>NC_140073.1:48641899-49152919 GCF_964194135.1 Talpa europaea | reverse complement strand
CAGGGAAGCCCTTATATATAATTTTTTTTAGTGATTTTTTTTTTTTAATTGAAGGAACATTTTATTTTGACACTATAAGTTTCAAGTAAAGTAGCTTGTTTTATGATCTGATATAAAACACAAACATTCCTCCATATATTGAAAAATAACTTTTGAATCCAAATTGGAAACTTTTATTTCTGTTGTCTTTCTATTTTTAGTTCACCTTTGCTATAAACATTTCAAAAATAATGGATAATCAGAATTTACTAATTGATTTAAATTAAACTTTAAAAAATTAGTTTATTTCACAGTCTTTACTCAGTGACACTAAAATAGAATTTGAAGGTAACTAAAGGACTATATAACAAATTACCATTTCTCCATTATGGAGCTTTGTGGTTTCTTTTTAGTTATTATGAGAACTCTGGAAAAGATTACTTAAATAGGTTTTAGTGGAACTAAAGACATCACTAGCTTTTCCAGTTGTGTATGCTTATTTACATCTTTGCTGCTGAATTTTCACTTTTTCTGTCCTGCAAACAGTTTAAAAAAAAAAAAATGGATTGGCCTCTTTCTAAAGACATGTCCAAAAGACAACTTTCAAGAAGAGATTCTTGAGTGATTCCTAATAGTATGAGATTCCTTTGGGAGGGTGATGAAAATGTACTGGAATTAGTCAGTGGTGATGATTGCACAATTTTGTGACTACACTTAAAACCTCCAATTAATACACTTCATTTTTTTTTAAGATTTACTTATTTATGCATACAAGAGCTGGGGTATAGGCCAGAGGTGTGGGGGAGTGAGAAGATTCACCAGAGACAGAGTGGGGAACAGAACAGGCAGACTGACTGAAACACACTGCTGAGGGGAGTAGCGGGCAAGGCAGGAGAGGTCTGCTGTGCCATGTGGGTAGCTCCCTGGCCGGCTGGGGATCGAACTCATGCTACAGAGGCTGCGGACAGCTTCATAGTGCTGTGCTTAACCCCTTGTCCCACCAGAGAGGCCCCAAATTAATACACTTTAAAAGGGTGAATATTATAATATGTGAATTATATAAAAAAAAATTTAAGTTTCTCTTCCTGGTTAACTTCTATTTAATAGGATAAAGGAATGCACAGATACTCTTGATAAGAGCTCTTGAGCTGAAAAGAAAACTGCCAATTTGTAGGGAGACTATAAAGTAAATGAAAAGCTGTTAAGCACAAATTAGGAACTCTCCAGATATTAAAGGAAACTGTTAATATACGTAGTTGTCTCTCTTTCTTCCCCACCCCCTGTCCCCAATGCAGGAGTTGGCCGAGGAAAAGATATCTCCACCATTACAGGTCACCGTGGGAAAGACATCTCTACTATTTTGGATGAAGAAAGAAAAGAAAATAAACGGCCCCAGAGGGCAGCTGCTGCTCGCCGGAAGAAACGCCGGCGACTAAATGATCTGGATAGTGACAGCAACCTAGATGAAGAAGAGAGTGAGGATGAATTCAAGATCAGCGATGGGTGCGTGTGGCGAAAACCCACTCCTCGATATAGGTGTAAAAGGGGCTGGCAGAGACATGTGGTCACTGTGATGGGGTATTTGTTCTTCATGCACATAGACAACCTCTTTCATTTCTGGCATATTTAAAACAGATTCAGATATGCTGATCTCAGTGTAGAAAGTAGTTCTAATCATTGTTTAATATTCAGAATTGTATTTGAATTTTATTAACTGTACTTGAGCATGCACTTGTGAGTTTTTGATATACCTCTCTGCACCATGTCCATGGGGGGTTCCCACGCATTTTTGACATATATCCCACAAGTAGAAGTAATTAGATACTATTCTCTGGTGACCTATAGAGGTTTGGGTTGGGGCAATCAATGCAGTGTAGAAGATCAGGAAAGCCTCTCCTACTGTACAGGTATTGAACAATGCTACAAAGGTTCTCTTTGATTGTGGTGGGCAAAATAAGAATATAATCCACAAAAAAGTCTGACTACTAACATAAATGTTTAGCCTAAAGAAGAGAGTCAGATCAGTCCAGGGAAGCCAAAGACAGTATCACAGTGGAACTAACACTTGATCTGAAATTTGAAGAGTAAATAATTGGGCAGATTGATAAGTTAGGGATTAGAAGCTGGATGAGGAGAGAAGACATTCTTAAATGCAGATAAGTAGCAAGGCATAAAGCACAGAATATTAAGAAAACTTCTAGTGTATCATGATAGCAAAAACATGGAGAAGAAATAGACAGTGCCCTGATAGATATGTGTCTAAGAGATCAAAAGGAACCAGATGATGGAGTATTTTGTTTTTCATGCATAGGATTTTGGGCTCTATGTGAAGATGATGAAAACCCTCTGAAGGGTTTTATTTTTTATTTATTTATTTTTTTAAAGGCATGTATTATTTATTTGTTTGTTTGTTTGTTTATACATGCACTGGGCACAGTCAGAAGTGCAGGAGGGTGAGAGAATTCACCAGAGCCAGAGCGGGGAGCAGAGCAGGCAGAAGGACCGAAGCACACCGCTGAGGGGAGCAGCGGGCAGCAGGAGAGGTCTGCGCGCCATGTGGGACCCTCCTCCGGTGGCCAGGGAGCAGCCGGGGATCGAACCGGCGCCGCAGAGGCCACAGACAGCTTCGCAACCCAGAGCTCAACCGCTGCGCCACCGGGGAGGCCCCTCTGAAGGGTTTTAAACAGCAGACTAATATATATGGTTTATGATGCATCCAAAATTCATTTGGAGGAAATGAGTCTAGAGCTCTGGGAGACTATTTGGGGAATTGCTACAGTAGTTTAGTTGGGAAATGAGAGCCTGCACAGAGAAAAGAGGTCAGGATTGAGGACTTTGTAAGAGGGAGACTCAAGAGGAATTAGTAATTGATGAGATGTGAAAATGAAAAGGGAGAAATTAAGATAAATGCCAACTTTTTAATTTGAGTTACTGAATGTGATAGCACCAAATGTCAGGCTAGGGAACAGAAAAGGGGAATTGGATAGTAAATAATGAGTTCATTTTGAAGTTTAAGATGCCTTTGAGACATCTTAAGGGGCCAGAGCAACTTCTACACCAAAGTCAACATCAATTACAAAAAAAATAGATGGCAAAACATTTTTCCATTTCATCAATAGAGAAATTGATACAAATACCCAGATATCTTACATTAATCATTACTTAATGTTTCACTGGACAGCTTAGAATTTGAACTCAGAATTCTCACAAATAAGTTCATAGCTTTAAGTATACCATCATAATTCATCTGACTTTTCTTGGCAGATCTCAAGATGAGTTTGTTGTATCTGATGAAAACCCAGATGAAAGTGAAGAAGACCCACCATCTAATGATGATAGTGACACGGACTTCTGTGGCCGGAGACTGAGACGACATCCCTCCCGGCCAATGAGGCAAAGCAGGCGTTTGCGGAGAAAGACCCCGAAGAAAAAGTACTCTGATGATGATGAAGAGGAAGAGTCTGAAGAGAATAGTAGAGACTCTGGTATAAAGAACTTTCATCCATATCACACCAACTCAAATTCTTATGACTTCTGGAGTTGAGAGTTCCTAAAATTTGTGCTCTCTTTGGCAGCACATGTAGTAAAAATTGGAACCATAAAGAGTTCCTGAAATTCTACTCAGTTGTAATGATTAATTTTGTGATAAAAGTTCTGATGACTCACTGTTAACTAGATTTTTCACATAAGGCTCATATAAAAACATACATACAGATGGATGCATTAATTTCAGAATAAAATCATTAAGGATTGTGGTGAATTCTTTTGGTGCCAAGTATCTCCACACCTAGACTATCTCCATAGTGTTTCCTATAAATCATGAATTTTAAATAAGCTGAGAATGTTTTTCTCAAATGCCTGCTATTGAAAAGGATGGGTCACCAGTTATCCCTAACATTTAGACCATACACAGTGATTCATTGGTGTTTTTAATAAGCAGTAGCTGGTGTTACAGTTTTTACTTATCCCTGTTAACTGAATAGAGGCATACCAGCTAAAAGATCAGATATGAGTTGCAATGATTATTTCCTAAGAACAGGACAATGTCTTTTTATTTTTTTTAAACAAGGCCATTTTCTTACACATTACAATTATCAAAATAAGAAATTTTTTTAAATTTTTATTTTTAACATCATTGTTCATTTTTAAACAATATATGCTTGCCCCCACCCCTTCAGGTGTACTGCCCATAGAATTTCCTTCATCAACGCACCCATGTACCATCACCACAGTCGCCTGTGCTCCTTCCTCCTCCTCCCATCAAAATCAGAAATTTTAACATTGATATAATAGTTTACATTAATATGTTAATATAATATTTTTATAATCAATAGTATACAAATTTCATCAGGTGTCTTTTATATAAATTTTTTTTCTTGTCCAAGATCTAGTCCAGACTAGACCTTGCATTTACTCATCTTGCATTTACTCATGTCTCTTTAGTCTCCTTTCATCTAGACTAGTCCATAGACAAAAGATTCTGTCTTTTGATTTTGACATGTTTGAAAAATACATGCTAGTTATTTTGTAAAATACCCCTCTATTTCCTTGTGATTAGATTCAAGTTAAGCATTTTGGAGAGGAATATCAGAGTTAGTATATGTCCTCCAGGTCTCTTTATAATTTTTCATTTTGTAATTAGTAATTTGTAAGAAGGTATTTTGAGTGTATTTTTCAGGTCCTTATCAGGTCTTTTACCTGCTAGTTATAGCATTCATGGATGATTTTCTCATCTTTCCTTTCATATTTATTTTTTGGTGTTCTATAAGGGAGAATATTCTCTTCTCCCCTGTTTGTCAGTTCATACTTGTTGACTCTTAGTTTAGTCAATGGGTAGGATATGCTACCTCCAAAACTTAGGCTTGATTTGTCCCAGATTTGGACAGTGGCACCCCTTCACACTATTGGCTAGCCATTTGGAAATGTTTTAAATCTATTAAGGAGCAAGGCTGGATGTGGTCATGTGGTCATTCTGTAGAATTTGTTAGCACTCCTGAAAAACTGCTCTCACACAGTATTATAGTCTGACTCTGGTTTATTCATCATAGATGACAGGGACAGTGCTATTTTGCAACACCTGAGAGTTCAAGTATTCATGTATGCTATATTTAGCAAATTTTAAAGCAATATGGAAAAAAAAAAAAGCCTAAAATAGATCTCCAATTCTATACTTTTTTGAAACAGGACTATCAGCTTTCTCTCGTGTGAGAATTTAACCAGTGAAGTACATTGTGAAATTGTGACTGTAGCTATACAGCTACATACACAAGAACAGCAGATTAAATGGGTCAGAATATAGTTACTGTCCACCAAGAAGAGCAGTTGGTGCAGCTGACCAGGTAGCTCTAGACTGAATGAGATAAGGGTTGCATAAAATATTTTCTAATTTCAAGGATTGACTGCTAATAGAATATATTTATGTGGTTTGGCACTAGAGATCTCCACAGATTTATTAATGCTGTTAAAAAGGAAATGTAAGGCTTATAAAAGTTAGTATTCATTGAAAAATATGGCTGACCTCTGCTTCCTAGCTTTTTATGTTCTTATTACCTACCTACAGCTCCTCCTTTTCTTTTACAGAAAGTGACTTTAGTGACGATTTTAGTGATGATTTTGTAGAAACTCGGCGAAGGCGATCAAGGAGAAACCAGAAAAGACAAATTAACTACAAAGAAGATTCAGAAAGTGATGGTTCCCAGAAGAGTTTACGACGTGGTAAAGAAATCAGGCGTGTTCATAAACGCAGGCTTTCTAGTTCAGAAAGCGAAGGTAAGGAAAATCTCCAATTTACAAAGTTTGGACAAGGCAGATGTTATAAAATCCACCTAGGGTTATGATTCTTTACTGTTTCTTAGAAATTCAGTATAACCAGTAATATCGTTAAGCAAAACCCTTTATTTTGTGCCTGGTCACTACTTATAGTTAAATAAATGATACTAGATAAATAGCTAATTTTAAGCTCTCCGTTATAATTATTTTTCATTGAAACTGAAGAGTCTTAGAAATTGGTGGTTTAGGCAATATTTCTTCTCCCTTACTATTCATGTCCTTCATTTTGAAATAACTTCCTATGCCCTGAATATTAATAAGTCCAAACCAAGGTGTCTTTCTACCTTGACAGTGAACTTCATTGGTAACCCTTAGTTCTTCATAGCTTTAGCTGTATCTCTTACCAGAAGTGCAAGAAAAATTCTAACATATGAATTTTTAATATTTATTTTGTTTGTAATTACTCTAAAGTTCTAAGTTCATGTTAAATTATGCTCTCAGCTTTCCCCCTTTGTTTCTTATAGTCTCCAATATTTGTGGTCTGTTTTGCAGATTGTTTGCTTTCATAGATCTTTGTCAATTAAGTTTTAGCCCACCTCCCCGGTGGCGCAGCGGTTGAGCGCTGGGTTGCGAAGCTGCTCGCAGCCTCTGCAGCGCTGGTTCAATCCCCAGTTGCTCCCCGACTACCAGAGGAGGGTCCCGCATGGCGTGCAGACCTCTCCTGCCGCCCGCTGCTCCCCTCAGCAGTATACTTCGGTCCTTCTGCCTGCTCTGCTCCCCGCTCTGGCTCTGGTGAATTCTCTCACCCTCCCGCGCTTCTGACTGTACCCAGTGCTTGTATAAATAAATTAAAAAAAAAAAAAAAGTTTTAGCCCATTTCAGGAGAAAAGGGAAAACAGTGTTTGGATAGGAAGACTAAGGAAGGGAGGTGAACATCTGGTTAGTTGTGCATTTATCTTAAAGACAAATGTAAATTTTTTTATATGAGATTTTTTAAATTAGATTTATTTATTTATACATACAAGAACTGGGGTACAGGCCAGAGGTGTGGGGGGGCGAGAGGATTCACCAGAAACAGAGCGGGGAACAGAACAGGCAGATTGTCTGAAATACACTGCTGAGGGGAGCAGCGGGCAAGTCAGGAGAGGTCTGCTGTGCCATGTGATGGTCACCTCCTTGGCCGGGGATTGAGCTCATGCTGCAGCGGCTGTGGACAGCTTCATAGGTTGCGTCTTAACCCCTTGTGCCACCAAGGAGGCCCGACAAACGTAAATTCTTAATGCAGCTATTAAAATCAAATATTCATTGAACTAGTCACTATTCTAGGCACTAGTAATAGAACAGCAATCAACATGGTCAAAAATACCCCTTGTTCTCATGTAACTCTTATTTTAATGGGGGGGGGGACAACAAACAAGATAAATAAGTAGAATATATTGTATATTAAGTGGATATGGTGCTGTGGAAAAAAATAAAGGAGGAAAGTAGGTTGAGGACAGTTGGAATTTCAAAGAGGGTTCTAAATGAATGCCTCATTAAGTAAACAGCATTTGAGTTAAACCCCAAAAGAAATGTTATCTGTGAGTCACTCTGTTATCTAAAAGAGGGCCTCCCCGGTGGCGCAGCGGTTGAGCGCTGGGTTGCGAAGCTGCCCGCGGCCTCTGCAGCGCTGGTTCAATCCCTGGCTGCTCCCTGGCCACCAGAGGAGGGTCCCACATGGCGCAGACCTCTCCTGCCGCCCGCTGCTCCCCTCAGCAGTGTACTTCGCTTCTGCCTGCTCTGCTCCTCGCTCTGGCTCTGGTGAATTCTCTCACCCTCCCGCGCTTCTGACTGTACCCAGTGCATGTATAAACAAGCAAACAAGCAAACAAACAAACAAATAAAACATGCCTCTATAAAAAAAAAAAAATTAAAAAAAAAATTAAAAGAGGAGCAATACAGGCAAATGGAACAACAGATGTGAAGGTCTTTCAGCATATATTGCATGTTTAGAGAACTTAAGGGAGACCAGGGTGGTTTGAAGGAATGAGTGAGGTATAGAATATTGTCACATGAAGTGAAGAGATCACTGGGGCAAGATCATGTAGAACAGTAGTCAGTGAACTGCAGCCTGTTTGTTTGTATAAATAAAATTTTTGTAAGTCATTTTTTTTATTGGGCTTTCATGCCAAATTGAGTAGTTGTAATAGAGTCGTAGGTCCTGTCCTTTGCCCCTCACACCCCAAAGTGACTATTGTGACTGAGGAACTGAATTTTTTGTTTTTAATTTTAAATAAATTGCTAAAAATAACGACATATGACTAGTGGCTACCATATTGGACCAACTGTAGACTATTGTATAGACTGGATTTTATTCTGTGTGAGATGACAAATAATTGAAGGATTTTGAGCAAAGAAGTGATATGAGCATATGAAATGTAAGCTTCAGTTTGCTGTGGGAGCTGTCTTACAAATAAATTGAAGGAGGCCAGGCAGAATCTAGGAGATCAGTTGGGTTGCTGTTGAAATAGGTCAGATGAGAGAGGTGGTTAATGAGACTGGGGCAGTAGCAATAATGGGGGAGGAGGGGGACAAGCAGTCAAATTAGGGACATATTTTGAAGCGAGACCCAAAGGATTTCCTGATGGGCTAGAAGTGGGTAGGGGTAAGGGTGTAGAGGAATCAAGGATGACTGAATGATTAGAAGAATGGTTTCCAATAACTAAAATGTAGAGACCAAAATGGCAGAAGTTTAGGATCTCAATTCTAGACACATTTTGCTTGAGTTGCCTTTTTTAAAAACTGAAGCATAGATGTTGAGTAGGCAGTTTATACATGAGCCTGGAATTTAGGGGTTACCTAAAACAAATGTGTGAGAGTCACCAGCATACAATCAGTAATTAAAGCCACGAGGTGAGATCACTTAAGATGAAACTAAGGATAATAGGGACATTTAATAACACGGGATGAGAGCTTAGTGTTTCAGCTCTCCAGTGTTGGGTGCTCAGTTTTAATCTTCCCTTTTTAGTATGTTACGTGATTGCCTAATTTAGGACTAGTATGACTAATGTCATCGACTTAAGGATCATCAGATATGTTTGTAAATCTGATTCTGGTCATGCCTAAGCTCATACGAAAATATGCTGTGGATCATACCAGACATCGGTGTGGGCTGAGAGGAGAGAGGTGAGGCCAGTTACTGAAAAGAAGTACTTATATATGAGCAAGCCTGAAAGAAGGATGTGGGTGAATAGGGGGAGAAAAGAAGGAATTACTTAACTCTGTGGTTAACTGTGCCAATGGCATAAATATGCTGTTTATTCTAGAGAGCTATATGTCCAAGAACTCTGAAGATGATGAGCTAGCTAAAGAATCAAAGCGGTCAGTTCAAAAGCGGGGTCGAAGCACAGATGAATATTCAGAAGCCGATGAGGAGGAGGAAGAGGAAGGCAAACCATCCCGAAAACGGCTACATCGGATTGAGACGGATGAGGAGAGTTGTGACAATGCTAATGGAGATGCAGATCAGCCTGCCTGTGACAGCCAGCCCAGGGTTCTGCCTTCGGAACAGGAGAGCACCAAGAAGCCCTATCGGATAGACAGTGATGAGGAAGAAGACTTTGAAAATGTAGGCAAGGTGGGGAGCCCGTTGGACTATAGCTTAGTGGACTTACCTTCCACCAATGGACAGAGTCCTGGCAAAGCCATTGAGAACTTGATTGGCAAGCCCACTGAGAAGCCTCAGACCCCCAAGGACAGCAACACAGCCAGTGCAGGCCTGGCCCCCAATGGAACAAGTGGTGGGCAAGAGGCAGGAGCACCGGAAGAAGAGGAAGATGAACTTTTGAGAGTGACTGACCTTGTTGATTATGTCTGTAACAGTGAACAGTTATAAGACTTTTTTTCCATTTTTGTGCTAATTTATTCCACGGTAGCTCTCACACCAGCGGGCCAGTTATTAAAAGCTGTTTTATTTTTTCCTAGAAAACTCCACTACAGAATGACTTTTTAGAAGAAAAATTTCAACAAACCCTGAAGTCTTTCTGTGAAGCGACCAGTTTTGAACTTTGAAGATAAATAATTGCTGTAAATTCCTTTTGATTTTCCTTTTTCAAGTTCATGGTCCTTGGTAATTTCATTCATGGAAAAAAAAATCTTATTATAATAACAACAAAGATTTGTATATTTTTGACTTTATATTTCCTGAGCTCTCCTGACTTTGTGAAAAGGGGTCGATAAGAATGCATTCCAGATCTGTGAGGGCCCAAGACAGAACTAGGGGTGGGAGAAAGCACTTGTGCTTTAGCTTTTTCATATTAAATATATATTATATTTAAACATTCATGGCATAGATGATTAACAGACTGTTTAAAAGTGCAAGTCTGTATTGTTGCAGTGTGAGAATTGTAGATAACATCATACATAAGTCGTGTAGTAATAGCGTTCATGAAATCAACTTGTTTACTCTTGGAGATAACCACACTTAATAAAGAAAAGACCGAGAAAGTACCATCAAAAATCTCAAACCTAAGTTTCTGTTCTAGCGGAGTTTCTTGCTTAAAAAAAGTCATCCGAAAGCATTTGTACAGTAAATGTATAATGAAGCTTTGACAACCAGATTGTGCTAGCAGCAAATTTCTAAAAACAGCTTTACGCAGTGGTGATGTGGTGGCCTCAAATATACTATCATGGAGAGTTATTAGTGAAATGAGTGTGGTCTTTCTTAAGTCCCAGGTGGACTAAACTTTGCAGATAATGTAACTCTTTCTCGTCTGGCCACTAAATATTTAAATATCTAAAATATCATTTTGAAAGAAACGCATCTATACAACATACATGAAGAGATGCTAAACTGACAACGATATTTTAGCACATTTGAAGAAGGGGAAAGGATTTTCAGGTGAATTTTAACTGGTCTATTCTTGCCCTTAGTATCTACTTCAAATTGAAGTCTACAAACAAAGCAGTTCCTTTGGGAGGTTTTTAGTTTTGAGTTTTAGCGTGTGTGTGTGTGTGTCTGTGTGTGTCTGTGTGCGTGTGTATGTGTGCACGCACACGCGTGTGTGTTTCTGTGTGTGTGTTGGAATTTCCTATGCCTGGATATATTAGCAGGGTTTGAATGTAGTTTTGGCCTTTGGCCATTAGACTTCTATTAAAATTCATTAATAGTCATATGACCAACATAGAGTTGAATGAGAACCAATATACAGTAGGCATGACATCCATTTCAAACATCTCAACACTTTAAAAAGAAAGATACGCCCTTTATTTCAAGAAAAAGGAGTTTGTAACTAAAGAAATATGTAACTTGTAATTGACACTAAAATATGAACTTTGTCTTATTTAGTTTCTGTTACAGCTGTAAAATTTCAGGCAGAGCCATAAATAACATTGTACAAAGTATAGCACTTGTGATTAAACCTTGCCTGTCAAATTCTGAAACCTTCAGCCATTACTTCTGTGAATACTTTAGCCCTGGGATTTGGGTTTTTCTGTTCTGTGTTGTGTCTGTTGCCGGCAATGGACACACCATATCTGCTGCTGGCCCACGGAACTTCATTCATTTTTCTTTCCAAATTAAGCATCATATGTATTAGTCAGTGTATAGTAAAGCACTTCTTTTTTACTACTAAAAAGCTGGCATTAGATTTGCATTATAAATACCTCTCTAGAAATTTTATACTCCTTTTCCTTCTTCAACAGGTGTTGCCCTTAAATCTTATCTCTTGGCTTTGAGAGTTTATAGCTGTTGTTTTTCAGTTGTTGTTGGTTCTTTTGTTTGTTTTTTTGTTTCACTTTAGTTCTGTAGTACCTGCCTATTAATATTTTGCTTTGATTCTAGCAATGTATATGTATCTGTATAAAAAATAAAATAATGAAAGCAGCCTAAAAATAGGATGCACCAATAGCATGTGGTTCCAAGTAAGTTGTGATTTTTATTTTGAGACAATGTTCCCTGGAAGGGAGGGAAGGGTTTTACATTCACAGACAGTAGAGTAGGGCTGTATACGGAGCCACATTTACTTACCAAAACTCCTTTCTAGCTAGGTTTGGCTCATTTATTTGAAAGTTGATTAAGAATGTTAGTCCTTTTAACTATCTAAAACAGGCAGACAACAAAAGGATGCCTGCTGTCGCAAGGTAAGTGGTGCGAATGCACAGTGGCCTATCCTGCAATGCAGTCTCCACCCCAGTCTACCGTTTTAGTCTTGCAGCTGGGTAAAGCCACTTTGGGGTAGAAATGCTCATGTTTCCTGTCACTCTCTGGACTCCACACCAGTTCCCGCTTCCACAGATTAGTTCTTAGCTGAGCACGTGATAAGAAGTCTTAAGTAGGGAGATTATTTATTTTAAAGGATGCCTAATGTGAAGTAAGGAGTTCTCTTTACCCTTCTGCTATAGAAAGCCAAAGGTAATTTTTATCATAGTAAAGACTGAGTATTCCATTTGGCAAATATCCCATTAACTGAGTTATGATACCATTTTTGCTGCCTGATCTTTACCAAACTTAAATTATGTGTTCGTGAATTTGATAGTGAGTGTATCTGTTTTAACCTTATATTGTGATTAAACCAGTTAACTATGCTTCACCTACAAAGAGTGCAATCCAAGCAGCTGATATTTCCACATTATTATGTATATAGACCGATTATGGATAATTAAATTTTGAACAGTTCAAAAACATTTGTTGCGGTGTTTAGATTTGGTCCCTCAAAGGCTTCCAAATTTTTAATTCACTGAAATAACTCTGTGCTTTGAAGTTAGAAAAAAATTAGGAAGAAGTCAATGTTCTTTATCCAAAGATACAATTCAGTCACTAGGAACTAGACAAAGTACAAGAAAGCAGTGATTCATCTGGAGTTTAGAATATCTTTGAACCTTGTTATTAGAGTATAAACCATGGGTTTAGGTTCACAGTAATTACTATATAATAGAGTCCCTTAATCCTTTCAACCCCTTTTTTTAAATACCAATATCAAACCCCACATTTATAGCAAATGTATTAATAGAGGAGATGTAGTTTAGTTTCAGAATATTTAGCGTGCAATTTCTGTAAAGATTTGAAAATTAGCCCAGTTTTCACAAAGCAGAAGCTTTGAATTAAAGTGAAATATATGTGAAAAGAACTCAGAAAATAACATTTTGGTTTTGTAGACTTGTGCTGATGAAATAGTGGTTAAGTGTAAAACATTTTCCATTGTTAGCACGTTTCTGGAAAATGATGGCAGAGATATTGTCAAGAGCATACCTGATACACTGAGGTTGTGTTTCCTTAACACTTCCTTTTCCAGTTGGTCAAGATTGCAGATTCAGAGCATAAAGAGGAGTTTCGTGTAGAATAAATTCATGTCTATCGATAATTTTTTAAAATGTCA
The DNA here is from genome assembly GCF_964194135.1 of Talpa europaea. NCBI lineage: Eukaryota > Metazoa > Chordata > Mammalia > Eulipotyphla > Talpidae > Talpa > Talpa europaea. The sequence continues at coordinate 49,139,816 of NC_140073.1, read as the reverse complement.
CCTGCCAAAGAACCAAGGGCTTTGAATGTTAGAGAAGTTGTTGGGGAAAAAAGATTTTAAACATTCATTTTAAAAAATATTGCAATTTCCACTTTTCACTTTTTGGTTGATAGAACCCATCCCATGCTATACATTTGAGCAAAGTACATATATTTAAAAAAAAATGTAGCTGTTTACTTGTAATTTAGAGTTAAAATGATGGGAAGATATTAACTATTTTTAAGTGGGATTGATGAAGTTTCCTTTGTCACAAGTAATCCCGTTTTAGTTTGTGGATGTAAGAGATGGTAATCATTTACTAGATCTACCACACAACTGAAAGGAAGCTGATGAATCTACAAGTTTAATATTCAGAAAAACTTGTGAACTCTGCCCTTCACAACACAGTGGAATGAGTCTATGATTCATGGCACTGCCTCACAGCTATAGAACAAGTATTAAAAACCCAGTTTTTTAAAAATGAAATGAACATATATATGTATACACACATATGTATATGTATGTATGGGTATATATACATACCTTAGATAAGAAAATGAATCCTTTGAAATCATTAACATAAAAGATATAAGGCAAATAATTGTAACTGATAGGAAATTATGAACATTGGATTAGAGAAAATCTAGAGAAAAATAGTGAAGTTCCTCTTCTTGGCTTGACAGTCTAAAAATATATTCCTGCCTTTCCCAAAAAGCAGAATGCCAAGACTGCATATCTGCTATAATCTACCTAGTCCTCTACTTAATACCTATTATTAACTTCCTTAGAATAAAATCCATTCCTATTTTATCCACCATTCCCAGTGTGTATCTGTATACATACCCACCTTGCAAGTGGCAAACTAACTGCTGATTTGCTTCATTGTTTTTATACTAATCTTGAAAGACAAGGCCCTTCACTATCGGTGTATTTAAACCGGGTTATTGTGTTCTGTGTACACTTCAAATTTTATTTTTGAGATATTTCACTTCAATATCATTTAACATTTTTTGAGTGCCAAGAATTGCTATGTAACATTGTTCAGAGTCATTCCCAAGCAAGCAAACAGTCGTAAGCCAAAATGTAGTGTGTTTGGCATATAACCACTACAGACTGTATGCGCAACCTTTTTTTAAACTGTTATTCACATAAACCCTCTCAGAAATCATCCCCCCTTGCCATTTTAGTCATGTAAGCTCTTGTTTCATTTTATATTCACACTATTTCACTGTGGAAAATGCTTCAAATCTAATTCTGGCACGTTGTTAACGATTTCAATTAATGAAGATGTTTTTATTTTAGTAACTTAAGATAATGTCTATCCTATGCGTAAGTTATATACAGGGCATAACAAATTATTAGATGAATAGAAATTTATTAATTCAGCTCTTCAGACATTTTGAATGAAAAAAAAAAAACATTTTTAAAGTAACCACATTTGTGTTTTTTGCCAAACCGGTACAAGCTAGAAAATGCACTAAGGACTGAGTGACCTGCCTTGTTCTTTTTGCCACTGGATGATGTAAGTTAAGAATGGAATTGTTAACTATATATTTTCTTGACTTTCATCAGTTTCTAAAAGAAATCTAATTTAAGTGTATTTATTGAGTTCTGGTCATAGGTCAGGAACTGCATGTCATGCTTACGGACGTCCAGAACAGTCATTGGGAAACTTAATGACTTAAGACCTTCTGAATCATTTAACTTATTTTGTATGTTGCAAAAAAAAATTTATTTTGCTTGAGAGTCACAATTTTTATAACTGTACAGCTTTTAAGGGATGGGAGGTGGAAAAATACCCTAAAATAGGATGTAGATTTTTACAATTGTGTTTATGCTAGAACATCTACAGGTGCATTATGTAATTAAACCTAAAATTGTCTAAAAATCTGTGCCATGGTCTTTTTCATTCTCCTGCCCTTTAGCAGAGTTGGTGCATGTCAATACTGTTAGATGGACAAGCCTTGAAATTAGGCTAACAACCCTTCTCTCCAAAGCTTTAAGATCATTGCATGAAAATTATACGCGCGCACACCCACACACACACCACACACTAGATGCGTACATATACACTCAGATCTAGTTTTTTTATTGTAAATGGATTTTCAACTTCAGAACAGCTATAATAACCCAAAGCTGGCATTTAACAGTATATTCTTAAAAGTGTGTGATTTTTGTGATGACTGACTAGGATATTCTTAATGTTGGTCTGGTGTTTTGTTCTCTTACCAAAGTAACTTCTTGATAATGATATCTGAATTGTAGCTTGTCCAAACCTGCTAGGAGGCTTTGTATACACCTTGAAAATGAGTGCCCTATACTTAGATGGGGGTGAGGGTGGAGCTAAGCTTGGTTTCTCTTCAATCTGTTAGAAGGAAAAATAAGATTTGCTCAATTAGCTACTTATTCAGTAGGCTTAATTCCACAGAAATAGTTGTCTGCTGGAAGCATAGCAGGACGAGAGATCAGATTCAAATTCAAATTCCCTCATTTTATCAAAAGTATTTTCAAATCAGGTAGTGTTGCCAATTCTAAGGCTTTTTTTTACAGGGCACATTTTATCATATTAACACACCTTTGTTTAAATGCCAGTACTTTTTAGCATCTGATAATTTGGCATTCTAATTTCTCACTTTTTGTAGCACAAATGGATTCTTGAAGAATGAAATTCATCTAATGTGTCAAATTTTATCTAAGCTGTCATTATCTGTTGTCAGCTGATGTGAGATCTCAGTTTCTTTGCTGTCCTCACCTGTTCATGAATTTCAGGGAATCATGTTTTTCCAGGTGAAGAAAGAAAACAAATTCCATATTAGAGTTTGTAAATGGCATAAGTTAGGTCTTCATTTTTATTTAGTAATAGTAGCTGGGATTCCGGGAGTGTTTGATAGCCTGCCTCTTGGATTTTCAGACATGCTATATGAAATGCTTTATTTTTCCTATGCATAAAAAATTATTCCCAGAATAGGTGCTCAGAATGCTTTATTTTGTTCCTAAGTGATGAGAGCTAAAGCAGAAGCTCCAGATTAGCATAAAACAGTTGAGGTAATCAGGAACATGCTGTTAGGCAAATAGGAGGAGCTGGAGTACTCTCTGCCACTTTTAATGCATGCGTGAGGGGGGAAGGGATTTGAAAACTGGAAATGTGATTTCAGTAACTGCACAAAGTAAATTTTGTGCATTAAAAAAATGGGAATTCCTGATAGCTTAAAGCTTCAGGAGTTAGCTGCAGTGTATGAACACCTAGTGTGTTAGAATCACAGTGCATAGTTGTTTAAAAACAATATTCCTGTAAGTAACAACCAAAATATGTTGTGGCCAGTGCCAATATTTTTGTTAATGAAATGTTCAATGTCTCACTACAGTCTGATCAGAAATATTGGTGTTATAAGCCAGGCCTAAAGCTATTTTATAGTTCCTGGCCTAACTCTGTAATTTTTTCTTTCAAAATGTTTTATTATATTTCTGTCATTTCTTTCACTTAATATATGTCAATTGTCATAATAAAAAAATTAAATAATTTGATGTATTTAGCATGATTTGTTTGCAAACCTAGTTTATTTTAAACTGACACAGAGAAAGCTAATTAAAGGGTGAACTTTATCACTCAAAATGGATGAATTATTCTATTAGAAATTAAATTTTCAAGTTCATCAATTTCTTCCAAGTAATCTTTAAGGCTATTTGCCAACTAGGCTAACTATAGATAGTAGGAAGATAGTCTTGATTTCTATCTTTAGCCTCTGGAGAACTGACACATTAAAGAGGCCTTGGATTTGTTCTGTGTGGCCCTGTGGGAGCACAAAATTAGACCAGAGGGAAGAAACCATAAGGCAAAAGCTTTCCATTTATTCTGTGGGAAAAGGTTTGTTTTTTTTTTTTTTTTTTGCAGAATAATAACAATCTTGGGATAACTGAGTTTAGTTCGTAGTGCCATTTGGCAGTAGTATTATAGGCCAACAAATTCAAAAAGGGGTAAGACCAGATGACTTTAAGGGACCATTCTAATCCTGAGTATGATTCTCATCTACAAATGTTGATTTGATAGATTTTCCTTGCTCATAGAATACAGTAAGATTCATGGGGAACTTATTTTTTACCAACAAACTACTGGGGGGTTCATCACTATTTGCAATTCTGATTTAAAATATTAACTAGGTAAAGAGATTAGAATTTGAATTTCACTTAATGAAGTGATAGGTGATGTGTGCTGGCAAGAAATAACAGCTACAATGCTTCTCTATGATTATTTGAAATTTTTAACAGGAAGTGGAGGTGACAGTGCTGTAAAGCCTTGACAGAATGCAGTGAGGTTGAGATTAGGGTCCAGAACATAGCCATCAGCCTATGTCACTTTCAGATGATGAGACGAGAGCATGTAGAAGAGTTTTCTTTTTAAAAACTTGAGACATGCTGTGATGTTTAGTAAAGGTGGGATTATTTTAAATACAATGAAAATATCCTAGAAACTAAATGTTGGGTGAAAGGAATGCTTACCTCGTTTTGCTACTTCAGTGACTTTACATGTTATTGAAGATCCTAAAAGTCTAAATGAAAAAGCAAAAGAACCACTTTGTGTATGTGGGTATGTGACTTGATATTTGCAATGTTTAGCATCTAAAGTCATATCCCCAAGGAAAGTTATCTAGGAACCGACTCATCCATGGTGTAGGCCACCGATAGCTTTTATTGTTCCTCCTGCCCATTTCAGGACCACTTTATCCACACCCCAGCACTCATTCTCCTCTTCATCCTGACTCTAAGAAGGAGGGCTCGCCTCTGTTTTGCTACATCCACTCTCCCTGTGTCCTTGATCTGGCCCCATCACTCCTGTGTCCTCTGGATCTTCACATCTCAATGATTCGTCTCTGATCTTCATCCTTCTAAACTCTCTAAACAAAGCTCCCCCTAACATGGAAAACAAGGGTGCCACCCTGTCTCACATTCAGCGTTCCAACTATTTCTTCTCTGACTTCCAGTCCTTTAAATAAATAGATTATGGAACTGTTCAACTGTATTTGAAATTTCTCACTGAAATGTCAGAAGTTCCTGAGAGAAGTGCTAGGAAACCAGTAAGCATCTCAGCAGCACACTCGAACGCCAGCCCTGGCATCAGCTGATGCAGAAACTGAAACTTAGAGTCAGGGAGCTGTTGCCCCCTTTTCCCTGCATTTGTTTCCTATTTTTTCTGTTGAAATGTCCATTTTTTTTTTCTTTTTGGCATTGCTTGCTAGTGAGAAATCAGTAATTGTACCGTGAGCTCACAATCAAATAGTTCTTTACACTATCATTTGGAAACAAAAAATGAGAGGAAGGACTTGACTACTGATGACAGAATCTGATTAGGACCTGTGCTATCTCTGAATTAAACCGTAAAAGGAGATTTTCTGTATTTCAAGGTGTTTTTTTCCATAAGGATGAATTTTGATGGTAACTAGGGTTTAGCTGCGACAAAGCTGACTCAGAGCTAGAAAATCAGAAAGTTGGCTTTACATTCGAATTGTTTCAGAAGCGGAAGCTGAGATTTACTGGGAGATGCTGCAAGCAGAATTAGGACAGTGGTAAAGAGGGAAGGATGAAAAGCAAGGACCCATAACCAGTAAAGCCACCAAGGGAGCTAAGGATAGGTAGCAGTCTTTGGATGATTGCCCTCACTGAGACACAATCATTTTATCAATGGTAATCGATGTACCTAACTTGATGGTATCCAAAACAAACCACTTACAAATTTTATTTTAAAGCCTTTCATGTTTTTTTAAATTGAGATAAATTCATATCCCATAAATTGACCACTTAAAAGTGTACAATTCAATGATTTTCAGTATATTCAAAGGTTATTATGACCCCCAAAAGAAACCCCATATCCATTAGCCTCACCATTCCTGCCTTCCCCCAACTCCTGGTAACCACTCATCTACTCTCTCTCTGTAAGATTTGCCTAAACTGGACATCTCCTAACAATGAATCATACAATATGTGGTATTTTGTGTCTGATTTCTTTCATTTAGCATGTTTTCATGATTTTATCCATGTTTTAGCATGAAAAGTACTTCATTTCTCTTTATGGATATTTTGCTGTATGGATATACCTCATCTTGTTTTACCATTCATCACTTGATGGATATTTGAATTGTTTCTACTCATGGGCTACATTGAATAATAAACATTTGGTGTGAACATATTTTTTTAATTTTCTTAAGAACATACCGAGGAATGGAATTACTGAATCATAACTCATTCTATGTTTCACATTTAAGGAAGTAGTGAATTGAATACCAGACTCTTAATAAATACATGATTTGCACATATTTTCCTTGATTCTGCAGTTTGTCTTTTTACTTTCTTAATAGTGTGCTTTTATTTCTTGATAGTGTCCTTTGACACACAAAGGATTTTAATTTTGAAGATGTCCAAATTCTCTTTCTTTGCTTATTTGTGCTTTACATGTCATATCTAAGAAACTGTTGCTTAATCCGATGTCACAAACATTTATGTTTTACTCTAAGAGTTTGTAAGTTCACTCTTTTTTTAAGATTTATTTATTTATTTATACAAGAACTGGGGTACAGCCCAGATGTGCAGGAGGATGAGAGGATTCATCAGAGACAGAGCAGGGAACAGAACAGGCAGAAATACACTGATGAAATACACTGCTGAGGGGAGCAGCAGGCGCGAAAGGAGAGGTCTGTTGTGCCATGTGGGACCTTTGCTGGCCGGGATCGAACCGGCACTGCAGAGGCTGCGGACAGCTACACAGTGCAGTGCTCAACCACCTGCACCACCAGGGAAGGAAGGCCCATAAGTTTAACTCTTAAGGTCAGGTCTTTACATTATTCTGAGTTATTTTGTATATGATCAGAGGTAGAGATAGAAATTCATTGTTTTGCATGTGGTTATCATCTAATTCTAGCAGCACTATTTATTGAAAAAACTATTCTTTCCCCCATTGAATTGGCATCCTTGTCAAAACTCAACTGATCAGAAACATGGGTTTACTTCTAGACTCTCAATTTGATTCCACTGATCTACACATCTTTATGCCGATGCTATACAATCTGATTACTGTAGCTTTGTAGTAAGGATAGAAATCAGGAAGCGAGTCCTTCAATTTCTCTTCCTCTCCAGTGACAAACTCCATTTACATGCACCTCTTTAAGCCAAGCTTCTCATGAGGGTTGTCTGCCTCCAGTTCACTCTAGATACCACTCTACTATGGCTCTGGCCCTTGACATACCAAATTATCAACAACCACCACCAACATTTTTCTAGTTTGCACCTTTCAAAAGCTTTTAATAAGGTTGACCATTCCCTTGCTGAAACACTGCTTTTTGGTCTCTGCAACATCACTCTTGAATTTCCTCTTGTCTGTTTGCCCCCTTCTTCTCCTTTGTATTTTATGGGGTCTTTCTCCTTATGAACCATTTTATTTTTTTTTAAAGATTTATTTATTTATGCATATCAGAGCTGGGGTGCACACCAGAGGTGTGGGGGGTTGAGAGGATTCACCAGAGACAGAGTGGGGAGCAGAACAGGCAGACTGACTGAAATACACTGCTGAGGGGAGCAACGGGTGAGTCAGGAGAGGTTTGCTGCGCCATGTGGGTAACTCCCTGGCTGGGGATCGAACTCGTGCTGCAGTGGCTGTGAACAGCTTGACAGGTTGTGTCTTAACCCCTAGTGCCACCAGGGAGGCCCAACATAGCCTGAAGTGGCAACAGTTGAAGGAGGAGGCAGGGGTCAGATTCATGAGACAGGAATTTAAAAATGACAGGATTTGCTTAATTGGAGACAGTATTCATGCCATGGCTAAAGAGTGCAGCTTTGTTGCCCATCAGCTTAGGTTTCAAATCAGGCTCTCAGTAGCAATGGGCCTTGGGCAAACTACATCATTCTGATTTGTTTTCTTACGTGTAAAACAGGAATAATTATAGTCTGTATATTATAGGGTTGTTGTAAAGATACATAGAAAGTGCTTAGAACAGTGAGTAGCTAGCATATAGTAAGCCTTCCATAAATGTTAGTTTATTTTTTTGTTGTCACTGTTACAGTAAAATTGAATTTAAAAAGAGAAGGAGGGGCCTCCCTGGTGGCACAAGGGGTTAAGCGCTGCACTATGAAGCAATCCACAGCCTCTGCAGTATGAATTCAATCCCCGGCTGCCCAGGGAGCAACCCACTTGGCACAGCAGACCTCTCCTGTCTCACCCGCTGCCCCCCTCAGCAGTGTGTATCAATAGATCTGCCTGTTCTGCTCCCCACTTTGTCTCTGGTGAATCCTCTCACCCCCCGCATCTCTGGCCTGTACCCCAGCTCTTGTATGCATATATAAATAAATCTTTTAAAAAATTAAAAAATAAAAAGAGAAGGAGAGGAAGGAAATAAGGACAGATTTCAGGGTTCTTTTTTAATATTTGGGTGTCAGTTTTTTAAAAATTTTTACATAGAAGAACTGGGGTGTAGGCCAGAGGTGCGAGGGGTGAGAGGATTCACCAGAGACAGAGTGGGGAGTAGAGAGGGGGATCAACTGAAATATACTGCTGAGGGGAGCAGAAGAGGTCTGCTGCACCAAGTGGGTTAGCTCCCAGACCACAGATTGAATTCCCGCCTTAGTGGTGATAGTGCTGAAACTTAACCCCTAGGCCACCAGGAGAAACTCCACGTTTCTAATTTGAGTAACCAAATGGTATTTTTCTATAAGATAGGACAAAGGAAAAATTGCAGAATTGAGTGAAAAAGTGACAAAGACTAAGTTTTTACTAAGGCTTAATATTTTTAGGGCAGTTTTAGGTTCACAGAAAAATTAAAGGACAATACAGAGATTTCCCAGATGCCCCTGTCCCTACTCCTGTCCCTACTCCCCATTATCAATACCCCCATCAGTGGCATACTTGTTACAACCGATGAACCTATATTGAGACACATCATTGCCAACTAAAGATCATAGTTTACAAATTCAAGTTTTGATAAGTTGGAACTGCAGGATATAAAAGTTTGTAGCTCATGAGAGAATTCTGGGATGGAAATAGAGATTCATGAGTCATCTGCAGAGAGTAATTCAAATCATGAGCATGGATAATCTTGTCAAGGCAAGTGCATAAGGAGAATTACAGTGACTAATACTGTTCAAATTTCTTCCTCTCTCCTTTTCAATATATTAGTTATCTATTGCTGCATTTACCATAAAACAACAAATATTATCTCAGTTTCTGCAGTTCATACATCTGAGTAACAGTCTAGCTGATGTCTCCCAAAGCTTCATTCAAATTATCAGCTGGGTTGCAGGCTTTTCAAGCCATAGAATACTACAAAGTCTCTTTATATAAACCCAGCAGTTATTATCTGTGGTTAAACTTTAACTTCCAAAGCTAGATTAGAAAGGGCCATGAATTTCTATCAATCTCATTCTTAGAATGCTCACCTTTAAAACTCAGCTGCCATGCTGTGAGGAAGCTCAGGTCACATGGATAGTCCAGGGACCACTATTCCAGCTGATAGGTCCAGCCTCTAGAGATGGACAGATCAGTAAGGCAGGGAATCTTGGAGTCTATGGATTCCTGATATATATCTTCCACCAGTTCTCCTTGTCTCAATTTCATGTGTTAATCTCAAGGATTGGTCCTAAGAGTGCGTAGAAAGCAGAATCTAGTAAGAATAGATTTACAGGAAGCTTAATTCATAATATCATCAAAAGGCAAGAAAATCTTTATGATCTTCTGCCAAATAGTTCTAAAAGGTGGTGACTCATAGTGAAACACATTGAAGTTGGCATACAAAGGTAAAAACTTTATTTCTAGCTAAGTACTAGTAATATACTGCAGCAAGTCACCTAATTTCCCTGATCTTTGGTTTTCTTTCTTCCTTTTTTTGGGGGGTGGGGTGGGGTGGAGAGGTGGCTTAAACAGCAGATTTATTTTTCACACCCTGATCTTTGGTTTTCTTTCTTCCTTTTTTGGGGGGTGGGGTGGGGTAGAGATGTGGATTAAACAACAGATTTATTTTTCACAGTTCTAGGGACTAGGAAGTCCAAAGAAGATAAAATGCCTTCAATTTGGTTAAAGGTGAGGGCCTTCTTCCTACTGCCTTCTTGCTATGTCCCCATATGGTGGTAAGAGATTGATTTCTCTTTTCTTATAAAGCCATTGATGCCATTAATAGGGCCTTACTCTCATGACCACCTCCCTCCCCAAAGGTCCCTATCTCCAAATAACATCACAGTGGGAGTTAGGGTTTCAATATATGAATTTGAGGGGACTGATCTTCAGTTTTCTTATCTGCAAAGTGAGCATAAAAAAACCACTATTCTTACCTCACAGAATTATTGTAAATATCAAGGGAGACAATGGATGAGAAAGGCATTCTTCTGAAAAGCAAGACACTATTAATGTGAACTTTATTAAGTGCCTACTATTTTTGTTGCTCATAGGAATTCATATAAGAAGCAGAAGGAAGAATCCTGCCTTTAAATTCTCTGCAATGTGCCTGTTTCCTTTGGCCTACATTGGCTTAAATGCCTCCTTAAAACCTGTCATTGCAACAAATGTTTAAAGAATTTCTCATCCCAGCAACAATGCATTTCTTTGGCTGTAAACTTGGATAAAATGTTTCACCATTAGACAATTGCTTTTTGAAAACAACACTATGAAAACTGTCAAGTTGATATGACATTACGGATTTTAGTTCTCTCCCTGTATTATTTGGGAAATGCTTTGGCCGTTTTATGTAAAAGACAACACATGTAATGTCCTATGGGAACCCCCAAACTCAACAGAACTCAACAGTTCCCTTGTTATATTGGTTAGCTGCTCCAGGCCTCTTTCTCCTCCTGAATTCTTCATCTTGGAGAAATGAGCCATCATCCACTGGCTCGATCAATTCAACTGGAAATACAGTAATAATCCTGGATTTCTCTCTCACCTACCACAATCATCACCTGCACCACCATTTCCCCCAAGTCTATCTCCAGATTGTGATGATGTTACCTGTGGAATGCCCGTGGCATTTGTCCACATCCTCACTGCCACTCTCTCACTTATACTCTAGCAACAACTTCCTAATACTGTCCCTGCCTCCAGTCTTCTATCAGTAAACCAACCACAATTTAAAAACTGAATACTCCTCTATTCGGAAGATAAAAATAAAACTACTCTACATGGCTGGTTCTCCAACCTCAACACTTCTACAACTAGTTATTGACCATACTGATTTTACAGGCAAGAGAAGACAGACCAGTTTACTTGAATTTCACCAGGGTATTCTCAGGGCTAACCTCATGCGTGCTCTTGAGTTCGATGCTTCAGGCCTTTCATTTGTAAAATTAGATCGATAACGAATATAGAACAATAGAATAGATTAATAAGTCATACTTGGTATAAAGACTAAATAAATAATATGGGTAATGTGTCAAAAACAGTGCTTGGCACGTAGCACTTATTTACCTTTAATTATTATAATGACTATTTCAGGTTTATACTGCTCTTACTACTTCACTCTTCAGTGACTAACGAAGTACAACAAGAGTTCCTGATCCTATGGACTAATTCTTTACTATCCAGTGCTCCAAATTATTACTGACACAGCCAGCTCTTCACCAGGAGTTTACCTCTTTGGGGTCGTTTGCCTCCCCGAAACCTGGGGGTATGTGGCTCGTACGCCAGAGGTCGTGCTGCCTTAGACCGAGGCCGGGGCTGGCTGACCAGCAGGGTGCACAGGCCGGAGGCGGCGCGCACAGGTGCCCCGCCGGACGTCAGGCCTCTGGACGCACCTGGGCGGCTTCCTGCGCTCCCAGGCGAGGGGCTCCATGCCTCGGCCCTCTGTTTTCCTCTTTTGTAGCAAAGAGAATGTATTATTTCCCGTCCTTTTTCTCTCCCACGGTTGATGTGACTACGGGAAAATCGTACGTTGGGGAGGACGCTTCTTTATTCCACGCTTGGAGCCTTAGAAATGCTCAGGGAGTGGGGAAGGGGTGTCACGTGACGAAGCCGGCCAGGCTGGCCGGGCCTCCGCGCGCTCGGCCTAGAGCGTCTCATCTCTATGGTGGGAGCGCCCAAGTTCCGGTGCGGCCTAGGTTGCTCTTCCGGGGTAACTACAACCACTTCCGGGGCGGGGCAGGCGAGGCAGGTTTGTCGGGCTGTGCCTGCCCGCCGCGAGTTTCCAGGCTGCCGGCCGCGATGAGCTTCCTCAAAAGTTTCCCGCCTCCCGGGTCGGCGGAGGGACTCCGGCAGCAGCAGCCGGACACCGAGGCCGTGCTGAACGGGAAGGGCCTCGGCACCGGCACCCTCTACGTCGCCGAAAGGTAGGCGTCCTGTTCGTCAGCGCTGGCCTCCTGCGCGTCGCCTTCCTCCCGCGGGGGCGCGGGGGCCGCCCCGCTGGGGGACGCGCGGTTGTTCCAGCGTTCTCGTTTCCGGAGACTTCCTTTCTCTTCGCAGACCGAGTTCTAGTGATTCTGCCTTTCACTTTCGTGTGCCAGAGAGCTGGTCCATGATTGCTGCTGGACTCGAGAGCTCACGGCTTTGCGTTCTCAGGTCCTGAGTCGGGGTCATGGACACGCCCGTCTTGTCCGGTGACAGGGGCGGGAGCTGACGCCCGGGCAGGATGTGGCGGTTCACAGCTGGCGATGAGGGTCTTGAAAGTTTGGTTAAGGATTATTGGTTCTCATCCGTAGGTGTGGTTGGAGAGAGGAGCACCCTCAACCCACGCATGCTGGTGTTATTTCCAGATGGACCTGGCTCACATTTCTCATTTCTGACAGCCGTTTCTCATCGTAGCAATAAAATAGGATTTAGCCTATTTTATTTAGCCTTACGGAGCACTTTTCCCAGTCAAATATAACGTCTTAAATATTGCAATTGTAGAACTGAAGACCATGTTACCTTGACACGTGGTCCCATTCATCAAGCCACCAATAACACGTTGAATCCTTCCTGTCTTTCAGATTTCTTTGACCTCCCCTTCTGCTGCATCGCCTTGGTCTACAGCCAGAAAAAATTCTTTGCTTTTAAGAGCTTATGTGATCACACTGGACCCATACATAAGCCAGGATGGTTTCCCTATCTTACTGTCAGCTGATTTGAATTACACACACAAAGTCCCTTTTTCTATGTAACATGACATATTCATAGACCTGACACTAGGAGATGAAGGGGTGGGGGAGGAGAGTTCTGCCTACCACAGAGTGCCGGACACCAAAAAAAAAAAAAAAAGTAAAGAACGTTTGGCTTAGGGGGGAGCTAAACATTGAAAAACTTAGGCATTTGGTCACCTAAACATTGAAAAGCTTATGCTTTTGGTCAGAACCGGAAATGAGAAATATGTGGATGGGAGGGAGAGCAAGTTTGGAGGAAGGTGCAGGTAATAAGTTGGGGTTTTATATGTGGATAAGTTGGATATCTGTGTGTATATTGGGTACTAAAGATAAAGATTTGGAAATCATTAGTATAAGCGATAGTTTGTACTCGGGAATAGATTGGATACCCCGGAAGAGAAAGAGGGCCAAGAGTAGACCCTTGGAGACAAATAAAGAGGTGTGTTATGAAAGAAAGGACTTGAGAAAAGAGAAGGGAGGAGCAATCAACTATAATAAATTAATCAAACCTAAAAAGTATATATTGGTGATCTTGGTAGAACAGTTTATTTTAACTGATGAAGAGTGGAGCACAGAACCCCTTTTCCATGGTTTCTCTGTATAACATCTCCTTTTTGGGGAAGGTCTTTATTTTTTCATTTTGAGAAATTGTGAATCCAGAGAAAGTTGCAAGTGTTGTTAAATACCTATAGCCTCTTCACAAAGATTCCTAATTGCTAACATTTTGCTGCCTTAATATAGTTCTCTTTTTTCTAAGCTATTTTACAGTTGTGAGACATGTTATCACTTCATCTGTAAATACTTTAGTACTTCTAAACAGGCATTTTTATAATTACAATACAAATACTCAAGAAGTACAAACTTCTTTTAAATTGTAATCTGGGGACCTCCCTAGTGGCCCAGGGGCTAAAGACAGCGCTGTGAAATTCTCACCAGCCACTGCAGCATGAGTTCAATCTCCCGCCGGCCAGGGAGCCAACTCACATGGCTCGGCAGATCTCTCTTGTCTCCCCGCTGCTCCCCTCAGCAGTGTATTTCAGTTAATCGGCCTGTTCTGCTCCCCACTCTCTCTGGTGAGTCCTTTCACCCCCGTGCCTCTGGCCTACGCCCCAATATAAATAAATAAATCGTAAAAAAAAACCCACCTAAAAAGCTTTAAAAAAATAAATTATCTGTGTAAAGTTATTTCATCTTTTCACTAACACATCTCTTACCTTCTATAAGAAAACGTTTTTTGTAAAATATACAAAAAAAGGATGTATGGCTAAAAGAACTATAACTAGCACCTCTATCCACCATCCAGCTTAAAAGTAGAATATTAACAGTACTTTATTCTTTTTTTTAAAGATTTTTTTATTTATGCATACAAGAACTGAGTGTAGGCCAGACATGCAGAGGGTGAGAGTATTCACCAAAGACAGAGTTGGGAGCAGAACAGGCAGATTTAGTGAAATACACTGCTGAGGGGAGCAGTGGGCGCGGCAGGAGAGGTCTGCTGTGCCATGTGGGTTAGCTCCCTGGCCATGGATTGAACTTGTGCTGCAGTGGCTGCGGATCTCTTGATAGTGCTCTCTTTAATCCCTTTGCCACCAGGGAGACCCTGTTAACAGTACTTTGGTGCCTCTGTTCATCTCTTTATTCACTGGTAATTTGACTTCATTGGTCTATTTGCCCTTTTTGTTAATTTCTATCTAGCATTTCCAAGTCTTGGGAGAATCAAGGTCTCAACAAACTGGAAAGACTTCCTAAAAGATGTAATAAATGCGGATTAGCAGTTAGCCAGGTGAATGAAATGGGGTAAAGGGGAAGCATTCCAATTAGAAGAAAAAAGAGGCTGCTAGGCAAGGGTGAGAAACAGTACTATGCCAACGTGTGTGTGTGTGTAACACACATGTACATGTGTGTATATATATGTATGTATATGTACATATGTATATGTATGTATATATGTAAAACACAGTGTAGTAGTTCTTAATCTGAGTGGGTGAAAGAGAAGGAGAGAGCCACATTCATGAACTTGGCTTATAGGGGAAACTGGCCTTGGGGAAACTTTTAGGATTTTAGTCAGAGGGACAGAGTTCAATTTGATATGGGGTAGTTTCTACTGAGAGATCTAGAACTCGCATACCTATTTTCAGAGGTTGGTTATCATTGGAAGTTGACTTTTCATATAAGGAAGGAAATAGACATGAATCATTAAAATATATCAGTTGCTAGAAGTAAAATAAAATAGGTAATTTAAATTTATATAAGTAATGCTTTTTTGTATCTTATTCCAAAATTAATTTTAAGCCAAATAATTAAACCAACCCAAATTCACAACTCCTCTTACCTTCCTATCATCCTGCCAGTGCCTTCATTCCAATCCAGGAATAAAAGACACATTTCTCTGCGTGCTTACTCGATTTGTAATTCTTGTTTTTCCCTCTTGTAACTTGGTTTCTTTGGCACTAGTAATAGTTAATTAGGTTTTTTGGTTTTGCTTACTCAATTTGTAATTCTTGTTTTTCCCTCTTGTAACTTGCTTTCTTTGGCACTAGTAATAGTTAATTAGGTTTTTTGGTTTTCTAAACATATAAAAAAAGAATAAATAAAAATCAGAACTTGATCATAGTAAATGTTACCATTCAGTGTAACTTGCCTTCTGTTTTGTAGAATAATAATGCATTTCCATGTATAAAAGCGCTCCATAGGAAATGCAGCACTTGTACTCTGCCAGCAGTAAGGAACTACACAGCAATTATTATGTACTTTTAAAAGTGAAGGCCATAATTTAATGGGCACTGAGTCTATGTTTATATTTCAGTTTTTCCATCTCTTAATTGAAACATTAAAGAGCATTTTGTGGCTTTGGATATTTGAAATATGTGGGATACCCAAATTTGGAATGCTCCTTTTTGAATTGTTATGATGCCAGGGGCTTTTTGAGGTGAGAAAAAGGATTTTAATTGCTTAAAATAATAAAATTTTAATAAGGGATTGATGATACTTCTGTGACGAGTACTATTTCATCTTCATATTGAGGGGAAAGCAGTTGGCAGGAATGGCACATAGAGTACACATAATCTAATTTATAGTAAAAATCTGGTCCTTTGGAACCAATGGGATGAGTCATTCCAGAAAATCATTTCTGATCTTCTACCACTTTAAGACTCCCAGAATTTTTCTTTTTTCCTTCTTTAAAGATTTATTTATGCATACAAGAATGGGGGTACAGGCCAGAGTGCGGGGGGGGGGGTGGGATGAGAGGATTCACTAGAGACAGAGTGGGGAATAGAACAGGCAGACTGACTGAAATACACTGCTGAGGGGAGCAGCGGGCGAGTCAGGAGAGGTCTGCTGCGCCTTGTGGCTTGTTCCCTGGCTGAGGATCGAACTCGTGCTGCAGAGTCTGTGGTTAGCTTCATAGGTTGCGTCTTAACCCTTGTGCCACCAGGGAAGCCCAGAATTTTTTAAGTACCATTTTGAATGGAAAACTTTCCAAATGCCAGTGCATATTTTCTTGCTTTGCTTATTTAAAGTGTACAATTCATTATTTTTTTTCAGTATGTTTACAGACTTGTATAATTTTCACCGCAATCCAATTCTGCCTTTGCTTTTGATAAGTAAGGGGCAGGTGTTACACATTTGTATTGTGCTGTTAGACTTGATTTCCTTCTGGCTAACTGAGGTGTAAAGTTTAACCTCTCCTTACTTTGAGTATGAGTGATCTCAGATTGTTACACTGTTTTTGTTCCTGTACAAGGGAGACATAGGTTCTATTGTTTTTGGTTTTGCTTGGTTAGAATTTAGTCAGACTGGCTTGTTAAAATTGTTTAGAAAATAGAATGATACAGGGGTCATGTTGCAATAGTTTTAATAAGCACTATTGAGATAATTCACAGGCATACAGTTGCCTATTTGAATTGTTCAGTTACATGGTTTTTTAGTCTTATAGAATTGTGCAGCCATCACCACAATTTTAGAATATATTCATCAGCTCCCCCTCCCAAAGAAACCTGTCACCATTAACATTTACACTTTTCCTCTGGCCCTGAGCAACCACTATATATTACATTAACTTTATTGCATTAACATCTCTTTGTGACTTCTTAAGGGTCTTTTGCTACTTTTTTCCCCTGCTGCTTTTTTTTTTTTTTTTTTTTTCAGTTCTAGGTGGGTGAACTATAAAAAAAATTAACCACCCCTACTTAAAACTCAACTTGCTGATTCTGATGATATATTTTCTTTGTTAAAGCAATAAAATATTTGGATTTGACAACTGAGAGAATACTAGACATTGCTTATCTGTGACTTTCTCTTAAAGCTGCAGAATAAATGAAACGCTTCATAGAGGGTATCTTTTGATGTGATGATTATTTTCCAACTTAAGAGTATGGTTTTATGTGTATACCATTTAACATAGAATTAGTGGGAAAATTTGTTTACTTCCCAAGTGCTTGTCGCATACTTAGACGCTGAATACTATACTATGGTTTTGAAGAAGGAATATGACAGATTCTTTTGTCAGGAACCTTATATCTTGTCAGGGTACATAGATTCATTATCATAGACCTAAGTGCTAAATGGAGCATAAAAAGAAAAGATCATTATGTAGTGGACTAATTGGAGAGAGGACGCAGAGAAAAACTAGAACTTAACCAGATGAAGAGGTTTGGCAAAAGTAAAGCTAAGCATCTTTATCTGGGGACATTCCAAATAAGAGCAAGCATACAATAGGCATAGATAATCACACACATGACTTAAGAAAAATTGTGTTTCACATTTATTTGCATTTTTGGCTAGGGGAAAAAACACTATAACAGAATTGGTTAAATTCAATTCCTGCTGCTGAGTTTTCTTATTTTAGGGGTATTCTAAACAGTAAACTCAAATTTATTCACTGTATAAGCATGTCCATGATGAACTTTTATAAACATCATGGTATTTAATTAAGATTTAATTTCTTAATCTACTTAAAAAACATGTTTTTCAGCCGCCTGTCTTGGTTAGATGGCTCTGGATTAGGATTCTCACTGGAATATCCCACCATTAGTTTGCATGCTGTGTCCAGAGACCTAAATGCCTATCCACGAGAACACTTGTATGTTATGGTAAATGCCAAATTTGGAGGTATGTATGGGGTATTTTAATCTTGAGCTTCCTTTGGTAGTGTATTTTAAAAAGTAGTCTTTGGTAATAATTGATGTAATGTTCAAGCCATTGACCTACTTTGGGTAATAGTTTATTAAGCAAGATTTCGACAGAGTAAAAAATTGGAATACTGCCTTTTTCTATATATTTGTACTTTGTTACTGTGGATTTATATTTCTAACCTCTCCTTTTTTAATTTTAATTTATTGACTTGATTTTTCTATTTATTTAGTTGAGGTGACATTGGTTTACAACATTGTATGTAATTCGGAGGCGTAAATAGCATCACATCTCACTCATATGCACGTCACCATACCACATCTACCAGCAGGGCACCCACAGTCTTCCGCCATGTTCTCTTATGCCCTTTCCCCATTTTGTTCTCCCCACATCCCCTTCCCATTTTGTAGCCTCGATTCTATAATCAGATTTCTAGGGTTTGTTATTGGTTTGGTTTTGTCTGACTCGTTTTATTTCTCTCTATTCCATATGAAAGTGAAACCATCTAGTATTTGTCTTTCTCCTCTGACTTATTTCATGTATTGTTATTCCCTGCAGTCCCATTCATGTTTCAATTATTTTTTTTAATAGCTAAGTGGTATTCCATTGTGTATATATGCCATATCTTCATTTACTCATTGTCCTTTGACTACTTAGGTTGTTTCCAAACTTGGCTATTGTAACTAGTGCTGTGCTGCAGTGAACATAGAAGTGCATATATCCCTTCAAATTGTGTTTTCACATTTTTTGGATAGATACTTAGGAGTGGAATTGCTAGATCATATGGTAGATGTACTTTTAATATTTTGAGAACCCACCATACTGATTTCCATAGGGGCTGGACCCAGTCTACATTCTCCACATCCTCTCCAACACCTGTTTCTGTCTTTTTTTAAAATATTTATTTTTTTATGCATATAAGAACTGGGGTACAGGCCAGAGGTGTGGGGCGGGGGTTAGAGAATTCCCCAGAAACAGAATGGGGAACAGAACAGGCAGCTCTACTGAAATACACTGCTGAGAGGAGCAGCGGGCGAGGCAGTAGAGGTCTGCTGCACCATGTGGCCATGTGGGTAGCTCCTTGGCCTGGCTTCGAATGCGTGCTGCAGTGGCTGCTTATAGCTTCATAGGTTGCATTTTTTTATATATATATATATATAGAGGCATGTTTTATTTATTTGTTTGTTTGTTTGTTTATACATGCGCTGGGTACAGTCAGAAGCGCTGGGTACAGTCAGAAGCGCAGGAGGGTGAGAGAATTCACCAGAGTCAGAGCAGGGAGCAGAGCAGGCAGAAGGACCGAAGTACACTGCTGAGGGGAGCAGCGGGTGGCAGGAGGGGTCTGTGCACCATGTGGGACCCTCCTCCAGTGGCCGGGGAGCAGCCAGGGATTGAACCGGCGCCGCAGAGGCCGCAGGCAACTTCGCAACCCAGCGCTCAACCGCTGCGCCACTGGGGAGGCCCCATAGGTTGCATTTTTAACACCTTGCACCACCAGGGAGGCCTAATGTTTCTGGTCCTTTTGATATTGAGCTATTCTCAATGAAATGGTATTTCATTGTGGTTTTGATTTGCATTTCCATTGCAATAAGTGATTATGAGCACTTTTTTTCATGAGCCCGTTGGCCATCTAAATCTTTTTTGAAGAAGTATCTATTTAGCTCTTCTGCTAAATAGGCTTTTGATTGGGTTGTTGTCTTTTTGTTGAGTTATATGAGTTCTTGAATATCACCCCTTGAATACGAAATGGTACTTCTAATTTTTTGGGGGGTAATTTTTATTGGGGTAATACTAGTTTACACTGTATAGATTTCAGATGTACATATTCTCACCTTAGTAACTGTGTATCACATAGCTATTGTTTCTAATAGTTCCATTCAGTGGGCAGAAACTTCTTAGTTTGATGCAGTCTCAGTTGTTTATTTTCACTTTTGTTTCCTTTGCTATTGGAGTTTCCAAAGACATCTCTGAAGCCAATATTGTGGAGTGTTTCGCCTATGTTTTCTTCTATGTGTTTTATGGTCTCCATCTTACAGCCAAGTCTTTAATCCATTTTGAGTTAATTTTTATGTGTGGTATGAGATAAAGGTCTAGTTCATTTGATTGCATGTTGCTCTCTACTTTTCCCAGCATCATTTATTGAAGACTTTTCTATACTTGTGGCTCCTTTGTTATATATTAACTGTCAAAAAAAAAATGTGGGTTTATTTCTGGGCTCTCGGTTTTATTTCCCCACCATAGTGTTTTGAAACTAACTTTCTGGTAATGTGATACACTGTTCTTTTTTGGTTGGGATTGTTTTGGCTCTCTGGGGTCTTCTGTGGTTCTATATACATTTCAGTAATGTTTGTTCTGTTTCTTTGAAGAATACTATTGACATTTTCATAGGGACTGCAGTGGATTTGTATATTGCTTTGGGTAAGATAGCCATTTCACAATGTCTTAGAGTTTTCATTGTACAAGTCTTTCACCCCCTTTGTTAGATTTTTTCTAGGTACTTAATTCTTGATGTGATAGGAAATAGGACTTTCTAAAATTTTCTTTTTCTTCTAGTTCACTTTTTGCATGTAGGAATGCAACCAATTTTTGTGTTTTGATTTGGTAGCCTACTACTTTTCTGATCTGTTGTTTCTAATTGATTTTTAGTGGAATCTTTAGGATTTTCTGTGTATATTAAGTCATCTTCAACTAGTGATAGTTTTACTTCTTTCTCAATTTGGATTTCTTTTATATCTTTCTCTTACCTAATTGTTCTCTCTAGGACTTAGAATACTGTATTTAATAGTAGTGGGGAAAGTAGACATCTTTGTTTTGTACCTGATCTTAGAGGCAAAGCTTTCAGTTTTTCATTATTGATTATGGTGTTAGCTGTGACTTCGTTATATATGGCTTTTATTATGTTGAGGTATGTTCCTCTTATTCCCATTTTTGGGGAGGTTTTCTTTTTGTCATAAATGGATGTTGAGTCTTGTCAATTTTTTTTTTACTTAATCATGATTTTTAGCTTTCCTTTTGTTGATGTTTGTTATTTAACAATTGTTAGACGTTGAACCATCCAGTATCTCTGCAATAAATTCTACCTGTTGTTGAATTTGGTTTGCTAAGATTTTATTGAGGACTTTTTTTTTTAAGATTTATTTATTTATGCATACAAGAGCTGGGGTACAGGCCAGAGGTGTGGGGGGTGAGAGAATTCACCTGAGTGGGGAACAGAATAGGCAGATCGACTGAAATACACTGCTGAGGGGAGCAGTGGGCGAGTCAGGAGAGGTCTGCTATTCCATGTGGGTAGCTCCCTGGCCGGCTGGAAGATCAAACTCGTGCTGCAGTGTCTGCGGATAGCATCATAGGTTACGTCTTAATCCCTTGCGCCACCAGGGAGGCCCTTTATTGAGGACTTTTGCATCTTATGTTCATCAGGGATATAGGTCTGTATTTTCTTTTTTGTTGTGTCTGTCTGCTTTTGATGTCATGGTAATATATGTTTCATAAAATATGTTTTGAAAGTATTACCTCTTCCTGAATTTTTGGGAAGAATTTGAGGATAGGTTTTAGTTTGTTGTTGGAGATTTGGTAATGCTCATTAGTAGTAGTGAAACCCCTGGTCCTGGGCTTTGTTTCTTGGGAGATTTTTGATTACTGTTTCAATTTCCTTTCTTATAATTAGTTTATTCAGGTTCTCTATTTCTTTTTGATTCAGTCAGGGAAGATTGTATGCTTCTAAGAATTTCTCTATTTTTTCCAGGTTATACAATTTATTGGCATAAAGATATTCATAGTAGTTTCTTATGATCCTCTGTATTTCTGCAATGTGACTTCTCTTTCATATCTGATTATATTTATTGGTATTTTCTCCCTTTTTTTTTCTTTGTGATCCTAGTTAGTTTTATATGTGTTTCAAACAACCAATTTTGGGATCCATTGATCTTTTGGGCTTTCTATTGTATTTATTGCTACACAAATTTTTATTATTTCTCCTACTGATTATGGTATTTTGTTCTTCTTTTTCTAGTTCCTTAGGTGCAAAGTTAGATCATTTATTTAAGTTCTTTATTGTTTTTGATGTGGGCCTATATTGCTATATTCACCCATGTAATACTGCTTTTCCTGAATCTCATTGGTTCTTTAGATTGTGTATGCATTTTCACTCATTCTCAGTTATCTTTCAATTTCTCCTTGGTTTTCCTCATTAACCTCCTAGTCATTCAGTAGTATATTGCTCAATCTAATTTGATACCATTGTGATCAGAGAAGATACTTGATATGATTTTAGTCTTCATGAATTTATTGACACTTATTTTGTGGTCCAACATGTAGTCTATCCTTGAGAATGTTTCATTTGCATTTCAGAAGAATGTTTACTCAGCTTTTGTGTGACTTGGTGCCCTGTAAGTGTCTATTAAACCCATTTGATCTAATTCCTCACTTTTGGGTATTGTTTCCTTGTTGATTTTCTCTTTAGTTCATCTGTCCATTCTTTAAGTGGTGTGTTGAAGTCTCCAAGTTGACCTTGTGTTACTGCCAATGTCTGTTTTTAGATTTGTTAATAGTTCTCTTACATATTTTGATGTCCAAATCTGTCATTTGATGTCTTTTTAAACTGGAAGTCTATTTTATCTGATACTAGTATTAATATCATTTAATGACCCCTGCATTTTCGGGGGTCCCATTTGCTTGTAGGATTGTTTTCCAACCATTTACTCTGAGCCCACGTTTATCTTTGAACCTCAGGTCTCCTAGAAGCAGCAGAAAGTTGGGTTTTAGTTTTCAGACCAGCCAGCTGCTCTGTGCCTTTTGATTGGTGGGTTCATCCCATTTACATTTAGAGTGATTATTGATATAGGATGTTTTGCTATAGCCATTTTGTCCTTAGTTTTCTCTCTTTTTTTTTTTTTTTTTCAGTTTTTTTGCTGAATTTTCTATTCTTCAGTTTAGATAGGAGAGCTACTTTCAGGATTTCTTGTAGGGGAGGTATATGATTGCAGACTCCTTCAGCTTCTTTTTGTCTGGAAAGGCCTTTATTTCCTCCTCATAGGAAAGAGAGCCCTACAGGATGTAATATTCTTGTCTGATATTGTTTGTCTTTGAGTATCATGGCTATCATTCCATTCTTTTCCTGCTTGTGGGATTTTTGCTTAGAAGTTCAGTGACAGCCTGATAGTAATATTTTTTTCTAACCAACTTCAGTATTCTTTTTTTGTCTTGAACTCTTGGTAGTATCACTATTATGTGTCTTGGTATATAAGTCTTATTGCATTTGGATAACCAGGTGTTCTTTTAGCTTCATAGACTTGTACACTTAGTTCCTTTCGTTAGTTTGGTAAGTTTTCTGCCATGTTTTCTTTGAATAACTTTCCCTCTGTTTCTCTTTCCTTTCTGGAGAGTTGCCAAAGTGTTTCTACATTTTTTTTTAACTTCATATTTCTCTTTCTTCCTTCTAGGTCCTTTGTGCATTAATACCTGTGTGTGTGTGTGTGTGTGTGTGTGTGTGTGTGTAGAAAAATTGAGGTATAGTCCAGAGGTGTGGGCATGGTGATGGTGAGAGGATTCACCAGAGACAGTGTGGAGTTGAACATGAGGATTTACTGAAATACACTGCTAGGGGGAACAGTGGGTAGAATAGGAGAGGTCTGCTGAGCTATGTATGCATTAGCTCCCTGACCTGGGATTGAACTCAGGCCTTAGCAGTGATAGCACTGAGACTTAACCCTTAGTCCACCAGGGAGGCCCCATTAATATCTTGATGGTCACAGATTCTTCCACCACTTTCTCTGAGATTTTGTTTCTCATCTGTTAAACTTTTTACACCTTGACCTTGTTATTTTTTTATTTAAAACTTGAAAGTTTATTTTCTGCTTACTAATTAATGTCCCCAAATTCATTTTTCTGAATTTTTGGATGTGTCAAACTAATCTTTGATTATCTGAGTTCTTTTGTATCACTTTGATTTCCTTTTCTGTCTTCCATCTCTTTGATTTTCTTCATTATGGCAATTTTATTTATTTATTTATTCATTCATTCATTCATTTATTTATTTAAAGAATTGAGTGCAGCAGAGATTGGTAGAACACATTTATTTGTTTGTTTGTTTATTTGTTTATTTATTTATTTATTTTTATGCACGAACTGAGGTACAGGCCAGATGTGCAGGAGGGTGAGAGGATTCACCAGAGACAGAGCGGGGAACAGAACAGGCAGACTGACGAAATACACTGCTGAGGGGAGCAGGGAGTGAGACAGGAGAGGTCTGCTTTGACATGTGGGATTCGCGCTGGCCCGCAGGGATTTAACCCGCGCTACAGAGGCTACGGACAACCTCACAGTGCAGGCGCCACTAGGGAGGCCCTATTATGGCAATTTTAAACTATCCATCTGATAGGGATGTAAAGTCTTCCATGTCCTTGTGAATGGATTCTTGAAAGTTGTCTCTCCTTGCGATGTTATATTCCCTTGAAACCTCAAGGTGCCATGCATTACTTTTTTGTCTGCCTATTTTGCTGCTGTTTAGATTTCCCTAAACCTAAGTGGTGACTTAAGAAGTTGACCTGGGCCTCCCCGGTGGCACAGCAGTTGAGCGCTGGATTGCGAAGCTGCCCGCAGCCTCTGCAGCGCCATTTCGATCCCCGGCCTCCGGGCAAGGGTCCCACATGGCGCGCAGACCTCTCCTGCTGCCTGCTGCTCCCCTCAGCAGTGTACTTCGTCAGTCTGCCTGTTCTGTTCCCCGCTCTGGCGAATTCTCTCACCCTCCTGTGCTTCTGACTGTACCCAGTGCTTGTATAAACAAACAAACAAATAAATAAATCTTAAAAAAAAAAAAAAATGAAGTTGACCTACTTTTACTTGCCCATTAGGTGGTACTGTGGGTTTTTTTAGATTTTAGGTTTTTTTGTTTGTGTGAGCTTCAGTAGATTTGGAGACCTGATTTTGTAGTTCCTGAGTGTGGGGGAGAGGCATGGAGGATTTAGACACTAGTGCAACTGTACCGTGCATGTGTGTTTGGGCAGGATGGCTTTTATTTTTGGCACCGCCAACATCCCTACTCTCTGGGATTCCAGACCTGAGACTGCATTTTGTGCACTGTCAGTGTACTTTGTGAGGTCATGCCAGTACTGCTGAGAGGAGCAGTGGGCGAGATAGGAGAGGTCTGCTTCGCCATGTGGGATTCTCGCTGGCTGGCGGGGATTAAACCTGCACTGCAGAGGCTGCGGACAGCTTCACAGTGTGGCGCTCAACTGCCTGTGCCACCAGGGAGGCCCAATTATCTAGACTTTTAAAGAGAGAAAACTATATCTATATTATTCAAATCTTTTTTGTACCCTCCCCATTTCATTGCCCTATGTTTTTCTCCAGAGTTAAACATCATCCTAAAGATGGTGTGTATCCTTCCTATCTATCTATCCTTTTAGATTAGTGAGAATATATATACCATAATCAGTACAATTGTTTTGTTTTGTTTGTAAGTGGTTTTATGTATCTAAAAAAAGCAATTGACTTTTTCATTAAATTATGCTTTTAAATCTATATTTGATGCATATAAATCATGCTTGTTAATGTTTAGCAGCTATGTATTTATAAAATACAGCTATGTATTTATAAAATACCAGACTACAGGTTACTTCTTTTTCCTTTTTTTTTTTCTTCTATTTTCACTAGTATATCTGGTACTTTAATGTGTAGACTCCTTGTGTACAGAATATGTACTTAGGTGAGGAATGCTGGGGAGTAGGATATATGCATCTCCATAGTGGTTGTAGCAATTTCCACTTCCACCAACAGCCTAGTTCTCTTTATAAATACTGTATGTTTTTCCTTTTCCACAAACTTGGTTAATTTATTTGTTGGAACAGTTAGTTTTTATGGCCTTAGTTTTCTCATTTGTTGTTTCTCGTGTATCACAGCAGTTGTTTGCAAACTGCTGCTGAATCCTCTGTTTCAAGGTGAAAGATAAAAGAAGCAGATGCCAGTTGAATTATATTTGTTGGACCCTGACTGTATTTTCTTACCCTCACCATAACCTTGTGGGGCTTGAAATTCTTGGGACTCTGAGTGAATAGACCAGAGGGGGACTATCTTTTTTAGTTCTAAAAAAAAAAGTGTCTTTTTTAGCTGTAAAATAACCATGTTTGTACAGTTAAAGTAAAAATTGAACTGCAGTATTTACATATATCAGTAAACACCCTTTAGGAAATTCTTTCAAACTTAAAAAAAAATAAATTGCATCATTAAAAAATTATTTGTTACTTTTCTAGAAGAATCAAAAGAATCTGTTGTAGATGAAGAAGAGGAAGACAGCGATGATGATGATGATGATGTTGAACCTATTGCTGAATTTAGATTTGTGCCTAGTGATAAGTCAGCATGTGAGTGTCCTGGAATTCATTCATTCTTTATTATGCACCAAACATTCCCCCATTGACACACATATGCTTACCTTAACCCTCATTACTTCCATTCTATTGCTTTTTCTTCACTTTAGCATCTGTAATATTATTGAACACCAGATATCTATGAATATCAGAGATTGTTTATATAGTGAGAGTATGGTAGACATGTTACTTGGTATGTTTTATAAATGGAGGAATCTGGCAATTCTTACTGATTTGATGTGATTGACTCTATTAATGAATAGAATCAAAAGGAGACAAAGCATTTTCAAAGTAGAAGATGTTAGGATCGCTGGAAAGAGCCCTATCAGCTGAGAAGGCCCTCTCCCTAATAATAGCAGTCTAACCAGAACTCTTACATTTTTTCTCAGAAAATCCAGCAAGGCATGAAGAGGTCTTAAAAATATTTTTAAATGACCACTTATTTATTTATTTTAAGATTTATTTTTATTTATGCATACAAGAAGTGGGGTGTAGGCCGTTGGTATGGGGGGTGAGAGGATTCACCAGAGACAGAGTTGGGAGCAGAACAGGCGGATTTACTGAAATACACTGATAAAGGGAGCTTTGGGTGAGACAGGAGAGGTCTGCTGTGCCATATGTGGGTTAGCTCCCTGGCTGGGGATTGAATTCATGCTTTCGTGGATAGCGATAGCTTGATAGCATTGAGACTTTACACCCAGCCCCACCAGAGATTCCCTGTGTTATTTTTGTGACGTGCCCATTGCCATCCAGTAATTTTGCGGTTGATCCTAACTGGAATTTGGCAGGTTTTGTAAATATTGTCTACCCATTAAATTTATTTGCACTGATAATTATTTTATTAAATTTTTATTGTGCATTGACCAGAAAAAAATACTAGTTACAGTTTAATTTCTTTGTTCAGTGGAGGCACTGTTTACTGCAATGTGTGAATGCCAAGCTTTGCATCCAGATCCTGAGGACGAAGATTCAGATGATTATGATGGAGAAGAATATGATGTGGAAGCACATGGTTAGTGAAATGGATTTTAAACTTTGTGTGTGTGTGTTCATTTCATTTACTCGAAGTAAGGGCTCGGATTATAGCTCTTTATGTCTCTATAGAGTACCTATATGGTATGGTTATTAATAAAAGTAAATGGCACAATTCATATCTAAGCCAAAATTATGGACTTTTCAAGCTTCAGATTAAAATTAGAAATTATTAGGGGCAGAAAATGGATAGAGATAAAAAGAAGGAAAGAAAGTGTTACACAGGCAAGCAGGTAATCAGGTGATTCTTTTACGTGAAAGCAGCTGCCTCTAGAGAATAAGCCTCTACCTCCACCACTTGACATGCATCATCCACATCATTATTTAACATATTTCTTCAAGTAAATCACTACCAAAGTCATTTCTTTTTCACAGGGCCATACTTCCTTTATCTAAGAGTATTTTCCCCTTGCCTCCCCAACACAGAATGCAGTCATGAACCTGGTGGAATTGTATAGCTTGAGGTGCATGTCTGTTGTCTTTTTTTCCTCACTAATCTCCTGTATACCAGTCTGGCTATTCAGTGCCCTTTCTTCCATGTGTCCTCACTTCCTGGCCTGAGATTCTCTTTATATATCTAAATGTGTCATCTAAATTCTCATCTTTGCGGAGATTTTGGAATGGTTTTCATTTTATCCTGTTTGTATATTACAGAATTTGATTTTTAAAAAGGAGCATGTGTTTTAATCAGGAAAGGCTTATCACTACAAATTAATAGCAAATTACTTTGCACTCACCTGTAAAATTCCCACTTCTGGATAATGTAAGACTCCCTGACCATAGGAACACCCTGTTTTCCTTCTGGTCCTGTATGTTTGATTCTTTGCTAATTGCTGTTTACTGGTTCATTATCTCTTGGAACTCCTTCTCATCCTAGAGGACAGGGACATTTTCTTTGTATTTCTATCTTCAATAGATGACCTGAATATGCATGTTAAATGAATGTTGAAAAGTGTTTTCCTGGAAGATTGTTTTCACTTACCTTATACTGAATAAGTGCATTACTGATTACTCATCCCTCCCCCCCCCCATTATTTTATAATAGCTTAAAAGCTTTTCATTTGTTTAGAACAAGGGCAGGGGGACATCCCTACATTTTACACCTATGAAGAAGGATTATCCCATTTAACAGCAGAAGGCCAAGCCACATTGGAGAGATTAGAAGGAATGCTTTCTCAGTCTGTAAGCAGCCAGTATAACATGGCTGGAGTCCGGACAGAAGATTCATTAAGGGATTTTGAAGGTAAGTATCTTTCTTTCTCCTCAGTATGAATAGTCAGATGATCATTTGGGCAATAAGAGTAGTTTTGAAGAAACATACGTGGAGGTTTTAGAGATTTCAAAACTTTAGAGAAAGCTCAGAATTAACTATTTTTTTCTAAAGATTTAATTATTTATGCATATAAGAACTGGGTACAGGCCAGAGGTGCAGGAGGTGAGAGGACTCACCAGAGACAGACTAGAGAACAGAACAGGCGGATCTACTGAGATGCACTGCTGAGGGGAGCAGCAGGCGAGTCAGGAGAGGTCTGCTGCACCATGTGGGTAGCTCCCTGGCTGGGGATCCCTTGTGCCACCAGGGATGCCCCTCAGAATTAACTATTGGTTGGGTAGCAAATGTAAAATTATATAGAATGGGAATTCTTATGTCATTTTCTTTTTTAAAGATTTATTTACTTATGCTCTTTGCATACAAGAGCTGGGGTACAGGCCAGAGATGCGGGGGGTGAGAGGATTCACCAGAGACAGAGTGGAGAACAGAACAGGCAGACTGGCTGAAATACACTGCTGAGGGGAGCAGCGGGCAAGACAGGAGAGTTCTGCTGCACCATGTGGGTTTCTCTCTGGCCGGTGGGGGATTGAACTCGTGAGGCAGAGGCTGTGTTTTTGCTTCATAGTGCGTTGTTTAACCCTTGCGCCACCAGGGAGGCCGCTCTTATGTCATTTTTTAAAGCTTTTTTCCCATACTACAAAAATAGTCTGTGTTCAGTCCGAAATCTTAAGTGGGCACAGAAAAGAAGAAATGAGAATTCAAGTATAATACTGAGAAGATATCTACTATAGATTTTCTCTTGCATATCTTTCTATATTTTTTTTGCTTGCTTGTGTGTGTATGTGTGTTTATTCATATTAATGTTGCCATTTTATTTTCAAATGAATTCCTACATGATTCTGTGCAAAACTAGGATAGTTGATTTAAAGGTCTAGAAGCACTTTTGAAACTTGTGTTTTGCTCTCATGACAAACATGTGGACCTAAATGGTGACTTTAAATGTTTCAGTTGTCTCATTTGAAAACTTCTTTGTAAATATTTTTCCCTGTTAGACTGGTTCCTTTTTCTTTGTATCTTCTTTCAGTGAGAATCTTGAAGTATTCTTTTGACTTAGTCTTTACTGTTTGTTTCCTTATCTAGGCAGGCCAGTACTTAGTTCATGGATTTTTTTTTTTTTAAATGACTTTCATATTTCCCTGGTTTTACTATTGCTATCCTCCTAAGCTTTTTCTTCTCACACTGGATTTACAGTGGTATTTTTTTTTCCTTTATCACTCCTTTTTCCAACTTACTGTGCTATATTGATCTTCCGATAACACGCCAGGTCACCCTTATAAAGCTTGTTCCCTCAGTGATTTCTTGGCACTTACCATGTAAAGTTCAGATTCTTCATTTAGACTCTGAAGAGCCAACTGTGTCTTTGCTCCAAGTGTCTCCAATCTTGTTCCCACTAATCTGAATAAAATACATGGTGTTCTTATGTGCCAGACCCTGATTTAAACACATTGCACAAATTTATTCATTAAATCGTTTCAAAAACCTAATGTGGTAGGTTCTTTTACCATTGCATCTACCATAGATTATGATCCCCGTTTTACAAATGAAAACTGAATCCACAGAAGGTCATATAACATGTTTGAGAACAAATAGCTAATAAGTGGTGAGAGGATTAAATTTAAACTATGAGGCAAAAATAATCTTCCAGGTATTATTATAAGCTCCTCTTGCATTTTACATGTAATTATTATGTATAGTATTCTCCATTGCTACAGAGTCTTAAAATTTCTAATTTTTAGTGCTAGAATAGTTTTTCTTCTATTGGTAAATTTCAGTTTCTCTCATAATGCTGTGATCAATAACTCCTTGAAGTTGTTTAGATACTCTCCATTTTAAGCTCTAATGATGAACCTCTGACATGGGCTTTATAGAAGATGACTCAGATTATTTCTAGTGCTCTACTAAATTTTTGGCTGGAAGAATTGAAGATATTTCCTTAATACAGTGGTTGACTGTATTTTAAGAATTTGTAAAATTCTTTTTAAAACATTTTTTTATAAAGATTTATTTATTTTATGCATCCCAGAACAGTGGTATAGACCAGAGGTGCAGGGGGTGAGAGGAGTCACCAGAGACAGAGTAGGGAACAGAACAGGCCGACTGACTGAAATACACTGCTGAGGGGAGCAGCGGGCGGGAGAGGAGAGGTCTGCTGTGCCATGTGGGTAGCTCCCAGGCTGGGCAGGGATCAAACTCGTGCTGCAGAGGCAGCAGATAGCTTCACAGTGCTGTGCCACCAGGGAGGCCCAAAATTTGTAAAATTCTGAAAACAAAAATTGTATACATTTAAAATGTATAACATGTCTTGATATATTGATACATAGTGAAATGATTAGAATGATTAGTCAAGCTAATTAACAAATCCCATTTCCTCACATAGTTATGTTTCATTGTGTGTGTGGTTAGAATACATGTGTGTGTGGTTACTAATACCTTAGTAAATTTTGAACATTTTGTCATTTACCACCACCAAGTAACATTTCAAAGCTGTGTGCTTGTTTATGTAAGAGGTATATATTGAGCCTCTGTGCCAGACAGAACACAACAGTGCATGAGAAAGTCACTGTCTTCATATCAATGGCAGTTCTAGTAGAGAAAGAGAAATTAGTTACAGTACATTGTGCTACAGCACTGAGGTAGAGGGGAAGCTTGAGAAGCTGTGGCATCAGAGGCTGGGTCCTTTACCCAATCTGGTAGTCAGGGAAAAATTCAACCTTCACAGAGTAATTGACAGAGCCAAGATTTGAAAGGTGAATAAGAGTGACCCAGGTGAGGGGTAATTGCATACAGGTTGGGGAGAGAAGCAGGTAGAGGATCAGCCATGTGCAGAGATTCAAGAGACCATACACCTTTAGGGATCTGAACATAGTTCATTATGTTTGGAACTGAGTATGAAGGGTAGTTATTACAGCAGCTGGTGGTACAGTGAACAGCTAACTGATAACTGCATTTGAAAGTTCCTATGTAATGTTCTTTAGTATTAAAGTTGAAAAGTAAAATGTATAAATTAATTTTAACTTGGTCTAAATCTACAAATAGCATTTCCTTTGTCAGTTTGTTCCTTGATAATTTGATTTTCAAAAGTGAAAGAAGTAGCAGTTTTTACCAACAGGGGGCACTAACTTCTTTCTAAGTGGAAATAAAAGTTCAGTTTAGCTTTCTGATGTACTTAGTAGATTGCTCAGCTGTTCATTTTTCCTTCAGATGGAATGGAGGTAGATTCTGCACCAACAGTTGCTGGACAGTTTGAGGATGCAGATGTTGACCACTGAAAATGAGTTATGCTGCTTTGAGGTGAGGTGTTTATTTTCTTTCTTGTCACTAAACATGAAAATAATGTGAAATGACTTTTATTTTCATAACTCAGGAGACCTCTATATAATTAGCAGTTTAGAAATGTTATAAATTTCTGAAATTAAAGTTAGGTGATTTTTTTTCTTCCCCCCTAAGAAATCAGAGTTTGCAAACATGGTGGTTTTTGGGTTAATATTTATTGAATATTTACTCAATAAATACTGCGCTAAGCATTGTGAGTATAATAAGACGTAGCTATCTTTAATGAAATGAAGAGAATGATTTTAGTCTTTTAATCAGAAACAGAGGCCTCCTTGGTTGACTCAGGTGGGAGCAGCAGAATCTGAATCATGTCCTGGTCTGCTTTGAGTCATCTTTTCACTTGTGATGTTTGAAGCTTTAACATGTTCTCCAAAAAGCATGAAGCAGAGATGCAGTTTTTATCTAAGTTCTTAATTTTATTAAAGCTCATAGTGATAGCATGGCAAGATTTATGTGTTTGGTCTTGACTCTTTTACCATTATCATTCATGCAGGTAGATTGTGAAATCCCTCATCATTCAAAGTTGCATTTACCTCCTGAATTACTGCATAT
Source organism: Talpa europaea (assembly GCF_964194135.1). Classification (NCBI taxonomy): domain Eukaryota; kingdom Metazoa; phylum Chordata; class Mammalia; order Eulipotyphla; family Talpidae; genus Talpa; species Talpa europaea. The sequence continues at coordinate 49,107,008 of NC_140073.1, read as the reverse complement.
AATATTGTTTCTTACACTAACCGTGAATTGTGATAATGGATCTCTGCTTTCTTCTCAGATTCTGCCTGTGGAAATAGCAGAAAGTAATCTCTTAGAGTTCTGCGATTTATATCTCTTTCTTTAAGTACTTAATATTTACTCACAACATCAACTTCTGTCATGGGAGCCATATGTAAAGTCAATAATGTCTCCATTGTAATTAGCTAAACTCACTGTGTTTGCATATCACTAAAGCTCTACTAGCTTTAATTTTCAGATCTCACAGTTCCAGATGTCAGTACTTCATAGGAAATCTTTTGGTACCAATTTAAATCTTACTTCCTTATTTCTCATATTCATATCATGTTCTTCATTGGCTTTTGATTCTTTCAGTTGAGTGATACTTAATAACTTTTATTGAAACTGGAAAACATGTTTTGATCTTCTGGCTTTCACAATATTTTTGAAAAATGCTGTTCAGAGAACACAGTCACTCTATTAATTAGTATTATGGGAAACTCATTTCGTATGTCACTAATGGTTATACAAATGGGATATTAACTGCAGTTCCTTGGTGGGAATTCTTAGGACTCTTGTAATGTAATTTTACGGTGAGATAACTATGAAATAGTCACAGACATTCTAATGAGCTGAAGATTTTCTATTCTATTTTGTTACCACTCGAGGTATTTTATTCATAAATTTTACATAAATTCTTCATCTGGATAATTGATCTGCATTCCAAGCAATGTCTGTAAACTTTTAATCACTTAAAATTGTATTTTCCTTTAAAAAATAGCAGGAATAATTAGAATGTTTATGCAACCACTAGAAAGCTCAAGACAGTGGAACTAGGACACCTCAGTGCCTGGTGTTTACCATGGTGGCATGTTGAAAAGAGTATGGAGCTTGGGACAAAATAACTTTGGGTTCAAATCCCAGCTTTTCTACTAACAAGCGTTAAAATCTGAGACAAAATTATTATCTTAATAGGATGAGACGAGGTAAAAGGGAAGGCATGAAAGAATCAGTACTCTGCCATGTACTGTACCCGTGTCTTTGGACAGGGCACATAACTTATCTTTGCTCAATTTCCTCATCTATAAATGGGGGTAATAATAAGTACATGCCAAGACTGTTGCAAAGACTGAGCTATAACCTATCTAAGTCCCCTAGCACTTTTTGCTAGGCATTCTATAAATTATGGCCATGATTATAAGCACTGTCAACCTTTTGTCTTTCAGATTCTGCTTGTAACTGTAGGAGAGAACTTGGTGCCTCTTCCTCTGTGGAGTGGGTATTGATGAAAGGCTTTTCCCTTCTCCAAAACTCATCTGAACCAGTTCTTTCTTGAGACAGACCATATACTGAGACAACAAGTTGTCACCAGCAGAAGAAATTATGACCTTTATTAACAAAGGTGAATTAACTTAACCAAGAGGGTATTTGTAGTTTATTGTTCCCTAAAACTTTCTATGTCTAGGTACCCTCTGAATAGCCCTATAGTTCTTACCTTTACTGTATGCATCTTCTGTAACAGCAGGCCTACACGGTGAAATGTCTAATAGTTTGGGGGTATAGATAGATTGGAAGGGAAAGAGAGAGGCTGAATCTAAGTTATACATACTATTTAGGGCCTAAGTATACCTTGACCTCTTGCAAAAGAAAGATAAAGAGATCTCAAGAGAAATCTTAGCCTCTGCTCATTATCCAAGGGTTAAGGGTCTTTTTACTAGTTTGGGATCCAGATTAATTCATTCAGTCATCTCTAGATAGCCTCCTTGGAAACATCCCAGCGACACATACTACACTAACACAAGTGCTTTTGCTGCTTTCACCATGTTTCGTCAGTCTGTTCTAACATCTTAGGTTATATCCTTTAATTTCCAACCTCTTGGGTCAGTTTCTTTAACAGAACAATGAAATTGCGAAGAAGTCCTCCAAGTACTTCAGATAATTGTTTCATCTTTGTAATAGCTTAACAAATAAATCTAGGTTTTCTATATTATTGTGTTCTCATTCTTGACTAAAACCATTAATGAAAAAAGTTTTTTTTGAATGCTGGCAAAAAATGAGAATCTTATTCATCTTATTTTATTCAACTTTGTTGAGAACATCAACATAAAATGAATAAGAAAATACGTAGTCAGAACTTATTTAGTAGGGCAAGGATTTAACACATTCCAGGGAATTTCTGCTTCCATCTGGATCAGGAGTAATTTCTTTTTTTTTAAGATTTATTTATTTATACAAGCACTGGGTACAGTCAGAAGCACGGGAGGGTGAGAGAATTCACCAGAGTCAGAGCAGAGAGCAGAGTAGGCAGACTGACACAGTACACTGCTGAGGGGAGCAGCGGGTGGCAGGAGAGGTCTGCGCGCCATGTGGGAGGGACCCTTACCCGGCGGCCGGGGATCGAACCGGTGCTGCACAGGCTGCGGGCAGCTTTGCAATCCAGTGCTCAATTGCTGCACCACTGGGGAGGCCCAGGGTTAATTTCTTAAAACATACTTATCAATTCTCAGTTTTCCATTTTTACAGATACTTGAGCATTTACAGGCTGATTTGTAACTACAGATTTGTGCTTGGATTTGGATAACATTATATGACCTTAAAAGTAAAGTTAGGAAAGCTATTCAGAATCTCTTGACTTTTAGCAACTAAGCTTTAGTTTATTGCTACTAAGCTAATGTTTCAGTATTCCCACTTGGTTTCCTCATCATGCATGGTAGACTAAAAAAAATTAATTTACCTATTTCTGAACAGACTCAGAAATACTGAATTGATTACGATGGACAAATATGAAAGGGTCAGTGGACATGGAAACTGAAATTTTCCAAGACCACCTCTGTACCAGTGACTGTCCTGGGTTCTTTTACATACTTCATGCATGTACTATTCTTAACTCTCTTAGGAGTATAGGTGCTTTTATTACCCTCCTTCAGAATAAGGAAACTGAGCTACAGAGAGAGCTAACTCTCAAGAGCTATCTCTTGAAGTTATATAGGTAGTGAGCCAAGATTTTTAAGCCTATACCCTAAACCACATTGCCTTACTATATACCAGCACCTGAGAGTAAGCAAATTCTCTCTTTACTGGTTGGTTTGTTTGTTTTTTTAATATATTTTGTCAGTCATTTATGTAACGATAATTTTGGGACTAGTTTCACACCTCCATATATGCATATGCTTCACTCACCTTCTACCAAAACTCCAGTGTCAATATCTGTCCCCTTCTATAACCTATCCCTCTTCCCTCTCCCCTAGTCCCTCTTGTAACCAGTATATTTTTCAGTGTCTAAGAATTTTTCAATCTGTGCTTTGTTAGTTTTTCTTGGCTGTTTATATGCAACAAATGTGTGAGGCCATCTGGTAAGCTGTCTTTGACTTTCTGACTTATTTCACCTAGCATTATCACCTCAAGATCCATTCCTGTTTTCCTTTGAAAAGGCACTATTTCATTGTTAATAGCTATGTAGTATTCCATTGAGTATATTTTCCACATATTCTTTATCCTGTCATTGGCCATTTATGTTGGTTCCCTGACTTGGCTATTGTAAATAAACTGCTGTAAACAAAGGAATGCAAAATCTTTTTGTATTAGTGTTTTCATATTCTTTGGGTAAATACCTAGAGGTGATATTGCTGGATCACCTGGTATTTCTTTCTTTTTCTTTTTTAAATTTTTTTATGGTGGAAAAATTTAGAATTAGCCATTTAGAATTAGCCAGGTGGATTTAGTTTAGATGATCCCAATTTTGTTGGCAGTATCCAAAGCATCATGGTCAGTAGCCAGGCAAACATAATGCCGCCTTTTCGCCATCAAGTCTGATCAGGGTGTTGACCTTAGTCACATCAATGTAGAGCTTCTTCATAGCCTGTTGGATATGGTGTTTATTGGCCTGGACGTCTACAATGAACACAGGTGTGTTGTCTTCTGTGTTCTTCATGGCTGACGCGGTGGTCAGAGGAATCTTAATGATGTATAGTGGCCAAGCTTGATTCTTCTGGGAGCTCTCTTCTGAGGACATTTGGGTTGCCTTTGGAGTATCAGTGTCTTGGGCCTCCGGAAGGTGAGTGACAGGCATATTTTCTTTTTCTTCTGGCGGTGGATGCCTTTTAGCACTGCTTTCTTGGTCTTCAAAGCTCTGGCTTTGTCCTTGGGAATGTCCAGGGCTTCCTTGTTTACTTTGGGCACTATCTTGGTGAAAGGGGTTTCTCCATTTTTATTTTTTATTTATTTAAAAATTTTTTTAAAAAATTTATTTATTTTGCGTAGAAGAACTGGGGTATAGGTAAGAGGATTCACCAGAGACAGAGTGGGGAGCAGCACAAGCGGACTTACTGAAATACACAGCTGAGGGGAGCAGTGAGCGAGAAAGGGGAGGTCTGCTGCGCCACATGTGGGTTACCTCCCTGGCCAGGATTGAACTCAGGCCTTAGCTGTGGTAGCGCTGAAACTTAACCCCCAGGCCACCAGGGAGGCCCCTTCCCCATTTTTTTTTTTAAAGATTTATTTATTTGTTTATACAAGCACTGGGTACAGTCAGAAGCACGGGAGGGTGAGAGAATTCACCAGAGCCAGAGCGGGGAGCAGAGCAGGCAGAAGGACCGAAGTACACTGCTGAGGGGAGCAGCGGGCAGCAGGAGAGGTCTGCGTGCCATGTGGGACCCGCGCCCAGGTGGCTGGGGATCGAACCGGTGCTGCAGAGGCTGCGGGCAGCTTTGCAACCCAGTGCTCAACCGCTGCACCACCGGGGAGGCCCCCCATTTTTATTTTTTAAAGGAATCTATCATTTTCTGTAGAGGCTATACCAGTTACTTTCCCACCAATGGTGAAAGTGTTCCTTTTCACGTCCGATCTTTTTGGTATTAACCATTCTCACAGGGGTGAGGTGATACTCTTAATTTCCCCTTATAAGTAGTAATGTGAGCATTTTTTCCTGTGCCAGTAGGCTAACTGAATGTCCTCTTTGGAGAAGTGTCTAGGTCTTTTGCTCATGTTTTGATTGAGTTTTTGTTGTTGTTGAGCTGTAGGAATTTTTCGTATTTTTTGTATTTTTCGAAAATAGACCCCTTTCCAGACCTGTGGTATGCAAATATCTTGTTTTTTGTGCTTGTTTCTTTTGTGGTACAAAAGCTTTTTAGTTTGATATAGTCCTATTCGTTTTTTGTTGTTGTTGTTGTTGTTGTTGTTGTTTTTGATAGTTTCCCTGACTGTTGGAATTGTGCCTCCAAATACATCTTTGAGGTTGATGTCCAAGAATGTATCACCTGTGGTTTGTCTGAAACTATTTCATGGTTTCAGGTCTTATATCCAAGTCTTTAATCCATTTTGAATTAATTTTTATGTACAGAGTTGATCTAGTTTCTTTCTCTTTTGCCATGTGGCTGTCTGGGTTTCCCAACACCATTTGTTCAAGTCTTTACCTGTTGCATGGTTGTGTTCCCTTTGTCAAAAATTAATTGTCCATATTTATGTGGGTTTATTTCTGGACTTTTCTATTTTAGGCTATTGGTTGTTGTTTGTTTTTGTTCCAGTACTGTACTACTTTATTAACAATGTCTGTGTAACATAGTTCGAAGTCAAAGAGTGTGACACTTCCATTTTTCTTCTTTTATCTCAGGATTGTTTTGGCTGTTTGGGGCCTTTTATTATTCCATGTAAATTTTATTATTAATCTATTTACTTGAAGAATGGCAAATCCCTTATAAGATTCCAATAGAATTACTGCCATCTCTCTTTTTTTTTTTTAAAGATTGATTTATTTATACAAGAACAGGGTACAGGCCAGATTCGGGGAGGGTGAGAGGATTCACCAGAGACAGAGTGGGGAACAGAACAGGCACAATGACGAAATATACTGCTGGGGGGAGCAGCGGGCAAGACAGGAGAGGTCTGCTGTGCCATGTGGGATTCTCGCCGGCCGGCCAGGATTGAACGTGCGCTGCAGAGGCTGCGCACAGCTGCACAGTGTAGCGCTCAACTGTCTGCGCCACCAGGGAGGCCCATAATATTGCCATCTCTTCATGAAGGCACTGAAATGTATTTTCACTAGCATGAAAGTCTGTGCCTGTATACATAAATAAAGCCAATATCTAATTTGAGGAATTTATATCAGATAATAAAGCAAAATTTGTGGGGAGAGCAGTGAACCTAATCAGATTTTTTCTTTCTAACTTAATTTTAAGAAAATTGAGACATCCTTAGGGTTAAGATGGTAAAATAAAAGTATGTACAGGCCAATTGATTATTTTTGAGACTATATGAATCACTAATGCATTTAAAACAACAGTACCTAGAAAATGGCCAATGAATGTTAATTATTAGCCATTCCTTTTTTTTTTAAAAAAAAAGATTTATTTATTTTTATACAAGAACCGGGGTACAGGCCAGAGGCACGGGAGGGTGAGAGGATTCACCAGAGACAGAGTGGAGAACAGAGCAGGCAGATTGACTGAAATACGCTGCTGAGGGGAGCAGCGGGCAAGACAGGAGCGGTCTGCTTTGTATTAGCCATTCCTTTTATAAGAGAAAGTTAGCAGCTACAAATACATTAACTCACCCCATAGAATACATCTGAAGACCCTGAAATTTCTGACTCCACTGAGCAATTAAAACAGACGTCATGAAACCTCTGGATTTTTTCCTCAGAGTATCTTTAGGTATTCACTCAAGTCTGTGCTCTTGCTCTACAAACTAATCCAATGTACTTGGTTACCGAGTTTCTAGACATGCAACAGATAGGAGAAAAAGGTGATTGTATGAGGCACTGCAATAGCAGGGGTAAATAGCTATAAGTTATCAGCAGATAGCTGACAGAATTATTAAGGAAAGTAAATACAGGCGTATTTGTACCTTTTGTTTGCACTTTGCCTTACCACATGTCATAGATACTGTGTTCTTTAAGATATGGACGTTTGTGGCAATCTTGCATCAAATTTAAATGTATAGGTGTCAGTTTTTCAAAAGTATAATGTTCAGTTTGTGTTTTTTTGTGACATTTAATTATGTATATTGTTTTTATAGATAATGTTACTGTACATTTAATAGATTAAAATATAAGGGTCATTGCACTGGGAAACAAAAACAAAATTCATGTGACTCATTTTACTCTGTGACATTCATTTTATTACAGTGATCTGGAATCAAACCTGCAGTATATCTGAGGTATGCATATATATTTTATGTTCCTCCCCAATACAGCAATCTCAGCCTTTATAGGTAGTACAGTTAAAGTTCATGAAAGTATGGCAAAAGTTACCAGTTCAAAATAATGATTGTAAATACATTAAAATCTGACTAAGTTAAGCAGAAACAATTATTTAGAAGCTATCTGGTAGCTCACAAAATAGACCAGAAATGAAATAAACCAGCTTCTAAAATGGTTAGGAACTAGGAATGGTTTACATTGGGTGTTATGATTCCACTGCTGCTGTTAAACTGTTTTTTTAATTGCTCCCATGTCTCTGAGTCACCATGAAGACCTGGATGACACAATTGGGATTCTGTATAATAAAAATTAAGAACGGTTTTCTTTTTTTTTGGTTAAAGAAACTGAGCAATATACTCTTTATAAAAATTTAAAATGCACATTTTCTTTGACCTAGAAGCTTTATTTAAGGGAATTTTTGTATAGGAAATCTGTACATTAGGAGAGGTCATATATGCAAGGATATTAATTGCAACCTATTTTATAAAATCAAAATACTGAGAATAACCTCACCGTGTATAATTAGGTCTTGGTCAATTATTTACACTTATACAATGGAGAACTGTATAACTAAAAAGAATTAGGTAGATGCCTATCGATACTGATTTTGCCCCAAGACAATTTCAGTGGCGTGTGGAAGGGGGAGCTTGCAAAGATACTTATGAAGAAGGAAAGGGGCTGAAGGTTACAATGTGAATTATAAATGCTTATATATACATAAAATGTCTTGGAAGCACATAAGTGGTAATAGTTTGCTCTGGGAGAAGTACAGGGCAAGGTAGGAGGGTCACTGAGGGTGCTTTTTTTCCCTGTTATGGGTTGAATTTTTCTCCCCCAAAAGATGTGAAGTCCTAACTCTTAGAACTGCAGAATGTGACCTTATTTGGAAATAGGGTCTTGAGTTAAAATGAAGTTATTAGGATGGACCCTAAATCCTATATACTGTTGTCCATATAGTAAGAGAATTTTGACACAGAGACAGACGTGCAGAGAGAAGCCCATGTGAAGACAGAGTAGTGTAGTGATGGATCTACAAGCCAAGAAATGCTTGAGGCTGCCAGAAGTTAGGAAAGGGATCTGGAATAGACACCTAGTGCTTTAGAAGGGAGTGCAGCCCTGCAGACTACTTGATCTTGGACTTCTGGCCTCCAGAATTGTAACAATAAGTTTGTGGTACATTGTTATGGCCCATCATAACATATCCAAGGTGATATTTTTATCTGAGAAACAGTGAACTGTGCTGTATACCTTGGAGTTTCAAAGAATTTTATTTATTGTTTAAAAGCGCTGCAGGTAAAGATGATTTACCATTGCCGCATTTTTTTTTTTAAAATTTTTATTTTTTTTAAGATTTATTTATTTGTTTGTTTGTTTGTTTGTTTGTTTGTTTATTTATTTATTTATTTATACAAGCACTGGGTACAGTCAGAAGTGCGGGAGGGTGAGAGAATTCACCAGAGCCAGAGCGGGGAGCAGAGCAGGCAGAAGGACCGAAGTACACTGCTGAGGGGAGCAGCGGGCGGCAGGAGAGGTCTGCGCGCCATGTGGGACCCTCCTCTGGTGGCCGGGGAGCAGCCGGGGAGCAGCTGGGAAGCAGCCGGGGATCGAACCGGCGCCGCAGAGGCCGCGGGCAGCTTCGCAACCCAGCGCTCAACCGCTGCGCCACCGGAGAGGCCCCCATTGCCTCATTTTATAAATAACTTGTGTTCTGACATTCTTGCCATATTGAAATGACTCAGTAACTCATTCCCATGTATTCGCATGTAGCTAAGAAAGAAAATCATGGAATAACACCGAAGCTCCCTTTGTCCTCTTATGATCCCAGGCCCCTTCCTCTTTCAGTCGTAATCACCATCTCAAATTTGGTATTTATCATAACTGTGTATTTTTGCTACTTATGAATGTACTTTACAAATGGTATTGTGTTGCATGTTTTTAGGCTTTTATTAATTGAATCCTGCTACTCCTTTTCTTACTTTGCTCTTTAGGAGTTTAATCCGTGTTGAAACAAGCAGCCCTATAATACACTGAGCCATTCTCTTACAGAAGCTTAAATGCGTCCAGCTGTTCATTAAAGCAACGCTGCAGTGAGCATTCTCCTGCACATGTGTGCTTTTCTTTTTTATAGTAGCAGTCACACTTTTCATTATGCTTGTAAGAAGTAGTAAATTTCCTATCAGGACCCATAAATATTTCTACTAGTCCTAGAAATGAAAATTGTTTAAAAAAATAATGTAATCTTTAACTTTGCTCAGTTTTGCTAACCCACTTTCCAAAATGATTGTGGTGATTTATACCAGTAGGAAACAAGGCTTACAGCTTCTCTATATTCTCACCAACTTGATATTTCCAGACTTCTTAACTTTTGCCAGTCTGACAAACTGAAAGTAATATTTTATCATTATCGTAGTTTTCACTTTACTAGTAAAGTTGAATTCCCTGTTTTGTACATTTGACTTCATTTTTTTTTTGCCCAATGTTTTGGTTATTATTTACTTATTGATCTGTCCTTTAAATATTCTAGATATTAATCTAGACTGTGATTTACCTTTTGATTTTTTTTTAAAGCACAGTTTTTAATTTATGGTAATTTACATTTACCAGCCTGTCTTAATGGATGTGTGTTTTGTGTTTTGTTCCGCTATCATTCATGATCCCCAAGGTCATAATTGTATTCAAAAAGGACTTATTTATTTATTTATTTATTTATTTATTTATTTATTTATTTATTTATTTTGTGGGACCCTCGCTGGTGGCCGGAGATTGAACTGGTGCTGCAGAGGCTGCGGGCAGCCTCGCAACCCAGCGCTCAACCGCTGCGCCACCAGGGGAGCCCAGGACTTATTTTTAACTGTTTGTTAACATGTACATATATTACCACTAACTAGTTTAAGGAATAGTATTACAGTTGGGTATTTAAGGTTCGTTAGCTTGTTTTTTTTAATCTTTCCTGAGGTGGTTCTGCAATTTGAGGTTTATCTTCTTTGATTACATAGAGAAGAACCTAAGTGGGGAAAGATGGTAAAAAAGATGGTAAAAAAAAAAAAAAGATGGTAAAAGAAAGATGGTAAAAGGCCAGAATTAGAATGAACTTTAGGAGAACTACAAGAGGTACCAGGATGGTAGGAAGTAAGTATATATTGACAAGATTGACTAGTACAGTGGGAGGAAACTGAAAGAATGGGAAGTATTTTGTGTTGATAGGGGTTTTTTGATTTGTGCTAGTGAGTAAAGAGGTTAAAAAGATGCAGTCCTTGCTTTAAAGTACACAGAGGAGGAAACACAATTTTAGAATATTAAGTGCTGTGACAGGGAAGAAAGTGTGGGTTTGTTACAGGAGCCATTGAAGGTTCTTGTGTAGGGAACTGAAATGGTAGTTTAGGAATCAAGTGTGGGCTTTGAATAAGTAAAATGTTAAAGAGGAAGAGAGTGGGCTGAGAGAATAGCAAGAGGTATTTGGAAGATACCTAAACATTGTGGTAGTAGTAAAGCTACAGAATAATTATCTGAACGTGTGCTTAGACTGGAAAGTCCATACAAGAGTGTGGACTCTTGTATGCTATTATTTTATTTTTTAATGGTGAAAATTTGTAGAATTAACTAGCTGGACTCAATTTAGATAATCCCAATTTTGTTGGCAACATCCAGTCTTGTATGCTTTTAGAAGTATGGGAAAATTATTGTGTAAGATCACTTGAAGTATAGTTATTCTAGCCCTTGCATTCTAGTAGTTTTGCTAACTGTGTTCTTAAGTAATCACAAATGATTGCTAAACATGGCAATGATGTCAGTGTAACCCAAAAGTCATGCTGATTCATATGCAGTTTTTCCTAACACATTAGTATTTTTGTACTGCTAGTTATCTACATGTTTTGTAATAGTTAACTGGAGAAACATCGTCGTAAGTCTGAAATAGGAGTACGCTCTTTGGCATGATTTGATTGTTTTAATAGGATCATTCAGGAATAGAAACTGGGAGTTACTATAGTAATCTAAGTAACTATTGCTAGTATACCTATATTGAAAAATATGATGGGCCTCCCTGGTGGCGCAAGAGGTTAAGCACAGCACCTGTGAAGCTATCGGCAGCCTCTGCAGCAGGAGTTTAATCCCCAGCCAGGGAGCTACCCACATGGTGCAGGATTCCTTTCCTGTCTCGCCTGCTGCTCCCCTTAGCAGTGTATTTCGGTCAGTCTGCCTGTTCTGTTCCCTACTCTGTCTCTGGTGAATCCTCTCACCCCCTGCACCTCTGGCCTGTACCCCACTTCTTGTGTGCATGGCTGCATAGATCTTTTTTTTTTTTTTTTTAAAGAAAAGTATGAAAGCCCATGCCCTGGAGAAACACATACATGTTCACAAGAGAACATGCATAAGAATGTTTATCAAAGTATTTGAATAACTAGAAACATCTATCAGTAGAATATGCAAAGCACTTTGAATTCACTAGAGTTGCATGTATTGGCTTGGTTTGTTGCTCACCAAGTAGAGATGTCATACAGATGGATGAGTCTGGAGTTGAGGACTGTTCTACAAACTGGAAATAATAATTTGGCAGTGAGTAGGAGATAGTAACTAGAAAGCCACAAGACTAGATAGAATTACCAAGGGAGTAAGGATAAACAGAAAAGAACTCAAAGAACTAAGCCCTGGGAAACTCATTTAGTTTGGGGAAAGGAGACAGAACTAGCAAAAGAAGCTGAGAAGGCGATGGTTTTCTTGATGCACATGAAATGTTTTCAGGAGGAGGAGGAGGCAGTCATTATATGCTGCTGATAGGTAAGAAGGGTGAGAACTTGCTTTAACAAAGTCACTGATGGCCTCGGTAGGAATTTTAGTGGAATGGTGAAGTTAAATGCCTCACTATAATGGTGAGGAGAAAATGGGAAGAGAAAACTTGAACTTCAGACTTGTACCACCATATCTTCATAACTAACTCAGCGAATCCCCATATACTATCATTTCTTCTGTTCCTCTAGCTAAGGCCAACCCCTTCAGTGGTGCACTTGATTCTGTTTTCACTAACCTATTAAAACATAGGAACCCCTCCCTTTCCTGTATCATCACTTATTTTCTCTACTGCATCATGCCCACTAGTGTATAAACAGGCCAAAGCTGTTATATTCTCCATCTTAAGAAAATTATTTTCTTTTCCAATTTCTCCCTTAAGCTGCTGCCTATCTTTTCTTACCTTTACAGTGAAACACTTTGAAAGAACTGCCCTACTGCTATCTCCAATTTTTTTTCTCTTTTCTATTCAGGTATAGGCATGGAATGAGCAGAAAGGTGGTATTTAATCAAGTGTGGTTAAGCCATGTGAGTATAATGATGAGATAGAGGAACAAGGGAATTGAGAATGTAATCAGTATTGTGATGATGCAAGTGTGTAACATAAACTGCTTGAGAAGAGGGCACTTGAAGGTGATGAGAATTGTAAAATGGTGGTATCGATGGACAAATGTTGCCACAGAAGTTAAAAATCATTAGAGGGGGTTCAAGAATAAGGCCACTGGAAAGAGTGGTTTGTGGTTGGAGAGTGGGAGTATCTAAAATCATGGAAGAGGCTAAGTTGTGACCCAAGTTGTAGTTGAGGCAGAAGAGAAAAAATTATCAGGGATCATCTTATGGTTGTTGAAATCACTAAGAAATGGAACTGCATTGTTGAGAGTTCTTAAAGGATCAGAGGGGGACTATATAGTAGATAACTGCACACGGCATGTTTAATGACAAGTTTTCAATGGAGGGAGCAGAGAGTAGATGAAAAACAGCGATGTGGAGAAAGGGACCTATCACCTGCAGGTCCAGTGGTATAAGAGGTGTGGAGAGAAAACAGCTACCACTGGGAGAGGGAAGCAGGGGATGCAGTGTTATCCACAAGTCAACTGAGATTCTAACAAGTGAAACTTAGAGGCTGGGTGTTTTCACAAATTAATATTTTTCCAAACTACGGAGTCTTCATGATAGAGATAAGAATTTGCAAAGTATTCATATAAGAAAAACAGCCCAAAAAGTAAGTGAACTCAGTGTCTTATTTGAAAGACAGGAAGTGGCAAAGAGACCATTTTAAAGGGAACAGTCATTTTGTGTTGTTGCCAAACTAGAATGCAGACTTAATATTCTCAATCTTTGGATTTTTTTTTCCTCAAGAGAAGCTGGATTGTTGTGTGAAGAGCTCTGCAGTCCAAATGAAACATGTTAGAGGCTGCATTTAGCCATTGTCATGCTTTTTTAAAATAGAAACTACCACCAAATGTGTCTGTAAATTCAAGAGCCAGAGTCCATGATCATGAAACTGGCTGGCTGGTTGGGCAGCTGCAGCAGTTTGGTTCAGTCTGCAGGTGTGGAGAGGGTGACTATCTGTGATCTGATGACCCTGCAGCACTTAACATTATTTGGCAGTTTATCAGTTGTTTAATTGATTAATATTCAAACATATCTTGCCCCATATTCTTTTACTTAAATTGTAACCGTGGTAGTGAGATTTCCTTTGAAGAAAAACATACTTAACCCTTTTGGCCTGAACTTCTAATAAAAAGTAGACCTCATGTTTCTGAAAAATCTTCAGTTTTCCATTAGTCATAGTGATAATGGAGAATTTTTTTGTGCTGAAGTAGAAGTCTACAGATGGCATTTGGCTCTAAATGATCTGGGGCAGGACAACAAACTCTAGACTTACTTTCCTTATCTGTAAAATGGCGTTTAAAAATACATGCTCTACCTTAAGCTGTCAGGGTCAAATGAGAATGTGAGCAGCTTACATCTTAACTTTGTAAGGGTGTTTATTTTATTCTACTCTGTTAAGGAAAAACAACTTGCCTAAAGCTAATAAGATTGTCTATTTAGAGAAAATATTTTAGAACATATTTAAAATTCAGGAAATCCCCTTGAGAATGAGGGATGTATAATCTGCTTCCAAAAGCAACTTTCCTATTGAAAGATGACCCCGCTGATGTTATCACTGTGTGAAGTAGTGGCTGAAAAGGATCCTGTCTAGTTCTGTAAATGTAACTAGTTGGTACTTTGGCTAAAAATCCTGTTCACTCAGGTGGGTCTTGATCCACACTTTTTGGGGGTTCCTAACCATCACCCTCCCTTCTCACTTTGTGCCCATTTTTCCCCCCAACAAAATTAACAATTACCACTTGAGATTTATATTTAATGAGTCTTTTCTAGCAGCATTAATACACATGTGAAAGAACACATCTTCACAGAGAAACACAGGAAAACTCATTTTCACAGTAATTTTTTAAAGTCCCAGTGATGGAAATTATAAAGCAGCTTCCTCAAAGGACACTAACATAGATGAATTCAGTGCAGTCATTGTGTTGAATATGAAGTGATAAAATCTTTATCACATCCCGCTTGACTGTCCTATAACTAAGCCTGAGTCATTGGGAATAGTTACTCCTTTTTATTAATTGTCTGGTGGTTATACAGCCATGGAAGGAAAAAGCTGAACATCAAAATCATCAACAATATACCTGAAAGACAAAATACAGTAAAATAAAAGCAAAAAATCTCTAAGAAAGTTCATAATCACTTGGTGGATATCATTTAAGATTATATACAATTACATACTTAGAGACTTGGAAGACTGTTTAAAAGAATAAGCTGGGCCTCCCTGGTGGTGCTGCAGGGGTTAAAGTCTCAGTGCTGTCAAGCAACTGTCAAGCAACCGCCAAGCACTACAGCATGAGTTCAGCATGAGTTCAACATGAGTTCTATCCCTGGCCAGGGAGGTAACCCACTTGGCACAGCAGACCTCTCCTGTCTCACCCTCTGCTCCCTTCAGTAATGTATTTTAGTCTGCCTGTTCTGCTCCCCACTCTATTTCTGGTGAATCCTCTCATACCCCTCCCCTGCATCTCTGGGCTATATCCCAGTTCTTGTATGCAATCTTCAAAAAAAGAAACAGGCTTAAAAGAGATAACTAAACAACATCAAGGAATGTTGATAAAGAAATGCATATTATAGTTAGTTTTTTAATAACTTTTGTGTTATTTGATCCATTTGTATAAAGGTTTTATGTATCTTCTGATCCAGATAGAAATAACAGGAATGAAACTTGTGGGTAATTTAAAACTTACACTCATTACAGGTATATATTATTTTATGAGATTTTTTTTTTAAAAAGATTGATTGATTGATTTATACAAGCACCGGGTACAGTAAGAAGCATGGGAGGGTGAGAGAATTCACCAGAGGGGAGAGCAGAGCAGGCAGCCTGGCAAAATACACTGCTGAGGGGAGCAGCGGGCAGCAGGAGAAGTCTGCGCGCCATGTGGGACCCTCGCCGGTGGCCGGGGATCGAACCAGCGCTGCAGAGGCTGTGGGCAGCTTCCCAACCCAGCACTCAACCGCTGCGCTACCGGGGAGGCTCTATTTTATGAGATACTCTTTAGCAAACGAATCTGAAACAATTAATTCCTTTAACAAAATAAGAGACTGTGTAAAGGAAATAATCACTCCTCACTTTTTTGCTCTCATATCTGAAGGTTTCTTACAGTAGTATACCTGAAACAGACTACCCTTGACTAGATTATCTATTTCACCGAAGATAAAACAGTCTTAAAGGATATTGCACAAAGTAAAATATTATTTCAGGTGCATTACCTTTTTTGCTCTTTTGTGGCTACTCTGGCTTTGGAAAATGACATGTAACAGTGATATTCCACATTGTATTTTAAGAGATATTAATCTTTTAATCATATTAAATAAAAAATACTTACCTAAAGAAGGAGCCAGCCAATATACAATAAAAAATTGAACGAATGCTTCATCAAAACACTTGAAATGTAGTGAAAGTGCCAAAATTGGATTAAATACAGCTCCTGTTAGATTTCCTCCTGCAATACATTTTAAGCAGAGTGATAACAAACCATATATCTTACATTTTCTTATAACTGGAAATAAAGGGTTTGCTAAATATGACTTTTATCGTAGGTATTTTAAGTATTCTGTTGTCTTCGTTTGTGAAATCACCAGGCACATTTTAACTCTAAAAGTAGATTAGAGATTATAATATGCTAGGTACAAAGCAGCAAAAGACAAAGAACATTGTGAGTTAATCCAGTGCTTTTCCTATATATTATAAAATGCACATAGAGGGCTTCTGGTGGCGGGTTCTGGGGAAAGGGATGGCAGGTGCCACATCTGGTCCTGAAGGTGATAAGAAGCTCCTGAAGCAGCAGCAGGAGACCAAGGAGATGGCTAAGGCATTCAAGCAGGAACAGAAAGAGGAGGTAAAAGTGATGGCTGCCAGGAGAGCCCCCTAATCACAGGTGGAATTAAGATATTTGGCTAAAAGCAATGTACCTGAGGCAATGGTTGTCCTTTATTCCATTACTGTTTAAATATGTGGATTCCCTGCCATAATATCTGTTGCTGGCAGCATCTAGAATGAAGTGTCTTGGAGTTTGTTGTACATTTAAGAATAAACTTTTACCAAAAAAAAAGTACACATTGAAAATGAATCTGCTGGGGCTTCCCCGGTGGCGCAGCGGTTGAGCGCTGGGTTGCGAAGTTGCCTGCGGCCTCTGCCCTGCCGGTTCGATCCCCGGCTGCTCCCCGGCCACCAGAGGAGGGTCCCACATGGCGTGCAGACCTCTCCTGCCGCCCGCTGCTCCCCTCAGCAGTGTACTTCGGTCCTTCTGCCTGCTCTGCTCCCCGCTCTGGCTCTGGTGAATTCTCTCACCCTCCCGCGCTTCTGACTGTGCCCAGTGCATGTATAAACAAACAAACAAACAAATAAATAAATATGCCTCTATTAAAAAAAAAAAAAGAAAATGAATCTGCTCTACTATTGTTCCTCTGATTTTATAAAACAGATTTGGCTAATCTTGTTAACATTCATCAGTTTAAATGAGTAAATGATATCTGTACATTTAAAATGTACATAATACCCCAGAATCCTATTGGGCATAAGCAGACCTTTGTGTTGAAAACAAAATGTAAAATGGATCAAAGCATTACCACAGACTCCATTTTTACTTTATCAAGAGACCCCTCCTGAAAAAGTGGTTGTGAATGCTATGTGAATTACATTAGTGCAATGATGACAATTTTTTTTTGTTTTTTTAATAAAAAGAAGGTGGCCATGAGTAGTGATAAACAAATTCTAACTGTTGACTACTTTCAGGACTCATGGTTCAGCTCTGCACCCAGACTCTCTGACATGGAGCCTAGAAGTTTGTAGTTTTGGCCACATCGTGAGTAAGAAAAGTCAGAAGGCTGGACTGCCTGTAAGGAGGTACCAGAGCTATGGCTCAGTATTTCAGAATACATTCTAAGAGTATCCCTAAGATTAAGAGTGTCCCTAAACATTTCTGGCAGTTCTGTGTGGAAACTTGGGCACAAAAACTGCCTGACTGAGTGACGGAGAGAAAGCCCAAGATCTTCACAAATATTACATTGACATAGGCCATTAGAGTGTGCTGTCTTCATAAAATGCAGCAAAATAAAATTGCAAATTTTGTGGGCCTTTCAGAAGATTTCTGAGACTTAGCACTTAAAAGGCTGAAAATACTGTAACTGTGTTGAGAGAAAGATCCTGAGTAATGAAGTTCACTTCATGCTAAGAGATTTTTCTAGCATACCAGCCTCACCATGATTCACATTCAAGCCTCTGCAATTATAAATGACATCATATTATGGACCTTCAGAATCATCCTTGAATAGTCATTCCAGGAATGTTAAAATTCAAGGACCAAAAGAATTGTTTGGTTGGCAGGTGGGCCATACCAGTTCAATTAAAAAAAATTAGTGCGTTCCTATGTAGTAGACACCACAAACAGAAAGATCAGGGCTCACACAGATTTTAAAAATTGGTGTAACGTGCTGCTATAATAAGTGACCTGTGGTTTTTCTTAGGCCATTTTCAATATAGATAGACTGAGCCATTGCCTTCATAACTGGTTTATTTTGGTATTCCAGAGTTGAAGACTTTCCACTAGGTCCAGGAACACTCTCAGTCAGTTTTATAACATCCTAACACTGAAATACCTCACTCCCTTTATCTTCTAATTCTCGCATCATCAATTCTGCTCAGTGTGACTTGATTGGAGATGCTCCTTCTATCCAAAGACAGAGTCTGTGCCCCTCTCTTGGATAGGAACTGGCTTTGCAATTTGCATTGACAGAATGCAGCACAAGTGGTGCTCTGTGAATTGCAATGAGAGGAGTGACATAGTTCTCGGGTCAGGTCTCAATAAAACCAATCAGCTACCACATTAGGCTTTTTTTGGGAACAACATCCTGGCCATATACATAAGCTGGTCTAGGCTGCTGGAGAGAGGCCAAGAGGAAAACCCAGGCACCTTAGATGCCTGTTGGCACCAGCTCTGGACACAATGAATAGGACTTCTTGGCTCAGCCCTACCAAGCTATAAACACACAAGCACACATATACACACACATATATATTTGTATATATATCCCTGTCCACCTATATAATCTCAGAGGACCCTCCTTTAACCACAGAATAACAAAAACCTAAGATTTGGGGTCTTTTATTACATAGCAATAGTTAATGGATACAGAAATCCATGTGGCATTGGCTTTGATGTTTAGATTGGATAGTTTTTTAAATGTCCTATATTATAGGATATTTTGTAGCATCCTTGGCCTTTACCCATTAGGTGCAAGTTGCACAGCCACCTCCCCTCATTATAACAATCAAAAATATTTCCAGACATGCTAAGTGTCCATTAGGAGGCAAGATCATTCCCCCTAGGAAACTACTTTCCTGAAGAAACACTAGTACTTGTATACAAGTAGACGTATACAAGGTTGTTTATAGTAGTAAAGTAGTAGGAAAAACCTAAATGTCCATTCATAAGACCATAGCTAAATAAGCAATTTTTATTATTGATTTAGAATATCATGCAGTATTTTGAAATAATGAAAGAAATCTCTTTACTAACATAAGATCTCCAAGGTACATCGTTGAACAGCTACCATGAAGAAAAGCAAACTGTAGAAAGTAAGATATGATATCTTTTATGTTAACATGAACACAATAGTTTCTGTAGGGGCTTATCTGTAAGTATAGTCACCGCACATGAAAGAGCTTGGAAGGACACACACGGAGGATTATCCCTGCAGCAAGAGCAGGCAGGGAAGGAGGGGGACAAGCATGTAGGATGGGAGTCAAAAGGCACTTTTAGTATCATTGGTAGTATTTCGATTTTTTACAAAAAGAGAACATATATGTATTGTGTAATTAACATTTACAAGTAAGAATAAGACACAACTAACATGGCTTGAAAAAATAAGTTACTATTTATTCACATTTGAAGAGAAGGCACAATAACACATTTTGCAGAAGAGGCATCAGTGGGGAAATCCAGCTGGTTGACTGCCAAGAGTCTTAGAGGACAGCATGAACTTGGCAAAATTCCCACAAAGACCGAATCCCAAATCTGGCAATTCTAGGTACTAGTGTTTCTCAGTATTCTTAAAGGAATCAAGTTCTCTGTGACAGAATGGCACTAGTTATTAATATAAAGATTCCTGTAGAAGTCAATGAATGTCAGCCAGCTTATAGTGAAAGAAAGCCCTTTGAAGTGTCCAGAATATTTGTGACAGATACATTACTCCTTACAATAGCCTTAGAACAGAGGTAGTAGTCTCCCATTTCGAAGATGAGGAAACAGGCCCAGGTATCTCTCCTAACACCACAATTCAACTCCAAACATGTATGTACTCTTAACCACTATACTATATTGACAAGATAAAAAAGAATTTTGGACCTTGGTTTTCATTTGTAAATTGGTACCTTTCATTTGATTATTGTATTAAAAGCAAATATATAAAGGACTCAGTACCCTTTTACAAATTACTTTCCCTATATTCTTCATAACTTAGAAAGATAGAAAAGACTTCTGCATGAAGTAATGAAGTAAGTAATGAAAGTTTTGGCATAAAATATGGAGTATGCAGATAACTATTCTTTCTGTGTGATTTTTATTTTATTTTATTTTTTTTAAAGATTTATTTATTTATTTATTTGTTTTATACAACCACTGGGTACAGTCAGAAGCGCGGGAGGGTGAGAGAATTCACCAGAGCCAGAGCGGGGAGCAGAGCAGGCAGAAGGACCGAAGTACACTGCTGAGGGGAGCAGCGGGCGGCAGGAAAGGTCTGCGCGCCATGTGGGACCCTCCTCCGGTGGCTGGGGAGCAGCCGGGGATCAAACCGGCGCTACAGAGGCTGGGGGCAGCTTCGCAACCCAGCGCTCAACCGCTGCGCCACCGGGGAGGCCCTCTGTGTGATTTTTAAAAGCAAATAGAGTATCTGCTCATTCATTTATTCTTTCATTCATTTATTTTGTACCAGATGACACCATGCTAAGTCCTGACTATGCTATTATAATAAATAAAACAATTTTAGATTCTGTAATCACAGTTTACTGTCTGGTAGAAGGTAGTACAGCAGAAGTGTATAAAATTCTACAAAGGAAATGAATAGGGTGTAGTAATAAAGACAATTTACTTAGATGTGAACAAATCTAATTAAGAAATGAATGTAATTCTCTCTTACCCTGTTCATTCTCCCAAAACCTAAACTAAAATTCTCCCAAAACCTAAACTAAGGAAATTTGAAATCCTCATTACTAATCTTATATCTTTAGTATAATAAATTACACTGCTTTTTAAAAGTTTATTTGGGAGGTCATTAAACACAGTGGCCTCCATCTGCACATCAAAGTGCAGGGTGCTAAATCCAAAAATAATCAGACACTTGGTCACTAGGTATCCAAGGAAACTGGGGCTGTGATGCTAGACAATTATATTCTATAATTTTTTAAAACATATAATCAGTCATTTTCGTGTGACCTATATCAGTGATTTCTGAGTCACTGCAAGTGACTGAAGAAGTCTCCCAGCATGCAACTTTGTCAAATCTGTAACAACTAGTATCTTAGATATTAAAAAAGACTGAGTATCAAAGTAACTTGTGAGGATGCCTGACTAAGCCAGCAATTACCCTGCATTTCTTCCCTATCCATTCTTAAATTCTCTTCTACAAAACCTCACTTCTGCTTGATAGGCACTCAACTAGGCCTATGACAGTTCATTCTATTTGGAATAACTGTTTTAAACTTAGGACTTTTAAGGTGCCAAAATAGACACCTCAACAGTCTCAGAGTTGGTCTTCTTAAGACACCCCTCTTGGGCATGTGGATTATTTTGAGTTGAAAAGCAAGGAAGGCCCTGGAGGCTCTTGTCCTCTGTCTAATCATTCTGCCCTTCCCCTAATTGAAGTGATCATTACTCCCTTTTTAAGGGCCTAGAAGAATGTATTTTGGGGGGTAGGGGAATCACCCAGGTGTCCTCTCCATCTGAGGAACTCATCTTTATTTTCAGAGTAAGGATGAAGCCGTCTCCTCCTTGTCCTGTGAAGAACCCCTCCTTTCTCATCGGAGCCTTGGTGCCCCTTAACTCACTTTTCAGTTCAGGATTTAAATGCCTTTCTCCCTGGTTAAAAGTGGGACTTGTAAAATCATTGTAGCTCCCCATGGGAAAGTCATTAAAAGTGACTTCTTTCTTCTGCCAGCCTGGCTGGTGCTATTCTAATTACTCAGCCAGCGTGAGAATGCAGAGGGAAGGGGAATTTCCTCTGTGCCGCCATAACTTACACTGATAGTAATTATGGCTTTGTACAGTATTTCCCAAAGTACGCTCTCTGCTGTCATATACTAGATATGATTGTAGACATGAGAAATTGTTCCGCATCTTCCCCTTGGAGTTTCACAATATACAGGAGCATATAAAGGACTGTGAGGTCCCTAAAACTAGAAAACCTGCTTTATTTTATTTTTTTTTTAAAGATTTATTTATTTATTTATTTATTTATTTTATACAACCACTGGGTACAGTCAGAAGCGCAGGAGGGTGAGAGAATTCACCAGAGCCAGAGCGGGGAGCAGAGCAGGCAGAAGGACCGAAGGACACTGCTGAGGGGAGCAGCGGCGGCAGGAGAGGTCTGTGCGCCATGTGGGACCCTCCTCCAGTGGCTGGGGAGCAGCTGGGGATCGAACTGGCGCTGCAGAGGCTGCGGGCAGCTTTGCAACCCAGCGCTCAACCGCTGTGCCACCGGGGAGGCCCTAGAAAACCTGCTATAATTCACTGTTTGCCATACTTATTTGGCAATATCCTTTTTTGCAACTTAATTTTGAAAAATTATGGTAAAACATATATAACATGAAATGTCATTTGACCCATTTTGAGGTGTCATTGATTACATTTACAACATCCTATGTCCAGAACTCTTCTAGTCAACCCCCCAAACAGAAATTCTGTATTCATTAAACAAATGTTTCTATTCCTCTTGTAACCTCTACTCTACTTTCTGACACTACGAATTTGCCTGTTTTGGGTTTTTCATGTATGTGGAATCACATGAAAACTTTTGTCCCTGTGTGTCTGGTTTATTTTTCTTTATGTAATGTTTCCAAGGTTCATCCATGTGTACTATGTATCAGAACTTCATTCCTTTTCATAGATGGAAAATATTCAATTGTACATACATGTTTTTGTTACTTTGGAGGAATACACTGTAGAAATACTGATTAAAAAAAAAAAGTATGAGGGCCTCCCCAGTGGTGCAGCGGTTGAGCGCTGGGTTGCGAAGCTGCCCGCAGCCTCTGCAGTGCTGGATCGATCCCCGGCTGCTCCCCGGCCGCTGGGCGAGGCTCCCACATGGCGCACAGACCTCTCCTGCCACCTGCTGCTCCCCTCAGCAGTGTGCTTCGGTCCTTCTGCCTGCTCTGCTCCCCGCTCTG
Source organism: Talpa europaea (assembly GCF_964194135.1). Lineage (NCBI taxonomy): Eukaryota > Metazoa > Chordata > Mammalia > Eulipotyphla > Talpidae > Talpa > Talpa europaea. The sequence continues at coordinate 49,084,035 of NC_140073.1, read as the reverse complement.
GCTCTGGTGAATTCTCTCACCCTCCTGTGCTTCTGACTGTACCCAGTGCTTGTATAAATAAATAAATTAATTTAAAAAAATATATGAGCTTTAGTGTCAGTTTTAACCATGATTCCAGCACATTTTAGCTGTGTGATCTTGGACAAGTCATCTCACTTCTCCAGGCCTTATTTTACTTAAGATAAGAATAGTGTACTCATCAGTGGTTGTAAGGATTAACTAAGATAACTCATAATCTTTCTAGGTACTCAGCATGTTGCCCAACGTATATATTTACTGGCAGAAAAGGAAGATGATAATAGATCGTTAACTTCCGTAAGAGCAGTGAACTTCAATTGTCTAGTAGGGTCTGCCACTGCAGTCTGCAGCGCTGTCCATTAGTAACACAGCCCTACTCAGTAACACAAGTCTACTGAGCACTTAAAGTGAGGGCACTGCTACTGAGGAACTGACTATTTAATTTTAGTTAATTTAAATCTAAATAGCCACATTCAGCTAGCGACTATGAAATTAGGCAGCACAAGTCTAGACTACAGTAGTGGTTCTCAACACTGGTTTCATATTGGGGTCACCTGGGAAACTAAAATATATTACTGCCTAGGCCCCTTCCCAGAGCAATTATATTTTAATCTCTGCACCCCAACATGGTATGTTGAAAACACTGCACTCTTCGGAAATTCTAATGCAGAGAATGTTAAGAAGCAGTGCTTTAGGGGCCTCCCCGGTGGTGCAGAGGGTTGAGCGCGGCGCCATGAAGCTGACAGCAGCCTCCGCAGTGCCGGTTCGATTCCCGGCCGGCCAGGGAGAATCCCACATGGTGAGACAGACCTCTCCTGTCTCGCCTGCTGCTCCCCTCAGCAGTGCCTTTGTTCGTCTGTTCTGTCTTCTTCGTTCTGCTCCCCGCTCTGTCTCTGGTGGATCCTCTTACCCTCCCGTGACTCTGACCTGTACCCCAACTGAAGTATGAATAAAAAATAAATCTTAAAAAAAGAAGCAGTGCTTTAGCAATCCCCTCCCCGCCCATCAATTAGCAGCCCCAGTTCAACAATTTCAAGGTCTGTGATGTGAGGGGAAGAAAAAAATTAAGTTGATATTTTATGGGCTCTTTTCAATAACCTTATATATTTATCTTTAACTTCATTTATTATCTTGTTTCTTTTTCTCAAAATCTTTTTCCCTTATAAGATAGATATTTGCTAATATTATATGCAGTATTACTTATAGAACCATAAATATGTACTAAAATATAAATATAGGAAAAATACCAATAATAGGATAATCAAGAGAGGAAGGACATAAGTAGAGAAAGATCTAAATGTATAATGTTATTAACCTGAAACATATTTTAAATTTTTGCTGCTTCTAATTATATAAATACAGAGATAAAGTGTGGCATAACTTTTTGCAAGGGGTGATTCTGTTTATATATGAGGGATGTTTCTGCTTTAGTCAAAACCTAAAATTTTTAGTAAATAAGCAACTACTCACTATAAACCCTCCAATGTGCACATTTCTTTCCTTCTTTCCTATGCCATTTATTTCCGTCTTATATACAAAAAAGAATGGTACTAGAGCTAAAGAAGGAAAATAGATCAGGAGTATTTTATTTTTACCCTAAGAGGTCAAGGGTATATCTAGGAGTCTGTCTTAAGGTTTGCTTCTACTCATAATTTCACTTGCAATGGGCAGGAGATATTCTGACTACAAATTCCTTTTATTGAATTCCTGCCTCTAATTCATAATTGTTACAATCCCAATCAAGATATTTTGTCGTAATCATTTAAAACGATACATTTCATCAAACTTTGGGGTTTTGGATTTCTTTGCTTCATTTAGAATATGTGAATTACTGTATGAGATCTGTCAAGGTAAACAAATGGTTTACAAAAATTCAACCGATTTCTCAAGAGTTAATTGCTTTTAAAAAGCATCAAACTTCAACCAAGTTTGTTTTTAAAACATCTTTCTGAACAGGCTATTTAAACATCCATTTATAAGTAAGGATGAGTTATTAAGGAAATAAGAAATAGCTTTAAATAATTGTTTATAAAAAGAACCAAGAAGTAGCGCTACACAATTTCTACTCCCCACGCTTACTACTGACCAATTGTGTGTCGCTTTTGCTTTAAGCTAGAAGGAACTTTTAACACCCAGGATCATTTATCAGTAGAGTGCCAGAAAGAACCTGTACCAGGGTGGCATGAGGAAAGAGCTGATAAGTTATCTTCCTTCTCTACCATTAAAACAATCCCTTTGTGGGATACTTGAACCCTTGGCGAGATCGCTAAGGTCAACACTCAAGTGGGCTTTTCTCTGGTGTTCAAAAAAGTACTGAAGGGAGGAGGGTCTACGTGTCCGCCCTAGAAAGAACGAACGGCAGAATGGTTAGAATGACGGGGTGCCAATATTGACATCACAGAGCTGTGTGGGTTTCAAGTGTGTATTGATAAAGAAATTAAAACCTCAGCTCAGAGAAGCTCCGGAGGTGCCGAGGGTTTCGTGGGAATAACAAACCTGCATAGACCAAAAAGGTGATGAGTGCTGCCAGCAGGTGGATGCGAAGCTTGGTCCTGAGCTCCTGGAAGTGCAGCAGCGCGCTGTGGAAGATAAAGGAGCACATGGTCTCCACGATGACCGCTTTGGGCAAGTCGACCTGGATGGGACTCCTGCAAGCCAAGGTCCTCTCGCTGTCGTGATAGCTGGTCAGCCCCAGGCTCCACAGGATGCCTACGCAGTACCTGCTGCTCAGGGCGCCCATCAGCTGAGCCAACAGCCTCATCGCACCCATCTCCGGGGACATGCCCCCCAGCATGAGCTGCATCATTATGCCGCAGGGGTTACTGGAGGTGCCCACCAGAGTCAAGCCATGCACCAACGAGAAGAAGTAGACCAGCATCAGCGGCCAGGTAGGGTGCATGGGTTCCTGCTCGCTCAGCACCTGCAGCTCATGGGTGCAGCAGCAGAGCTGGAAGGTGGCCAGAAACTCCAAGACGAAGGCGTGGGCCATGGGCCTGTGCAGCTGCTGCCGGGTGACCACCCGGCCCACCCCCATGGACAGCACGAGCGCCAGCATCAGCGCCAGCGAGGTGCCGGCGTCCCGCACCTCGGGCCAGAGACCCCCGAGCGCGGCCATGGCTCGCGGGCGGCGCGGGCGGCGGACTGCGCTGGAGTCCGAAGTCCGCGGCCCCGCCCCCCACGCCCCTGGGGCGGGCCGCCCGCGGAGCAGCCGGAAGACTCCCCTCCCCGGCTCCGTGCGGGGGTGTCGGGACCGAGCCGCGGCAGCGCTCCCCGGGCGCCGGCGGGGCCAACGGTCAGCGGAAGGTGGACACGCGCGCGCCCTCCCGTCCCCTCCCCCCCCCCCGGCCGGAGCGCGCTCGGGAGCGCAGGGGCGGGGGCGCTGCGCGCCCGGAGGCCACAGCGCATGCGCGTCCGCGTCCGGGCCTCGGGGGAGCCCCGAAACCTGGGCCCGGGGGGTCGCCGTGACCTGGGCCCCGAGACCCGGCCCCGTCCGGCGAGCGCCCGCCCCGGCCCTCAGGCAGGGGCGCGGCCGCTGCTCCCCGTTGCTTGGAAGCGCGGCCGCCGAGGTTTTCCCGTGCTGGCTCCGACAGGTGGCGCACGGGGGGACTCCCGAAACCACCCCGTTTCTACTCTCCCAGCACCCCGTTTCTACTGATGGGGCGACCGGGAAGGCGGGAGGTGGCGGCCGGGCGGCCCCGAGGCCCGAGGCGCTTTAACCCCGAGGCCGCGGGCGGGCCGGGCCGGCGCCTGGGCTCTCCGGGGGCTTCTGCCCGCGGGGCGGGGCCCGCAGCCCCCCGTGCGTCTGAGGTGAACAGAGCGGGGACCCCAGCGCCGAGTGGCGCCGGCGCGGGCTGGGGCAGGTCGGACGCGCCCGCCTCGCGCCCCCCACGCCCCCCTCGGCTCACCCGCGGCCCCGGTGGGCGCTGCTGGGGGCGCCCCGGGCCCGCCTGACGGGGTGCGACGGGGCCGGCCCGGCTCTGGGCCGCAGTTCCTGGCGGGCCGGGAAGAGGGAAAGGGGCAAAACTGAGGGGTAACCGGCGGGGTTTCCGGGGATCGGAACTGACAGCTCCGGAAAGGCCGTCTGGGCTGCGCGGCCTCCTGCCCAGCCGCCGCGGGGCCTTTCACAACTGAGGAACGTTCTCCCTGTGACCCCAAGTTTTCAGTGGGGTCGGTAGTCTCTGAATTAAAAAATAAAGTCACAAAACAGAAACTTTGTACAGAAATGAAGTAATTTCTTCTTTCCTGTGTTGGTGCCTGGCCAAGAAGAAAAGTAAAATTTTTAGTCACAAGTGTTGAAAGAATTTGCTTTTAAATTTACAATCTAAAGAAAATTTTTTTTTCAAAAATTAAAAATGTTTATGTGCTTGTAGACAAAAAAAAAAATAAGTAAATTTACAATCCTGTAAGTGTAATCCTTTCATCTCTCTTTTACTGGAAGTTCCTTGGAGATTACTTAATATGAATATATTTTGTTCACTGCTCTGCTGATAGCTCACTTTTAATATTAAATCGAAAACTAGTCTGTTGGCCTTTGATTAGAAATGTCAATATCAGGGCTTCCCTGGTGGCGCAGGGGGTTAACATGCAACCTATGAAGCAATCCAAAGCCACTGCAGCATGAGTTCGATCCTCCAGCCTGCCAGGGAGCGGCCCACATGGCGCAGGAGACCTCTCCTGACTCCTCCACTGCTCCCCTCAGCAGTGTACTTTGGTCAATCTCCCTGTTCTGTTCCCCACTCTGTCTCTGGTGAATCCTCTCACCCTCACACCTCTGGCCTGTGCCCCAGCTCTTGTGTGTATAAATGGATAAATCTTAAAAAAATAAAAAAGCTTTACTACTAAAAAAAAGAAATGTTAACATCATTCTAATATTTACTGTAATTTTAAAAACTTTGGACATTGGGCCTCCCTTGTGGAGCAAGGGGTTAAGTCTCAGCACTGTGAAGCAATCTGCAACCACTGCAGCACCACTTGCATCACTGGACAGGAAGGTGATCCACATGGCTCGCAGACCTCTCCTGTCTTGCCCGCTGCTCCCCTCAGCAGTGTATTTCGTCAGTCTGCCTGTTCTGTTCCCCACTCTGTCTCTGGTGAATCCTCTCACCCTCCCATGTATCTGGCCTGTACCCCGGTTCTTGTATAAATGAATAAATCTTTTTTTTTTTTTTAAAAAAGAACTCAGACAATTCAACAAGAAAACAAAAATGGGCAGAAGATCTAAATAGACACTTTTCCAAAGTAAACATATAGATAACCAAGAGCACATGAAAGAACACTCATCATAACTAATGATTAGGGAAGGGCAAATCAAAACCACAACCTCTGTGAGACTGGCCCTTTTTTTCCTTTATTTATACTTCATTATTTTTAAAACAAAATTTATTTTCTTACATTGTTCTTTTTCATACATTATTTGATTTCTCCCCTCAGATGTAGTCCCTGTAGCATCCCTGATCCGTACCATGGTCCCTTGTGCTCTTCCCTCTCCTGTTTTGATCCCTACCCGTCTCTTGCTGTCTGCCTCAACTCTATGGTCTGCTTACAAGTTTTGCCTTTTTCTTAACCTTTTGTTTGATTTCTTTATATAACACTTATAAGTGAAACCATCCAATACTTATCTTTTTCCTTCTGAGTTATTTCCCTTAGCATAACCCCTTCCAGCTCCACCCACATTGCTGCAAATGACTTTATCTTTTTTGATCCCGGAGCAGTATTCCATTGTGTATATATACCACACATTTTTGATCCATTCATCTATTTGGGGTCATTTTGTTTATTTCCATATCTTAGCTATTGTAAATAGCATTGCAATAAACATAGGAGTGCAGGTTTCCTTTCAAATGATTGGTTTTATGTTCTTTGGGTAGATTCCTAGGAGTGGAATCACTGGATTATTTTGTGGAATCATTTTTAGTGTTTTGAGGAACCGCCACACAGCTTTCCATAGTGGCTGGACAGTTTACATTCCTACCAGCAGTGTAAGAGAGTTCCTTTTTTCCTCCATCTACTTGCTAGCATTTGTTGTTTCCAGTTGTTGTTGTTGTTGCTGTTGTTAATATGGGCCATTCTCACTGGTGTGAGGTGTATCTCATTGTGTGTTTGATTTGCATTTCCCCGATAATTAGTGATGTTGAACATTTTTTCATGTGTGTTGGCAGAGAATGGCCCATTTTAAAAAGATCAGAAACAACAAGCTTTGGCAAGGGTGTGGAGAAAAAGGAACCCTCATACAACCCTTTTTGGTGGGAATATAAACTGGCCCCATCTATATGGAAAACACTATGGAGGTTTCTCAAACTATTACAAATAGAATTACCATGTGGTCTAGAGGTTCCATTCCTAGGTATCTGTCCAAAGAATATAAAAACACTACTTTGAAAAGATATGCACTCTTACGTTTACACAGCACTGTTTACAATAACCAATATATGGGAACAACCTTGGTGCCCAGCAACAGGAGGTTGGATAAAGTAAATGTGGTATATGAAATCTTGCCTTTTGTGATAGCATGGATGGAACTGGAGGTTGTTATGCTGAGTGAAATGTCAGAAGGAGATAGACAAATACCAGATGATAGCACTCATGTAGCATAGAAAGAAATAAAGCAAAAGAACAGACAAACGTAAAGCAAAAACAAAACAAAAAACAAAAAAAAGCACTAAAAAAGAGAAAACCCTAGAAATTTGACTGTAGGGCTGAGAATACTAGAGGGTGAGGGTTGAAGGTAGAAGGCCAAGGCGGGGAAGGAGCCTTTTGGACTATGGTGGAGGATTTTGGGTGCCCTGCTGATGAATGTGGCATGGTAACATACTTTTGAAGCAGTATGAACCTATACCCTGTAACATGGTATTGTAAGCCAATGTTACCTCAATAAAAGAAATAATTAAAATTAAATAAAGACGTAAATATTTGTTGAGTGACAGCTGCATCTTGCAAACCCAGATCTCAAAAATTCAGTTTCCAAGAGCAGGGTTTTCATGAGGACTATGACTCTGATACTGGTTGGGAAGGTAAGAAGAGTCTGGCTTTCTCTGAAATTCTAACCACGTTGGCATTACAGGAGAGTCTGACCATGAAAAAACAATGTGATTCTGAGAGGCAGGGAGTGATACTGAGTTTGGTGAAAAGACTGGGTTTCCCATTTGAAAATGAGGGTTTGAATCTGTAAGTCTGTATTTAGTCACCATGAGATCGTGTGGAAATCATTAGACTTCCCTGAGCTTCAGTTTTAGCAGCATAAAATTAGGGTAGCTTACTCAGGTTTTGTTGTGAAGGTTGAGTGAGACAATACAGATGAAGTGCTTTGTAAATAACTTATGAAAGAGTTATCTTTTTGAGATACATTTCCTATCCCATAAAACTCACTCTTTTAAAGTGTACAATTTAATGGTAAGTATATTCATTAAATTGTGCAACCATCATAAATTAGTTATTATTCTGAGTGGTGACTTTAGAAATGTAGTTCTAAATATGTAATGTGTTTCTTGTTTGAATACAATAATATGAAACAGTTATATCTTGTTATTATATCCACAGCTTCCTATGTGGAGAGGAAACATAACTAAAACATAACTCTGGCAAGGACTGAAGATAGCGACCAATGGATCTTGAGGTGGAAAATTACCTAGAGCTCTACCACATACAATCACTTGGATTTTTGTGAGGTCTTTTTGCTCTTATCTCAGAGATGCTTTATTAGAAGTAAGTGACCTTCCTGTTAATCCTAATTTTAGTTGGAAAAATACTTGTTGACTAACAGACAATAAAGAAAATCTGCCTCAGTAACGCAATCTCATAATAACGTGTGATATTTATTGAGCACTAATTTGTGCTAAACCAGCATTATTGTCTTTCTTTTCTATAGGTCTGTAACAGGGTGGTCCCCAGGAAAGGGGGAAGTTCCAGGTTCCCTGCCCCACCCAAGGGAGGGTGGAGCTGAGCAGGAAGAGAAGAAGCAGAAGAGACTGAGGAAGGAAGCAGGATGGAGCCAGGAGACCTGGAGGAGGCGCATGGAGCCTAGAGACACGTGAAGAAACTGCACTTGTCTTTTGGTCGTGGACTGGGTGACACAGATGTGGGTGAGACCCGTGGGGAGGTGACCATGGCAGCTTTTATCTGGATGTTGATTTTGCTCTTTTCCTTCCGGGCTTGTCTGGTTGTTTGTGACCCTTTTCTGTGGGTCCCCACTGGAAGATGCTTTAGACTTGTGGCAGGCTTTGGGGCCTTGTTCTGGGCCGATCCCATTTGGATGGAGTTTTACCCACGAGGGGACGGGTCACTTTGGGTGCTTCATTTAGAAACTAGACTCTTTGCCTTACCTGGATTGTTTCCTAGTTTTATTAAAGTTCCTTCCCATTAAAGTCTCCTATGTTTTGTGTTGATGCGGCGGATGGCAGAACCCATTTAGAATAGGCAGGTTTGCGGGGTTTGGGCTGCCCCTCTCCCTGTCCTATAACAGGTCCAGTGTAGGGTACGTAAAGCATCAGGCTTTTCTGCCCTCGCGCCATCAGGATAGATGATGGATCCTTGCGGTCCTGAATGCATGCCTGATGGCGGGCACCTGGAGTAGGGTGTGGGCATAGGTAGATGGGATTCACCTGGGCTGAGACTGTGCTTATAAGGGCGGCGTCACGGGGGCGCCAGCAGCAGCAGAGAAGAGCAGAGACACAGAGGCCCCCAGGGAACGCTGGAGAGCCCAGGTAGAGTTTTGCCTTTTTGCCAGCCCCCTGGCACCCCTTTCCAGCTGTGTACCTGGTAAATCCCAATAAAAGCCTGCAAAAGACACCGAGGGCTCCAGGACTCTCTCTTCACCCGTCTGCTCAGATCCTAGAAAACCTGCCCTGTGTCCTTCCTGCCCTTACATCCAGGCAGAATAAAAACAAACAGAAGATATGTAAGAGAGAAGGAAGACATGTATGAAGAAGGAAGACTGCAGGTAGATTAAAATGAAAATTAAACCACCATCCATACTCCAACATTTGGATTAATTAAATCACCCTACAATGGATTGTTGTCGGGGTTGTCCTTGACTAAGATGTGAGAAGAATTCACAGCCACTTCTTTAGCAGAAGCAAAGAAAAGCTTGTTTAGAGATGGTGTGAAATTACACCCAGCAAGAGGTGGGGCAGGGGACAGAGTCCCAGGTAAGAGCAACTATGAGGGAATTGTGGTGGCTCCGGGCCTAAATGGGGGTACAGGAACTGTTCACTCAGTCCCTTCCTTATCGGTCCAGGCATCAGCTCTGAGTCACTGTCCCTTCCACTGTGTCCTGGTAACAGGTTGGTGCAGGATGAGCATTTGGACTGAGTTGCCATGGTAACTACCAGCTCTGCCCTCCGCCTGGGAGAGAGACATTTGGGTTTTTTTTTTTTTTTTAATGGGGTATTGCTTGTTTTATTTAGGGGTGTTGCTTTGTGGTCCAGAAAACTGCCATTTTCCAGGAATTGGCCCCATCCTGGTGCTTCTGGCTTTATCGCATACCTGTGGATTGGGGTGGGGGTTACTTTTTTCCCCTCTGGGCTTTATCAGCTCTAGCAGTATTTCCTGGGGTTTTGGGTGTAGTTGGCAGTTTAATTTTCTTTAGGCATTGCCCTCCTTGCCCTAAATGTCTAACAGGATAAGATCAGACTTTTACAGAGCTGGCCTGTTTAACAAAGCCCTCTAGGATTTCCTTCTTTTGCTCTGATTTCATGCTATTTACTGATCTAACTTCCCATGTTTCTTAATACCAGGAAAAATAGGCCATGAGTAGAGGAGACCAGAACTTCCACCGCCAGGAAGGAATATATCTTGTATTAAATGATTAAATATTATTTTGGTTCATGTTTAAGGAACTAATTTTTCAAATTTTCAATTATGAAAATTTCCTAACATACAAAAGTAGGGAGAACAGTATAATAAATTTCTATATAGTTATCATTCAACTTTTCAATGATTATTAATGCTCTGCTAATTTTCATTTATTTTCCTAAGGCTTGGTGAGGAGGAGCCTGGAATAAAGCAAATATCTTGTTATGTTTGTTGAACATATTGTTTCCTCCTTCCAGTCTATTCTTTCTCTGCTTCTCATCCTTGATTTTTTTTTCCCTTGAGGTTAATTTGTATAGAATAAAGGTGAAGTACTTCCTTACCCAGTTGTATCTAGTTGAGTTCTGCTGGTAGAGGGTGTTGTGGGAATAAGATCAGGGTGAGAAAAATAGATGACTGGATCAAGAAGATGTGGTACATATACACAATGGAATATTACTCAGCAATCAAAACAGATACTCATGCAATTTGCAGCAATAAGGATGGAGCTGGAAGTGATCATGCTCAGCGAAATAAGCCAGAAAGAAAAAGAAAAATACCGGATGGTCTCACTCATAGCAGGAATCTAGAAAACCTAAATTAGGGACCAGGAAAAAGAATAACTATAAGAAATAAAAAAATCAAAATCAACAAGCAACTATAAACCAGAGACACACAAAAGGGGGGCAGAAGGGAGTAGGATCAAAACAACGGGGGGGTTGGGAATTGTATGGGGACTATGACCAAGATGAAAATGCATACATTGTGCAAAAATGAAAAATGATGTAAAAAATATATGAAATTTTAAAAAATTAAATAAATAAAATAAAATTAAAAAAAAATATCAGGGTGAGGCCAGAGGTGCAGGGGTGAAAGAATTCACCAGAGACAGAGTGGAGACCAGAACAGACGCCTTTAAGAGAAGCTACAGGTGAGACGGGAGAAGTCTGTGCCCTAAGGAGGATTTGAGGCTCTTTTATACTTTGTTTTCTGGACTTTCTAACTTGGGGCGCCAGTATGCACCAGTTACCTGCTGGGATATCTGGTCTCCTGCACTGAGTTTGACACAGAAGCATGTTCTGGCCTCTGCTTCTGTATTCCTGGAACTGGGCTGATTTTTCTGGTCATGGTGGTTGGTTTTATGGCCTTGTCTCCAAGGCAGCCTTATCCATTCCCTTAACTATTCCAGCCTCCCAAACCTGCCTGATGGGCCAGGAGTGGGGGCTTAAGGTGTTTTTTGTTTTTTTTTTAAGATTTATTTATTTATGCATACAAGAACTGGGTGGGGTGTAGGCCAGAGGTGTGTGGTGGGGGGCGGTAGGAGGTTTTACCAGGGACAGGGTGGGGAACCCAACAGGGAGATCTACTGAAATATACTGCTGAGGGGAGCAGCGGGCAAGTCAGGAAGGTCTGCTGTGCCATGTGGGTAGCTCCCTGGCAGGAATTGAACTCATGCTCATGCTGCAGTGGCTGCCCATAGCTTCATAGTGCTGAGACTTTATCCCTTTCTCCACCAGGGAGGCCCAGTGGGGGCTTAGTTTTTAACCTTACTAAGTTGTACCCTGACAGAGGGCACCACCTGGAGTTTGGAGGACTGCAGGAGATTAATGCCTTGAGGTACCCTAACTTTGACTGTGGAAATTTGTTGCAGCCAGGGGTATCCTTTGGTTAAAGGCCACAACTTCTCTCTGGAGTGTTTTCTGTCTCTGGGTTCCGACACCTACAGTTGGTCCTTGAACAATGCAGAGTTTATGGGTGCTGACCTTCACACAGTTGAAATCTGCATATAACTGACTCCCACAAAACTTAACTGTTGACTAGAATTATTACTGGTAACATAAACAGTTGATTAACACATATTTTGTATATTATATGTATTATATACTGTTCTTAAAGTAAGCTAGAGTCTAAGGAGACATGATTATTAAATGTAATGCAGTATCTTGGATGGAATACTGAGACATCTGAAGGATCTAGTGTAAAAATTAAGGAAATATGATTAAAATTAATATGATTAAAATATGATTAACATGATTAAAATAAAAATAAGATTAAAATTAAATGATTACAAATACCATATTAATATTGGTTCATTAATTATGGCAAATGTCCCATACTAATGTAAGATGTTAATAATAGGGCAAACTAAGTGCAGACTCTACAGGAACACTCTTTATTTGCACTTTTTCTGTAAACCTACGTTTTTGTTTAAGAATCTATAAAATAAAAAGTTTGTTAGAACAATAGGATAATATTGCACACTTACAAAAGCAACAGAAGTTGCTCTTACTTTTCTAAAGGAGAATTAGAACACCAGGAAGTTTCAGCAGAACCTGGAGCTGGCACTGGTGATTTGGGAATGACAAGTGCTAGTGGACCTCAGCAATTGTTTAGAAAGAAAAGACCTCAGTGAACGACCTTGAGAGCCCTGGAGCAGGCACCTGTGAGCACCAGAAACTGCGGAATGCTTTGGGCGGGCGCCACAAGTCTGTCCACTCTTTGAGCCTCAACAGAAACAGAGGCGTCTCCACAGAGCCAGAGCAAGCAGAAAGGAAATGGTGGTGAAGACAGCTATTCTATAGGTGCACTTGGGGCGTCACAAAACAATTTGGGAGAAAATAACAAAGCTTGGCTTTCCTCCAGCATGAGTGGAAGCAGATGTTCTGTAACGGTTGTTGCAGCCCTATATTTACCATGAAGGATGCTGTTACCTGAAAAATGAGTTTTACAAAATGAAAACATTTATGCCCATGGTATCAATAAATATTTTTAAAATGTGTTAAGATAAAATGTAAAATAAAAATCAATAACACACACACACCCCAAATGCAATTTAATAGTCTGACTCAATGAATTTTTAAAGAGATTTTCATTTATATATATATTTTACATCATTGTTCATTTTTGTACAATGTTGATTTCTCCTGTCAGGTGTAGTCCCCATAAAATTCCCACCACCAAGTCATCTGTGAATCATCACCAGAGTCTCTTGTGCTCTTCCTGCCCCTGTTTTAATCTCTTTACCTCCCCCTTCCCTGCTGAATGTCTCCAATTTATAGGTGCCTGCTAGTTTTGTCTGTTTTTTCCTCTTGATTCTTTATTTGGTTCCCCTGTATTCCTCCTGTAAGTGAAACCATCCGATATTTTTCTTTTTCTCCTGATTTATTTCACTGAGCATAATTCCTTCCAGCTTCATCCATGTTGCTGCAAATGGCATGAGTTAATCTTTTTTGATTGCCAATAGTATTCCATTGTGTATATATAGCACATCGTTTTGATCCAGTCATCTATTTGGGGGCACTTAGGTTGTCCCTATATCTTATCTATTGTAAATAGTGCTGCAATAAACATCGAAGTGCAGGTTTTCGAAGGATTTTTTTTAATTTTATTATTTTTTAAAAGATTTATTTATTCATGCATACAAGAACTGAGGTATAGGCCAGAGATGCGCGGGGTGAGAGGATTCACCTGAGACAGAGTGGGAAACAGAACAGGCAGACTGACGAAATACACTGCTGAGGGGAGCAGCGGATGAGACAGGAGAGGTCTGCCGCGTCATGTGGGTATCTTGCTGGCTGGCCAGGATCAAACCTGTGCTGCAGAGGCTGCAGACAGCTTCATAGCACTGTGCTCAACTGCCTGCGCCACCAGGGGAGGCCCAGGATTTTTTTAAAGGCTAAAACTAAGTTAATGCACAGATGCCAGAAATCCCTCTCATTATTACACATAATCTATTAGAAACAGAAACCTCAGCCAACTGGTTTTTCAACTTCCTTTTGTCTCTAATGTCGGGAATTTGTGGTTTGAATAGATGCCTACATTTCTAGTTTTGAATTGAACTGGATGAACCTGAACCTTGCTAGAATTATCAACTCTTTGAATTCTAGCTAAGGGAGCTACCTCCTTCTGAATTTCATTCTACCTAGCTTCTTTTCTCAACTTCTATTACAGTGTGTATCATGAACAGGTCTTCCATGTTAAGAGAAAACTGTGTGTTTTAGTAGGATTTATTCTTTCCTAATCTCCAGATGGTGAACAGAAGCTAATTGGATCTATCAAGACACATCCTAATCCCAGATCAAGGTTTGGTCAATGGAGATTATGGGTACAATGACTAATTAATAGGCATTTACCACCATTCATTCACTCAACAGGTATTTTCTTTTAGATTTATTTTTTTTTTATTTATGCATACAGGATCTGGGGTGTAGGCCGGAGGTGCAGGGGCATGAGAGGACTCACAGAGACAGAGTGGGGAGCACAACAGGCAGACTGACTGAAATACACTGCTGAGGGGAGCAGTGGGCGAGACAGGAGAGGTCTGCTGTGCCATGTGGGTCAGCTCTCTGCCCAGCATTGAACTCTGGCTGCAGAGGCTACTGCAATGCTAGGCTTAATCCCTGCGCCACCAGAGAGGTCCCCACTCAACAAGTATCTGTTGAACATCAGTTAATGCCAGTCAATATGCTACTCACTGTACCATAGCAATAAACAAACTTTATCCATTTACTCTTTTTTTTAAGATTTATTTTTATTTATTTATGCATACAAGAACTGGGGTACAGGCCAGAGGTGCTGGGGTGAGAGGATTCACCAGAGACAGAGTGGGGAACAGAACAGGCAGACTGACTGAAATACACTGCTGAGGGGAGCAGTGGGCGATATTGGAGAGGTCTGCTGCACCATGTGGGTTATTTTCTTTTTTTTTTTTAATTTATTTTCTTTCTTTCTTTTTTTTTAGATTTATTTATTTATACAAGCACTGGGTACATTCAGAAGCACGGGAGGGTGAGAGAATTCACCAGAGCCAGAGCGGGGAGTAGAGCAGGCAGAAGGACCGAAGTACACTGCTGAGGGGAGCAGCGGGCGGCAGGAGAGGTCTGCGCGCCATGTGGGACCCTCCTCTGGTGGCCGGGGAGCAGCCGAGGATTGAACCGGCGCTGCAGAGGCTGCAGGCAGCTTTGCAACCCAGCGCTCAACCGCTGCGCCACCGGGGAGGCCCACCATGTGGGTTATTTTCTGATAGAACTCCCTGAGCCACCAGGGAGGCCTTGTACTCATTTACTCTTGATGAGTCCTAGGGCAAGTTAAGGTTAATTAGGTAGCTTCAGGGACAGTGCCAGCAGGAACTTTAGGAGAGTTAAAAAATCTGAGATAAGGACAGAGAAATCCAGTAGGGCTAATGATGACAGTAAACTTTTAGAGAACTTGGACAAGGGTAGTGAAAGAAAGACTAAGATAAGAGCTGTAAAGGTGGACACAGCTGCCCAGGGAGGTACAGTCACTGAGAGAGCGAGCCAATCACAAAGAGGATGACAAGATTTTAGAATAGAAAAAAAAAAAGGTTTAAATATCCCCTAGACACAGGCCCACGGATTCCACAGGCCTGGGAATCCCACTTTATTTCTGTTCCTTTTCTCCTTAATAAACTTTTCTTTCTCTAAACAAATTTGTCTCTTTTCGCTTGCTTGCTTGAGCATCAGTGAAGTTCCTGCTGTGGCTCGTGAGATACCAACCGTGGTGCTCTAGTGGCCAGGACTCAGCGCTACCGCTGCAGCCTGGGGTCCAGTCCTGCCTGAGAGACTAGGCCTGAAAACCTGACATTACGGTATCATTGATGCTTAGGCTGTTGAGAAAGACAGACTAATATTAAACAATTATTAAGTACTATGAGTATTAAGCTGTCATCCCTAGGTTAAAACTGGTTTTTAAGGCCTCCTTCCTGGCCTAGGGGGTCAAGTCTCAGCACTATCACTGCTACAGCCTGAGTTCCATCCCTGGCCAGGGAGCTACCCACATGGCACAGGAGACCTCTCCTGTCTTGCCTGCTGCTCCCCTTTGCAGAGTATTTCAGTAGATCTACCCATTCTGCTCCCTATTCTTTCTCTGGTTAATCCTCTCCCCACCTCCCCACACCTCTGGCCTACACCCCAGTTCTACGCAAAAGAAAAAAACAGCTGGTTTTTAACCTTTGTGTGGGGGGGAAGTCATAGACTCCTGGAATTTGATCAGTGTGTTGGACCCTTGCCGCAAACATATCCCAAAAGCTTGCCAATAATTTCAAACTGTTTGAGATCCTTTGAAACCCTTCCATGAGCTCTGGGTTTAGAATTTCTACATTAAGAGATAAACACCAAAGTCAGAAGAAACAAAAATTCTAAGTTATATGGAAGTAAAGGTTACCAAGTGCGGAGGCATGGTAGTAGCAACAATGGAAAGTAAGTTTCTACAGCACTATCTTCCCTGAGTTATCACCAGTTAACAGAATGACAATGTTTCCCAGAACAATCTACTGAGGAGCCAATGCCCCACTGGTTGAACCTTGTCCTCGTCCACAGAAGCAATTTTTTAAGAAGTTACCAGCTCATTTACCTTTGTTCGATTGCAGTGGCAATCAATATAGTCAGACGTGCTATAAATTGAAATGAAGCAGTGTGAAAAAAAAGGAAACACTGTGAAGGGGTTGGAACACTAGTGGGGTTCTGTAAGTTTGAGCTATTTTATATAGTGATAGAGAACGTCAAGGAAGCCTTCTTGAATAAGGTGATCGTTGAGATAAATTTGTAAAATTGGGGGCACAAACCATGTAGATATTTGGGGCAGCCTTCCAGACAAAGGGAACAGCAAAACAGGAGGACAGTGGAGAGAGCAAGTCAGTGCAGGAGTGGGTGGGAATGAGGTCAGAGAGGGAGTTGCGGTTGTATCAGGTCTCGCAGATCGGGGTAAAAAGGTCAGGGTTAGGGATAAGCAGGATCGGAAGGTGCCAGACTCTGATAAGATCTTTGAATGCTCTTAGTCGAGGGAAAATTGCTCAGAGAAATCCAATGGGAGGTGTTTCACAATGCCCACCACTGTGCATGCGCTGAAGTGGAGGGTTGGGTAGCCACACTAGGATAAGGTAAAGGTCCCATGTGTAAAACCTGTGTGTGTGTGACGGGGTAGGCTGCTAAGGCGGAGCCAAGGAATGGAAAGGACAATGGGGGAAATACTGAGGAAAGTGAACAGACAACAGAAGAGAAGGGTGTCTTAAGTGGGTAGAGCACACACGAAGATTAAATGGTGGAGGATCAGGAAGAAGGGAGGATTAAGGAATTATCATTTGTCAAATACCTTCAATTTGCCAGGATCTTTACATACATATTTTAATTTGGTTTTCAACGAATATTGAGGTAAACTGCAAAGTGTCAAATATCCAAGATCTAAAAACAATTCATACGATTCAACAAGAAAACATCCCAAAATGGTCCAAATCCAAAAATGGTCAGTTGATCCCAATAGACATTTTTCAAAGGAATGCATATAAATGGTGAACAGCACATGAAAAAATGCACATCATCACTATTACCAGGGAAATGCAAATCAAAACCAGAATGAGGGACTTCTCACACTTGTGAGAAAGGCCCACATCAGAAATACCAGAGACAAGTATTGATGAGGGCATGGAGAAAGAACCCTTCCTTGTACACAATTGGTAGGAATGTAAACTGGTAAAACTTAAATGGAAACTAGTATAGAGTTTTCTCAAGCTATTACAAATAAAATTACCACTTGATCCCTCAATTCTATTCCTAGGTATCTATCTAAAGAAAACAAAAACTAATTCGAGGAGATCTATACACTTACATTCACTGCAGTACTATTTATAACAGCCAATATATGGAAACCTAAGTGCCCAAAGACAGATGACTGGATACAGTACATGTGGCATGGGCACAAGATGGAATGCCACTCAACTATACATTGAGTAAAAAATTAATTCTTGCCATCTGTGATATCGGAGGGAACTGGAGGGGATATGCTGAGTGAAATAAGTCACAGGGAGATAGACAAATTAACACACGATTTCACTCATTTGTGGACTAGAAACAAAGTGAAGGAACAGATAAAACCAAACCAAACCTTGGATTCAGACTGCAGAGGTGAGGCTACCAGATCTGGGTGTGAGGGTCAAGATGGGAACAGGCCAATCATGGACTGTGGTAGAGGACGGCTGTTGATTTTGAGGTGGGTGGGATTCGGTAACATGTATTGAAAGGTGTCAGCCTATATCCCTAAAACATACACAGTGTTGTAAACCAACTTCACACTTTAATAAAAATAATACAAAAATAATGAAATAAATAAAATTAAATTTTTAGATATAATTGACACACAATGTTGGATTAGTTTCAGGTGTCACAAAATAATGATTTGATATTTGTATATATTGCCAAATGCTCACCACAATAAGTGTAGTTACCATCCATCATCAAACAGTTACAATTTTTTGTAGCTTTTAAGTCAGAATTTTTAAGATCTTCTTCTAGTGACTTTTAATATATACATACATATATGTATATATAATAGAGTATTATTAATTGTAACTATGCTGTTAACTTGGTCTTAAAGCTATACCATGAGATGGGTGTAATATTGTTCCCATTTTATAGATAGGAAAATTTGAGACCCACAAAACTTCAGTAACCTATCAAAGTAGCAATGTTACGCAGGATTCCGTTGTATTGCACATCTGGCCTTACAAACATCGCCACAAGATGGCAGCATCTTCCTCGTTAGTCTGTGGCATCATGCTGTGGTCGGCTCCTTCCTTCCCGCTAGGCCAGTGTCATGGATTGTATCGCCTACATATTATTCTATGTATTTTAAGGTTTCAGGTCTTTAATCCATTTGCATTAAATTTTGTGTATTGTGTGAGATAGTGATCTATGGCCAACTTTTTCAATATAAAAATTTTGAATAAAAAATGTGTCACTTGTAGTCCATATTTAGAAACTGACCCATCTAAACCAGAAATGCTTGTCTGGAAATAGAGTAAAAACCCTTAAGTTCACAGAAATATTTCATCCAGTCATAGGCATTAGGAGTTTTAAAAAGGTTTTTATTGAAGTATGGGCTTCCCTGGGGACACAGGGGTTAAGTTCTTAGTGCTATCAAGCTATTGCCAACCACTGCGGCATGAGTTCAATCCCCGGCCAGGGAGATAACTCACATGGCGCAGCAGACTTCTCCTGTCTTGCCTGATGCTCCCCTCAGCAGTGTATTTCAGCAGATCTGCCTGTTTTGCTCCCCCGTTACCCCCCACAGCTCTGGTCTACACCTCAGTTCTTATATGAATGAATAAATAAATAAAAATAAATCTAAAAAATGTTTTTATTGACGTAACTTTTGCTTACAACTATTAGGTCTTTGGAAAAGTCGATGTATTTTTTCCATATTTTTCAAGCAAAAATGTGTCATGACTTTTCCAAAAACCCAATATACTACAACAGCACTATAGCTTGATAGTGTATATGCTATGTAATGATCCCCACCAAAAGTCTAGTTCCCATGCAACACCGCTCCCCACTCCCCAGTCCCTCTCTCCCCATGGCACTGGGATCTTGACATCTGCCTCCAAATAAACAGAACAAAATCATTTCCAGTGCTATGTTACGAAAAATGATAGAATGTAGTGGTCAAGTTTCCATTTGGGACACAAGAGCGATCTGTGTTAAAATTCTAATTCTGGCAATTAGCTACAAGGAAGGCTGATGTTAAGACACTTTAAGAGATTAGCTGAAGTCACAGCTGATGAGAAGAAGCCAAATTTGATGCATATTTGTTGGACTCCAAAGCCCAGGCTCATTTATATACTCAGTGCCATCTGTTCCCACTCCACTTGACTTTTCTAGGTTATTTCTCTTGAGAACCAGCTCTGCTTTTATTCCCTCCCCAAAAGCCCTTCCACCTCAGACCGCAAAGACATTTTTATTGACTCAATTTTCATGGCACTAATTACCCACATTAGCTATTTGGCAAAGTACCTTATGTGGTAGTTAATTTTGTCCTATCTATGACCTGAACCTTTTCCATCAGGCTGGTAAGGAGAGGGACCTTCCTCTAAACTGTGTTTTTGTCCTGGTTGTGTATCTGTGTCAAAATATGGTGCAACTGCAAGATCATAATACTTTGGTCTTTGTGAGACTCTCCCCTGGGGTTATCTGGAGAAGGGAAACTCCTATAGACCCCAGGTGGAGTTGGAAAAAAAAAATTTTTTTTTTCTATCATGCAACAAAAACCTTTATTAACACTTTGAACAGGTTCAGCTATTACCAAAACTGGTAATTTGTAAACTTAAATTGGGGCAAATGGCTAGAGTGTAGAGTAATGGCATCATAGGGCACTATGCATGGAAGAATGAAGAATTAACAGCCACACCTCAGACGGAGAACAAGATGCAAGGTGGGCTCTTTCTGGGTGTTGTAGTCAGAAAGAGTACGACCATCTTCCAGCTGCTTGCCAGCAAAGATGAGCCTCTCCTAGTCAGGAGGGATGCCCTTTTTATCTTGGCCTTCATTTATAGTAATGCTCTCTTTTCTCCAAGTAGGCCTGTAGGTGTCAGCAGAAAGTCGGATTTGAGAACAGGATCTCAAAAAAAAAAAAAAAAAAAAAAAAAAATCAAAATCTCAAGCTAGTTGTTCTCATCTTAACCATTAACCTACAGTTAGAATTCCTTCCTTAACATAACACCCAGAGCAACATTCCTCCCAGCCCAGGGGTCAATGATAAAGAACCCACTGTTTCTGGGGACAGTAGATTATAAGGTTATTCTTGATATATATGAAATGCTGCCTCCTTGCAGCTTCCACTTACTCTACAAGGAAATGACGGAGAAACAGCTCATGCTCTGCACCTGGTCTGGGCAAGTGTGCGCCCTGTGACAGGTAAGCAGACATGAGTGACAAAGCCAGGATTTCTTGCTGGCACCAGTGGAAGCCCCACTGCTCTGGGCTGTCCTGCTCACCGTCCTTCCTTCCGAACAAAGCGTTACCCAAACTCAGCATCAGGGAAGGAGGGATGTGAAGAACACACCTCTCAGATCCAGGGCAGGAGAGAATGCTTCTTTCCAGCAACATCCAAAGACCTGAAGAGTATTTATTTTGCTCACAGAAGACACCTTTCCAAGGACTCCTTCCCCATAGGCTGGTTCTTGCTTAGCCAAATCCACTTTCTATGCTAAAAAAAAAAAAAAATAGAGGTTATATTTCCTGGTCTCAGATGTATTCTTCAGAAACATAAAACAAACCTAGCGTCTTCTATGCACTCTGAAGAGAACCAGATCGTAATTCTATCCATTTAACCAGCTACTCACCTACCCATCCATCCATTGCACATATCTTTACTGAGCACCTACTATGTGCCAGGCACTGAGACTTCTAGTGGGTAGTCAATAAGTGGTAAAAGATATTAATAATTTGATGATTAAGTCAGTCACAGGTAGGTCCAGTTTTATGTGGTGGATTTCTTGAAGGGAGTGTTGGCATAAGGGGACTAACAGTTACTGAAGGGAACTGCCTGCCAGATGGTGTTAGATGCTCGCTTGATACACCTTGTGTTATTTAAACCTTACCTCCGTCTCAGCAGACCGGTCATCTAAATTTCCATTTCACAAAGGAGGAAGCTGAGGCTTAGAGGGCATAAGTCCCTCGACCAAGGACCCACAGCTGGTATGTGGTGGAGCAGGAGTCTGCAAACAAAGCTCCCCAGCCACAAAACCACCACACAGCGGGTCTCACGCGGGAATTCCACCCACAACTGAAGGGACTTCTCCTTCAAGTCCCGTGTCTGAAATAGATAATGCTTTAAATGGTTTTCTTTTCAAGCTTTCAAACCCAAACCCTTATTTTCTCTTTGCTTTGCATTGAGGTTTACAGAGTAATTTGTTATTATTTTCTATAGAAGTCTAATTTCCCGTCAGTAGTTTTCCATTATAAAACTTGGACACATAACAAAGCACATGAAAATCAATAGCAGTCACTTGCATATTCATCAGTTTGTTTTTCTCTGGAATTGGTTCTTTGGTTGTATTTCTTTTAATTGACAAGTTGTTGTGTTAATGCCGTAGAACATCTTGAAGAAAATAAAAAAACACCGCCTCAAATCTCATATCCTGATATAACTAGTTCCGTTCCACCACACCCCTAGGTAGATATATTAATTATAATTCCTTGATAAATGTAGCCTATTATTATACTTCCAAATATGTTATATTTCAATTTTTTTATCCAATGCTATTTAAAGATCATTCATCCGTGTTTCTGTGTAGTTTTCCTAATGTCTCATCTGACAGCTGCCTAATAACCTATCCATTTTAATTAAATTTTAAGGGTTTAGAAACAAAATGGGGGATTATTGTCAAGAAATGTTCTTCTTTAATTCATTATTTAAAAAATCTGCTTTAACTCTTTTTGTGGTATCCATTGAATGTGTGACAACCTCAAGAGGACAGGGAAATATTTCTGTAGTAAGCAGGGCATTTCCTTTTTTTTTTCTTTAGATGTGTTGGGGTTGAAATCAGATTTGCCATATTGATATTTTTAGGATAATGCTGATGAAAATAATTGGTATTTGTTCTTTTCAAATCCTTGGTGTCCTGAGGGCTGCACCTGTGGACTGATGTCTTCAGTTGAAGTTTTGGAAAACCCATTTAGGCTTCAGCTAGTCATATTCATCACAGCTTTGCTCTGTGAAGTTTCTTTTTGGTAACCTCTTCTTGTTCTTCAAATGTCTGCTATTTCTAGCAGCAAGTTGTCAAGCAATGGAGACCACTGTTGTTTGTTTTGAGGTGTGTGTGTGCACACACGAGTGTATACATGCATGGGTGTGCAATCTTAATTGTGCTTTTTCCTGCAATCTGCTTTTCTCTTTTTTTTTGGCTTTATAGGTTGCCAAACCAGCAGGAGAGAGAAACTAGGATGTGATCAGGTTAGAATTTTTTTTTTAGCCAAATCTGTAGGTTTTTGTTTATCTCTAAGGTGTGTACTTGGCAATCTTCCATCCCAAAATGGACAAGGAAGCTACTATGATCCAGGGTGCTGACCGTCCCTGGGAGATTACAAGGTCTGCTAAAAGGCTGGGCCTGTCTAGTTCTGCCTCTTGATTTGCAGATGAATTTTCTCTTGGTTTTACCTAGGAGGTTGGACAAGGGAGATGATAAAATGCTGACTATGCTCTTGCAAACATACTTCATTAAAATAGAGGAAATATTAACAAATCTCAAACAGAAATGATGGAATATTCCCTTTCAACTTAAAACAAGCAGGATTCTTGTCCAGGCTGATTTATCTTAAAGACTCCAGACACATGGAACTTCAGTAAGTTGTCTAATTTATAGATTTAATATTCAAGGGTTTACTGTTTCTGAGTAAAAAGCAATTATATATGGTTTTGCTGAGACCTAAATTTGAATCCTGTGCAATGGAATATGGGTGTGAAGAAGCAAGTCACTTGGTAAGTAAGGCCTGCTAGACTATCCTTCACATCACCTGGTGATAGCAGGAATTTAGAAAACCTAAATAAGGGACCAGGAAAAAGACTAATTATAATAAAGCAAAAATTAAAATCAACAAGAAACTATAAGCCAGATACACAATACCAGGGGGCAGGAGGAGGAGGGATTAGGGTCAAAATAAGGGGGGTTGGGAATTGTATGGGGACGACAACCAAGATGAAAATGCACACATTGTGCAAAAATTTAAAATGACGTAAAAATATATAAAATAAAAAAAAATAAAGGGGAAAAATTGTATGTGATCTTGTATAATAATGACCTGGGTGCTTTATCTTGTTCCTCTGTCTGACATTATACTACCTTCAGGGTATGTCTGGATTTATCTGTCTGAGAGACTTCCCCCAGCAACTGTCCTTCCACAAAGCCCAGGATGTTGCTCTTCACATGATAGGAGGCAACAGATAGTTGCTGAATTGGGTTGAGTTAAAGGCTGGTTCTGTCGTAGCAAAGTAAGTAGGTATCTTGTGGACGATAGTTTCTGTTGGATGTTACCAGTACTTTTGAAAGTCACCTGTATGTAAAATCACACGTTGTTAGTTTGACAAGCTGGCACTAGAGTTCTCATAGGGAGGGATTGCTTTGATTTAGCAGGAAATTCAGAATCTCCCTGTAGTTCAGAACAAAGCAAATGGAGTGCTGGCTGGCCTTGTGCAAATGGGAAAGGGAGTGGGAATGAGTGCTTTGGGGTTTACGGTAGAAAAAATAAAATTTGGAAAGTGAAAAGGAAAGGAAGAGAGGAGAGCAGGGAGAGAAACTGGGCAGCTAACGCTGCTGTGCCACTTGGAAGGCTGACCGTGAGAAACCCATTGCTGAGAATGACTTAGGGCCTCTTAAAAGAGCTGCTATCTCATGCTCAGTTTCAAGTTGTTCTCCAAGATATGCTTCACGATCAGCCATTCTTTCTTGCTCCCAAATCTTTCCTAAAAGCTTGCTAAACACGCTGTCCTATTTTAGTTCATACTTTGGGGAGAGGAGTGGCTAGAGAAAGGATCCACCAGGGGATATAATGTAGAGGGGATAGTGTGTCTGGGGCGAAATGAGGGGTGCTTCTGGCAGCCTGTAAGCTAAATGAAGGTAGGTCTGTAAGAGCTGGAGGTGATCAAAAGGTACATATTCCCACTCCACCTCCAAAAACGTCCAGAACTCTCTCTCTCTTTTTTTTTTTTTTAAGATTTATTTATTTACTTATACAAGCACTGGGTATAGTCAGGAGCACGGGAGGGTGAGAGAATTCACCAGAGCCAGAGCGGGGAGCAGAGCAGGCAGAAGGACCGAAGTACACTGCTGAGGGGAGCAACCGGCGGCAGGAGAGGTCTGCGCGCCATGTGGGACCCTCCTCCGGTGGCCGGGGAGCAACCGGGGATCGAACCGGTGCTGCTGAGGCTGCGGGCAGCTTCGCAACCCAGCGCTCAACCGCTGAAACGCCCAGAACTTTCAAAGATATTAATAGCATTCAAAGATTAGGGGTACAAACAGAATTCTTTTATATCTCAAAGGTTGGGGAGACTAGAAGGTTGGAGGATCCTGTGAAGTATTTGGCAGGGCTTGGGATGGGGAAATGCAGAGAAAACTGTTTAGAAGGATACACAACATATAAAAGTTACTTTTATGGTGCTAAGATATGAACAATACTCATGTTTCTCCTGTTCATTTGCATTTTGATTTTTCTGTAATGAACTCATATTACTTGCACAATTTTTAGAAAGAAAAGTGCACTAAGGGGATAGGTAAATTCAGGGGCAGAAGGCTGACTGCTGATTGGGGGTTGGGAAGGGAGGAATAGGTGTGACTGCTTAACGGGTATGGGTTTCTTTTAGGGGTGATGAAAAGGTTTTAGAAGTGGATAGGGGTAATGGTTGTGCTACGTTGTTCATGTGCTAGGTGCCATCGAGTTATTCCCTTTTTTTGTTTAAAGATTTATTTATTTATGCATACAAGAGCTGGGGTACAGGCCAGAGGAGCAGGGGTGGTGAGAGGATTCACCAGAGACAGAGTGGCGAGCAGAACAGGCAAATTGAAATCCACTGCTGAGGGGAGCAGCGGGCGAGACAGGAGAGGTCTGCTGCGCCATGTTGGTTGCTCCCTGGCTGGCCGGGGATCGAACTCGTGCTGCAGAGGCTGCAGATTGCTTCGTAGTGCGGTGCTTAACCCCTTGAGCCACCAGGAGGCCCGAGTTATTCCCTTAAAAATGATTCTTTTTATGCTGTGAGAATTTTACTTCAATAGAGAAATAAGAAAAGAAAAAAAAAACTACAGAAGAAAATATATACAACACAAGGTACTATCATTCTTCTGCTTAAAATCCTTCAGAGACATCCTAACTCTTTGTCATGGTCGTCAAGATTCTTTGTGGCCTGGCCTGCGACTGTTCCAGCACAGCCGCTCCTCCCTGTAAACCTCTCCAGCCTCACAAAACAATGTGTAGTGCTTTGAAATGGCCTTTTCTGTTCTGCCTCCACACCTTGCTGTGGGCTTGCTTTTCCTGGAATGTCCTTCAAAACTCAGTTAAATATTTCCTGCTTTGAGAAACTTTCTCAGATTCCAAGTCTGGGGTACCTCTTCCCTGTATCCCCAAAACCTCATGAACATTGCTCTCTTATATCACACTGGCTGTGAACCATTGGAGGACCCGCTGAGGCCCAGAACCTGGCCCGCAGGAGTAAGGATGCACTGAGAGTCACTTTGAGATTAGAATTTCTAATGTAAAACGTAGTTGCTCTGGGCATGTAATGGAAGATGATTCATAGATGATCTTAAACTTACTATGGCATTTATCAGAGCAACAGGACAGCTCTCCTTTTTTCTTTTTTAAAGATTTATTTTATTTGTACAAGAACTGGGGTACAGGCCAGATGCCCGGGAGGGTGAGAGGATTCACCAGAGACAGAGTGGAGAACAGAACAGGCAGACTGACGAAATACCCTGCTGAGGGGAGCAGCGGGCGAGACAGGAGAGGTCTGCTGCGCCATGTGGGTTGCTCCGAGGCGGGTGGGGATCGAATGAGCACTGCAGAGGCTGCAGACAGCTTCACAGCGCTGCGCTCAACCACCTGCGCCACCATGGAGGCACCTTTTTTCTTATTTTTTATGAATTTCAGGAATTGAAGTATAGGTAAAAAATAAAAATAACAGGTTAATAAAAAAGTCAATTTTAGTAGGAAATTAATCCCAAGTGGGACTATTCAATATTTCAGAATACTGAAGGCCTTAGGAAAACAAGGCTAGAAACTCAATTACTTTTTGGGGAAAAAAAAAACCCCAAAATAAAAAAACCTATAGTGGGTACACTAAAGAATGATTTATTTTTTGATACCTTGCCACAAGCTAAGATTATTGCTATTTTAGGATGATATTAAAAACGCACAAGATTTACAGGATTAAAAATGAACCTAACTGGTGGGATGGCCACACCGAAGGGGAACAATAACTATAGAAAGATGACCCATAATGTAAGAAAATAAATAAAATATGTTAAAAATAAATAAAAATTAATTTAAGTCCTTAATGAAATAGTGAATCTAGTCAAAAATCATCTCTGGTTGGGCCTCCCTGGTGGCACAAGGGGTTAATTCTCAGCACTATGAAGCTCTCAGCCAGCCAGGGAGCTACCCACATGGCACAGCAGACCTCTCCTGTCTTGCCCTCTGTTCCCCTCAGCAGTGTATTTCACTCAGTCTGCCTGTTCTGCTCCCCACTCTGTCTCTGGTGAATCCTCTCACCCCCTGCACCTCTGGCCTACACCCCAGTTCTTCTATATTTCCTTTATGTCGATAAATAAATATATACTGACTTATGTGTTCACATACACATGGTATGTGTTTTTAAAATGAAAACGGAATCATATATTACATATTGTTCTGCAGTTTCCTTTTTCTTCCCATATTATAATACGTAGTGTCAGTTCCTATGGCTCCGTAGATGTGATTCAATAAATAGCATTCATATGCCTTTGTTCCCAGTTCTGAGGTTGCTGTGAGATAGAATTCTACAGCAGAATTATTAGGTCAGAGGGTATGTGGTGTATATTTGGATAGTGCTACAAAATGCTCTTTGGCCCCTCCATAAGTTATTAAGAGCCTCAATATTTTCTATACATTCACAAGTTGCGTGCTTAAAGACAACTATCTTGTGCCACTTATTTCTCAACAGGCACTGAACGTGTTTCAGAGAATCAATGTGTATGATTAGCAAAAATCATCCTCCTGGCCAAGTCAGGCTCCATTCTGCCCTGTTAGAAGATAACGTGCTGTATGCTGTTTTCAGGCTAAACGTAGCAGTGGATTGGATAAAATTAAATGGAGTCCTAGTTTTCTTTGTGAAAAGACAGTGACAACTATGTGAGGCAGGATCCTGAAGAAAGCAGGGGAGTAAAGCTTCCTCTCAAAAGAGTTCCCTGTGGATGGCAGCCACGATTTGGTGAATGAGTAAAAGAAAAGGAAAGGAAATTCTACCTCAATTCCCTGGGAAGTTCAAGATCTCACTTTTCCCTGCAACCGTTCTAGTGACTTTTAGAGAGGACAATTCCAGAGATGGATAGTTTCAAATGTAAAAGAAATCCACATTGAGTCCAGTGCTGCCTCTTATGTAAGAGCGCGTGTCATGTGGGGGACAATAGTCCTAGGCAGAACTCCGGGAGAGATCACTGTGTAAACCATCCTCCTGTTCAACAATTGTCCCTTGTTCAGGCTGCTCTCCCATCCTCCTGCTATGGAGTTGCTGGTCCAAACCATTGTAGTAAGCTTTGGGCAAGAAGAAATTATTCCATTGTATTTTAGAAATTAGATCAATAAGAGTGACGACATTCATGATGTCGGGCTGTCCTGAGGCCTGGCATTTCAGGTGACAGCTGTCATGTGCTGCCTCGTGGCTGTAAATATTTCTCTAGACCCCTAGGCGAGTGGGCAGAGAGAAAATGCCCTGTCCCAAATGGGAATCGACTCAAGTTCTGAAAAGTTTGACATTTTTTTTAGGTGACATAACGCCAACATTTTGTTTAGGGCCTTTTAAAACAATGCATATTAAAAAAAAATACACAGCCCAGTCTCTCTTGAACTCAGAGAATAGATTTTTATTTCACATTTTAAAATCCAGGTCATAAGCTGAATAAAACATGGAAAACATTTCATCATATTTGACCTCTATAGGGCCTCAGCTACAAGCTTGCTCAATTCTCGATGGCAGCAGATGAGAGAGCAGGTCGCAAAGTCCACATGTTCAGAGCAGGAGCAAGTCTGTTACCGTAAAAGGAGACACAGAAGTAGCATTAGCAGCAGCATCCAGCAGCAGCAGCCCCCCTGGGATCTGGCTGCAGCAGTGGCCCTGGGCCCAGTTAGTGGCCAGTGAGTGGTCACCCTTTGCCCCTCACCCCCAGGAGCCCTATTAGCTTTTATGTGATTTATAGACAAAGCCAGCACAGGGCTAAATTTAGATCTAGTTTACAGAAATACGTTTTGCACGCATGCGAACTCTACATCAAGGTTGCATTATTATTTACTGCTTTCCACACATGTGGACTGTCTCAAGGCTACATGTTATTGACTAGGCCACCTGTGCTGGAAGGGCATGGTGAAAAACAGATGGAGAAACTCTGAGAAATTATGTTTCCCATGGGCCCTACAACCTCCCAAACACTTTTTTATTGCAGATTGGATTATCACACTGTACAGGTGTAGGGTAAAGAAAAAATGTCAGGCTTTTCTGCCCTCCTGCCATGAGGATAGATGATGGATCCTTGCGGTCCTGAATACATGCCTTGATGGCGGCACCTGGAATAGGGTGTGGGCATAGTTAGATGGGATTCACCTGGGCTGAGACTGGGCTTTTTAAGGGTGGCGTCATGGGGACGCCAGTAGAAGCTGGGTAGAAGCCAAAAGAAGAAGCCAAGAGAAGGCCGGAGAGCCCAGAGTGAAGACCTGCTGGGGGCTGGGAGGCCTGCCAGCCTATCGGCCCCCCAGCCTATCGGCCCCCCAGCACCCTTGCTGCCATGTACCTGCTAAATCCCAATAAAAGCCTGCAAAAACCCACTGAGGACTCTGACTCCTCCTTTACCCGGTCTGCATGGGATCAAAGAAAACCTGCACTGTGCCCATGTCCTGCCCTTACAACAGGTTTCAGGTGTGCACCATTAGAAACTAGTGTCTATCTACATTATAGTCACCACTAAAAGTCCAATTCCATCCTTCACCACACAATCAACAGTTTTAGCCCATCTCTTTGCCCTGCCCTCTGGTAACTAATTTGGTTTTGTAGTCTAAAGTTCATTTTTGGTTTATTTGATTCATTTGTTTTTTTTTTTCCTTTATGTATTTCATATGAGTGAGGTCATACCCTAATTTTTCTTGCCTTTTCTTTCTTTTTTAGCCCTGCATCTAAGTCTTCTATGTATCCACAGATAGCAAATGGCCAGTTTGCATATGTGCTTTGGTAGACAACTTGATTTTTCTTTGACAGGGCAACTAATTACTTTGACATTTAATGTGCCAGGTCCTGTTCCAGCTGCTAAGGATAAACAGAACAAAACACAAAAATTCCTGCCCTTCTTAAAAGCTAACCTTTGAAAGCTGACTATAGAACTGAAGCGTCCATAGGGGGCAGAGCGGGAAAAGGGTGACATCAAAAAGGGAAGGGAGGGCCTCCCCTGGTGGCACAGCGGTTGAGTGCTGGGCTGCGAAGCTGCCCGCAGCCTCAGCAGCACTGGTTCGATCCTCGGCTGCTCCCCGGCCACCAGAGGAGGGTCCCACATGGCGCGCAGACCTCTCCTGCCGCCCGCTGCTCCCCTCAGCAGTGTACTTCGGTCCTTCTGCCTGCTCTGCTCCCCGCTCTGGCTCTGGTGAATTCTCTCACCCTCCCGCGCTTCTGACTGTACCCAGTGCTTGTATGAATAAATAAATAAATCTTAAAAAAAAAAAAAAAGGAAGGGAGCACAGTGGACTACGGTGGAGGATGGGGTGATTTGGTGGAGCTACATATGGTGGTGATAGCAGAGGCGAGGGCCCTCTTCTTCCAAAATACCAACAATAATGTAGGTCAGTGTTATCTCCGTTAAAAAAAAAAAATCCCTGCCCTTATGGATTTACAAGCAAGTGGGGAAACTTCGTTCATTCAACGAGCAATCATTGATCTTCTGTGACTAAGGCCTTAAGTCACACACGCACTGATTTTGCCTTTGCCTTCAGAGTCTAGTGGGAGAAAGAAGGTATGTTCCCTTCCATCCCCTGCTGCCTCCCATACAGAGCACAGAGCCGGGAACCTTACTCAGCTCGAGTCTTTTAAAGAAGGTGTAGGGTAAGTGAAAAAGCATCAGGCTTTTCTGCCCTCCCGCCATTAGGATGGATGATGGATCCCTGCAGTCCTGAATGCATGCCTGATGGCGGGCACCTGGAGTGGGGTGTGGGCATGAGTAAGTGGGTACACCTGGGCTACAACTGGGCTTATAAGGGCGGTGTCACAGGGAAGCCAGCAGAACCACGAGGAGAGCCATGAGAGCAGAGAAGCAGAGGCTACCAGAGAACGCTGGAGAGCCCAGAAAGAGTGAAGACTTGCTGGGAGCTGGGAGGCCTGCCAGCCTCCCGGCCCCCCATTACCCCTGCCTGCCGTGTACCTGGTAATCCCAATAAAAACCTGCAAAAGCCACCGAGGGCTCTAGGACTCTCCTCCACCCGTCTGCTGGAATCAGAGAGATCCTGCTCTGGCCCTTCCTGCCATTTCAGAAGGTTTCTCCAAGAAGATAATAAATAACAAGAGACTGGAAGAACGAACTAACTGCTGAGGGAGAAGGGCAGTCCAGGCAGTGATGAGGCAGAGCCTCACTGGTCTTTTGAGGAGATTAACAAATACTAGTGAATGAATGGACAAGACTTCCCCAGGAGAACACAAACTCCATGGACACATGTTCTGGAAACTAAGTCCTCTCCAGTGCCTGGAGATTAAAATGTGTGAGGACAAGGGGCAGGAAATGGGTCTGGAGAGCAGGCAAGGTTCAGACACGAGGGAGGCTTAGGAGTTTTTGTCCTGGGGAAAATTAGAAAATCTGTGGAGCATTTTAAATAACATGGCTTGGTCTGGTTGAGTTTTATTATTTTCTTACTAAAAGTGTATTTTAAAAATTGCACATGTTATATGTTTATTTTAGATCGCTCTTGAGGGACTTTTTGTGGGGGCAATGATTTCGTTCTATTTCTGTAACTGGTACATTGCACATTTCTTTCTGCATCACGGTGAAAGAATGTTTCTCTCACATTGGCCCTGACACAGAGGCTTTCAGTAAAGAATTGCTGTTGGTGTGATTCCATGGACACTGGCAAGGTGCAGTCAGCTTAGGTAGGCCATCCTCTGACCCAAATGTGCCACCCACAGGAAAGGGAAATTTACCAACTAACTGGGAATATTTAACAATTCTCACTGCTATGTCATAGCCACTATATTTTTTAAATCTCCATTTAAAAAAAATATTTATGCATACAAGAACTGGGGGGTAGGCCAGAGTTAGGGGGCAAGACAGGAGAGGTCTGCCGCGCTGCCATGTGCTTTAGCTCCCTGACTGGGGATCCAACTATCCAGAGCAGCTGGCAATAGCTTGATGGCACTGAAACTTTAAGCCCTGCTCCACCAGGGAGACCCTCTAAAATCTCCATTTTAAAAGAATGTTTACCATGGAAAATTAAAACATTGACGTACGTAAAAATAGAAAGAATAGTATAATAAACACTTTGCCCCACTTCAATAATCAGCAGCTCACAGCCAGTCTTGGCTTATGTATGTCCTTTCTTCTCCCTGTCACCACAGTGTTTTTAAGTAAATCACAGATAATACACTTTTCATAGTTGTCTCTAGGAGGGAAGAACTTTTTAAAAAACATATCCACAATTATTACACCTCACAATTATTCTTTCTTGTCATCAAATCTACAGTCAGTGTCCAGATTCCACTTGCTGCATTGTTTTTTAAAGTTGACTTACTTGAATCATGATCTTAAGAAGGTTTCCACTGCTGTTGGGTTGATGTTTCCCCTAACCAATAGGTGTCCTCTTTTTCCTTCTTCTTACCTTGCCACTATTTAACCACAGACTCTTAAATAGAGTGGATAAGTTGAAAACAGCACTTTAAGGCTACCGTTTCCCCTCCTGCTCACCTTTACTATTTTTTTTAATCTTTGATCATTTTTCAGGTGAAGAACTGCATCTCATTGTTGCGAAACACTTTTCTCCTTTACAAGAAATTATATTTTTCCAAAATAATGTTTCTAAACACTAACAAAAAAGATAACAATGAGGTCAGTCAGTGGTATCTAATTTTTGAAAAGTTTAAGATAAATATTTTACACTTACACTCACATTTTAGATCTTGTTTTGTCTTTCTCATAGGTCACCAGAATCCTTTGCCCTTAAAATCTGATGTATCATTTTATTGCAGATTCTGCAGGGTCTTTGTCGGACTTCCACCAATTAAAATCTCCCATAAATTTTGAAAGAGCCAGTGATAGGTTTCATGCAAGGAGGGTTTATTGTGGATCACACATCAGGAGAGGGGCAGCAATTGCCCCTCTTGATTTGAGAGTGGGGTGTGTGTATGTGCGTGCGTGTGTGTGTGTGTGTGCACTTGAGCCCGCTGCTACCCTGACTTATGGGGTTGGTTACCAGGGAGGGGTAGCAGGGAGCAGTCCAGATTATGTGCCTAAATGACATTCCCCAGTGAAAAGAACCAGGATGTCTTGGATGACTGATTCCAAATCTAGGGCAGTACAAGATGAGTCTGGGACATCTTGCTAAACCAATAACTAAGTTATCAGAGATCAGTGGGTTATATCAAAAGAACTCAAGAGTCAACATGGAGGGATCCAATTGGCTAAGGAAAAGATAATTTAAATATTCAAAAAATTGTGATTGAATTTGATTGAAACACCCAAACTATATTAGTCTACTGAGTTCAAAAGGAGAGAGAAAAGCACCAAAACAAACTCACTCATTGGATACCATTAGCAGTAACTAGGTCATGAAAATTGGCAATTAAAGGGAAATAATTAAGCATTATCCTGACTTTCCAATATAATTTGCTTCTCAGAGTGATCACATAGTCTCAATTAATAAGGAAAAGTTCTTTTAAATAGGTAACTCCCAGCAAATAATGTGACAGTGTTCAGAACTATAATATTCACTATTTTATGAATTAGAAAAATCACTGTAAGGTCAGGACTGGATACAGTGCAGGTTTTCTGATCCCATGCAGACTGGGTAAAGGAGGAGTCAGAGTCCTCAGTAGTTTTGCAGGTTTTTTATTTGGGGTTCACCAGGCATATGGCAGGCAGGGGTGCTGGCTGGGAGGCTGGCAGGCCTCCCAGCCCCCAGCAAGTCTTTACTCTATCTGGGCTCTCTGGCGTTCTCTGCTTCTGCTTCGGCTTCTCCTTCAGGTTCTGCTGCTGCTGGCTGGGGCTGCTAGCGTCCCCCCGTGACGCCGCCCTTAAAAGCACAGTCTTAACTCAGCTGAATCCCATCTACCTATGCCCACACCCTATTCCAGGTGCCCGCCATCAGGCATGCATTCAGGACAAGGATCCATCATCTATCCTGATGGCGGAAGGGCAGAAAAGCCTGATATTTTCTTTACCCTACAGTCCACCCCCTCAGGGTTTTCTGCCATACAGTCTATACATATATATATACAATTTTCTAAGCAAACAAACAATGCAGCCATGGCCCACAAAAGCAAATACATCAAATATAACAAAATACAACAGAACACAAATAAGTCCAGGCAGGGCACCAACCAAGTGCAAAAGACAATTATTGGTACCAGCAGATAAGCCACCAAATCTGCTGCCGAAGGCACTGCTCATACGAGGGAGGGGAATCACTCACGGCATCTACTATATCACACCAGGAGCCGTCAGGCTTCCTGGCCTTCTCTGGCTGTAGTCTCGGCTACAAGGCACACACAGCATCCACCCCCAGGATGCACTAGCTCTGGGATTGGCAATTTTATTCTGTTGGGGGTAATCGCCAACCCTCAGGGTTTCTGTCTGCAGTCGCTCCAACACTCAGCCTTCACAGCCACCCGTGCGACTTACAGACCCCTGCACTCAGGCCAACCCACTGCACAAGCACATGGGTTGGGATCCAAACTCTACATGTGGCTTGGGCTCCACCCCAAGCCACGTTCCCCACCCATCCTCCAAGGACGGGTTCCCCAGCTCCTCACCCTCACTCAAGAATGAGCAGGGCATCACCCACAGGTGATTTTACGAGACTCACAGGGCTTCAGCATACCCAGGCTGCTTAACAGCTGCTTAGGGCTTCTCAACTTAGCATCAGTACCAGCTTTTGCCGCCTTAGTTGGCTTTTCTCCTCCACCTGGCTGCTGGGCATGCACAGGCTGCTTTTGGCCATCAAGGCCCACTGGCCACCCCCAGATTCTCAAAAAAAAAAAAAAAAAAAAAAAACACCATAACCTGCCAAGGTCCTCCGCCTTTTGGCGGGATTGTCAGTCCAAGATCATCAGTTCATCAGTCTATCAGTCCAAGTCCATTGGCCTCTCCCTGCTTCAGCAAGGGCCTGCTGCCTCAGGGGTCATTGGCTGGTCCTTTCCGGTGTCGTTGGCTGGTCCTATCCGGTGTCGTTGGCTGGTCCTTTCGGGCGTCTCCTTCATGCCAGGTCTCATCCTGTAGCTCGTGGACGTATCCATCTTCTATACCGCCATGGCGCCTCCAGCGTCGTCACAGGCAGTCTTTTACTCCTTAGTCCCTCCAGGTCTTTGGAGGGCTCCAATACCCGTCTGCATGGATCTTGCCGACTTACGCCAATTGTAAGGTCAGGACTGGATACAGCGCAGGTTTTCTGATCCCATGCAGACTGGGTAAAGGAGGAGTCAGAGTCCTCAGTAGTTTTGCAGGTTTTTTATTTGGGGTTCACCAGGCATATGGCAGGCAGGGGTGCTGGCTGGGAGGCTGGCAGGCCTCCCAGCCCCCAGCAAGTCTTTACTCTATCTGGGCTCTCTGGCGTTCTCTGCTTCTGCTTCGGCTTCTCCTTCAGGTTCTGCTGCTGCTGGCTGGGGCTGTTAGCGTCCCCCCGTAAAAGCACAGTCTTAACTCAGCTGAATCCCATCTACCTATGCCCACACCCTATTCCAGGTGCCCGCCATCAGGCATGCATTCAGGACAAGGATCCATCATCTATCCTGATGGCGGAAGGGCAGAAAAGCCTGATATTTTCTTTACCCTACAATCAACATTTTGCAATCCTAATGATATAATAGATTAAGATAAAGATGAAAAAAGGATCAAAACATTACATGAAAGACTTAATGGAGAGCTTTATAATGGAGAGAGCTAGCTGATACCACCCAAACCCACTGGTCAATCTTAACCCTATTAATAGTGGGTCAGCCCCCTCTTATGTGTCAATGACATGCTCCTCTTATGGGAAAATAGAACCTGAATCTAGTAAGGTACAGAACTAACTGCCAGTTTACATAAAATATAGGAGGCAGATGCTCAGGTTTAAGTCACCCTACAAGGGCATAAATGGATAAATCCAGGATATGGGATATTCTATAGAATAATTGAAACAGGTTAATCAACAAGTCAATGGTATAAAAAAAGATGGGGACATGGTGTGGAGAGATTGTTCTAGATTTTAAAAGATTCAAGACATTACCAACAAAGCAATGTGTGCATCTCACTTGGATTTTATTTCTAATGAAACTGTAACAGAGGCATCTCCGTAAAAGAGGGAAACACCATGTTCCCTTCCCCCATTTACAAGCTGCCATGTGGATCCAGTTACTGGAAACTATGGGCGGAGCTGAGCAGGTACTGCTGTAGAACATGGAAGGCAGGAGGCTCCAGGCGGGCTCTAGAGAGACACGTGGGAAAGAAGGGCACTTGTTTCTCGGTTTCGGACTTGCACCAGGGAGAGAGGGAAGGAGACACGTGGAGGAGCAACATGTAAAGACCCTTGAAAGAGACCCATAGGTGAGAAGCCCCTTGGGAGGGGGGGCTGACATGGCAGCTGTTGCCTTGATTTGAACTTTGATTTTGCTTCTTCCATCCAGACTTGCCTGGTCCTTTCTGCCCCTTCCCAGCGGATCCCTGCCAGAAGGGGCCTTAAACTCGTGGCAAACTTTGGGCCTCAGTGGCCTGCTTCCATGTTGTTTGACTGGGCATTTACCCACGAGGGGATGGGTAACTTTGGGTGTTTTATTCAGAATATCCTCTTCTTTCTCTCTGCACACCAATTTTATCAAAGATCTTTCACACTAAGAGACTCCTTTGTCTTTGTGTACACAGGGCCAGACCCCTTTAAAGAGTGCAAGTTTGGGGACCTCAATTACGTACAAACAGAACAGTTACATTTAACTGTCTTTAGATTACAGGAAAGTATGAAAGTGGTCTAAGAATTGTGTGATACCAAGGAATTGTTGCTTTTGCTAGGTGTGTTCCTGGTAGTGTGGTTATATAAGAAAATATTCATATATTTAGAGTTGCAAAATGAAGTACCCAGGGGGGCCTCCCTGGTGCACAGCAGGTTGAGCGCAGCGCTGTGAAGCTGTCCACAGCCTCTGCAGCACGGGTTTAATTCCCGGCCAGCTAGGGAGATACCCACATGGCTCAGCAGACCTCTTCTGTCTCGCACAGTGCTCCCCTCAGCAGTGCTCCCCTCAGCAGTGTTTTCGGTCCATCTGCCTGTTCTGCTCCCCACTCTGTCTGTAGTGAATTCTCTCACTCTCCCATGCCTCCGGCCTGTACCCCAGTTCTTGTATAAATAAATAAATCTTTTTTTAAAAAAATGAAGTACCCAGGAAGAACAAGGTCTGGAATTTGCTTTAAAATACTTTCATAGAAAAAGGAAGCTAGATGAAGTAAGTGTGGCAAAATGGAATAACTGCTGCAATTCGGTGATTGGTATTTTCAATCTCTCATGGAGACGATGGAGTAAATAAATGGGAAAAGTTATTGCAAAAACACCTTTTGCTATTCTTTAGCTGTCTGCATAGACTGTTCCAGAAAAAGCATACCTGATGTCAGTGATCACACCTCGGATGGCGCAATCATAGTGGAAGGAAGGGCTGACAATTCTTCCTCACATCTCCTTTTTGCTAACACCCGAGGTGGTACCTCAGCAAATCCAATCAGGACACAGAACAGTTTGCAATATTCTTTTGTGTGCAAAAAATGCTGATCACAGTCGATGTCTTTGCTGATTCACTGGGGAGTAATTTTTGGTCCTGTAAGTAGAACTCAAAACTTAAATAGAATGTGGAAGAATTTAATAAGCATGTTGATTCTGCACAGATCACGCCTCATCCCACCTCTCCCAACACTTTCTCTGTGCCTGCCCTGTTTGAGTAAGGATGCTGGGTAAAGAAGAAACTTACTTTTTTTTTTGTACGATAAAGGATTACAAAAATCAGGGTGCAAATAAAGTCACGTGTGTGACCACTGCTTTCCAAACTCAGGACAGAGGTCACTAACTGATCACAGCTTCTTGCCACACAGCTCCAGTAGCCACATATTGATGAAATCATCCCCACTCAAAAGATTTTCAGGAATGCGTTATAAAGATTTGCCTAGCTATTTTTCATTTCTACAGCAGGACAAACAGGAAGGAAAAAACCTTGTATAGAAAACTTAAGTAATTTAAGTTGGATTTAAGGAAGAACTACATGTGGGGATTATTAAAACTTGGACTAATCACTTAGATTAAGGTGTTGTTCACTGGGCAGATTCTCATTATTGTCTGGAATACTCCAGAACTAATGAGACTGGCAACTATCTTTTGGCCTATGTCAGAGCATCTGGAATTTTTGCCGTCTGGCAGCCTTGCTTCTCTTTCTTAGAATTTCTCTTTTGGAGAAAATTTCTTTTTTTTTAAAAATGATTTATTTATTTATACATACAAGAGCTGGGGTACAGGCCAGAGATGCGCGGGGTGAGAGGATTCACAAGAGACAGAGTGGGGAGCAGTACAGGCAGATTGACTGAAACACACTGCTGAGGGAAGCAGCGGGCGAGACAGGAGAGGTCTGCTGTGCCATGTGGGTAGCTCCCTGGCAGGAAATCGAACTCATGCCACAGTGGCTGCGGGTAGCTTCATAGTGCTGTGTCTTAACCCCTTGAGCCATCAGGGAGGCCCCACCCCTGAAAATTTTAATCTGAACAACAATAAGTTTTTTTAATCTGAACAACAATAAGCTTTTTTTTTTCTTTCATTAGTTTCAATAGGAGCAGTGTCATTTTCAGGGAAAATCTTGATTAGGATGGCTTGTTCATTTATTCAAATAAGCTATTGTAGTCTCTTTGACACCCTGGAGATATAGAATGGAAAGACAATCTTTGTCTTATTGTGTTCACAAAGAGAGTTATGATACAATACCAATATAATGACATTTAGTGCTTTGTATATTCCAAGAACCATTGTTAACATTTTACATATACGGACTTATTTAATTCTTACATTTGTGCTTTGTCCCCCAACTCCATGTTACTTTTTCCATTTCAGACATAGGGAAAACAGACACAGAGAGGTTCAAGAAATTGCTCAGTTTATACCCAGTACAAGACCTGGGATTCAAACTTAAGTAGCCTGACTTTCAGTCACCTCATTCTATAGCTTCATTACACCTGACGGTCTGTGTTCGATTTATACTGGAAAATAATAATGGCTGCCATTCATTGATGCTTACCATGTGCCCAGCCCTGTACTAGGTGCACTTCTCCCTGAGCACATTAAATCTTTTCCAGGGTTTAATACAACAAAGATTATGCATAATTGAAGTAGCTGAGTTTCAGAGAGTTTAAGTCATTTGCTCAGGTTACAGTTTAACAAATGCCAAAGCCTGTCATGTCTACCTTGTCTGAAGGCTTTACTCTTTCAGGCATGTTTCTCTTGAGGACCTTACCTTCCAGATTTTCTACTAGAGGTATAGCATGTCTGGGATGCTTATAGCTCACTGCCAGTGCTTGGAAAATGAGTAAGGCCCGGGAGTCCTCCAAAGAGAGGGTTATTTTGCTTGAAGAAGGACTCTTAGAATACCTTGCAACCTGATACTCCCGAGAATCTATCTGCTGTAGCTGAGGAGAGATTAAGAAATGTAAGTGCCCCTTTGGGAGCATAGAAAGGATATCATTTGTATATTTTTGTGGCAGCGATTCAAATATCAGAGGAGAAATAACTTGCTTTTGCTCTGCTTCCTGTCTTCTGTCCAGATTTGTGAATAAGAAAGTTGTTGGATAAGGTATGTATCCAATATCCTAAGGACAAAGTGTGCATTTAACTATAAAACTAGTGACTAGAAGGCAGTATTGAGGTAGGAAGATTTTCTAGGATCCATAACAGGCAACCTTGTCTAACAAGCGCACCACTAACATAGGAGAAGCTCTTAATACATCTCCACATGGAATTAACTGATACTCTCCATTCTTTTAGGAAAATTTATCAACGAGGGCACATTTCTGTGCTTCTGCACTCAACCAGCTATTAACTGCTTACCAAGATTTTTATATGAAATAATTTATCAAATCCGTATAACACCACCATTTTATAAATGAAAAATATGTGTCTCAAGGAAGTTCAATAACTCAGTACCAATTGAGTCAGATGCTTAACTGGGAGTCAGTGATGTTTTCCAATAAACCAATTTTCACTAGTCATACTTAGTATACTTTAATAAAATAAAGTATAAGCCTGTGAAATATACGTGTGAAAATAAGTTGAGCTATTCTTTCTATGAGAACTAAGTTGAACATTTTGGAAAGACTTGATAAAAGTGAATTTTTAAAAAAAAATATGCTATTAAATTAGGGATGAGTAAGATCATGCCTGTTTCTGTTGCTGCTAATTAGAAGGCCCTTTCTCCGATTTTCCTTCTTCAAATGTATTCTCCAAGAGCCAGTTCAACTGTGGGCATCCTCTGAGAAGCCTTCTGATAGTCTGTTTTCTACCAGTTGTACTATTCATTAGCAGCCAGTTGTTTAATCTTCCCGAGACTGTCTATGAAATGGAGACAATAATATCCACATGGCAGGATTGTCGCGGAGGTTAAATGAGATGATGCTTGTAAGGTTACTTGGCTTGTAGTACCTGCTCAGCCAATGGAATAATTGTGGCGCACTTGGTCCTACTCTAGGGGCTATGGAAACAGATGAATAAGACAATCCCTATCCCAGGAATCCCCAGAGTCGCACAAAATTGACTGCTTTTGACTTCTCTTGCCCTGTAGTGAGCTGAAGCAGACGTTCATAAATGTAAATAGAAACTTTTCTGGATATTTTTAGGCAGTGACACCATTATGTCATACCAATTCTCAGCATTTGAATAATTCATGCGGAAGACTTGGAGTGCATCAACAGAGCCTTTCCAGATACAACTTTCTTCTGCTTAGTCACAAAATGATTTGTCCTGAAACTTTAAAGGGGCCATAGGGAATGGATTTGAGAGGAACAGTTTCCTATTCACAAAGGCAAGTTGGAGAAGATTCTAGAAACTCTTGGTGTTGGATTCAAGTCATGATGCTACCATTCACTGGCCATTTAACCTCAGGAAAGTTACATAATAATGCTTAGTGTTTCCTCATCTGAAAAATAGGGTAATGATTCTCATTTCATAGGAATGTAATAAGAAACAGATAAAAATGAAGTGGCAAGTGTCTAGTACAGTAATTGATACTTGTCTAGACATAGTAGGTACCCTTTATTCTGAACTAGAAGTTGGTCAGTTAAATAAAAATGTTGATTAAACCAAGGATTTTTTTTTAAAGATTTATTTATTTATGCATACAAGAGCTGGGGTACAGGCCAGAGGTGTTTGGGGGGGCGGGCGAGAGGATTCACCAGAGACAGAGTGGGGAACAGAACAGGCAGATTGTCTGAAATACACTGATGAGGGGAGCAGTGGGGAGCCAGTAGAGATCTGCTGTGCCATGTGGATTGTTCCCTGGCCAGCCGGGGGATCAAACTCGTGCTGCAGTGGCTGTGGACAGCTTCATAGCTTGCGTCTTAACCCCTTGCGCCACCAAGGAGGCCTTAAAACAGGGATCTTAAAAAAGAAAAATATACAACTGT
This sequence comes from Talpa europaea, assembly GCF_964194135.1. Lineage (NCBI taxonomy): Eukaryota > Metazoa > Chordata > Mammalia > Eulipotyphla > Talpidae > Talpa > Talpa europaea. The sequence goes on along the minus strand of NC_140073.1, from coordinate 49,042,850 downwards.
CCCTTTCCTCACCATGGCCTAGCAATACCACTGAGATCATCAAGCCGGTTCATTTCATTCTAATGGTAGCTTCTATTCCACTCCTGACCTGTACTGACAGACATGTCATCTACCTAATAAAAGCTGGAAATATTGCTCCGGATTTTGTTTGCAACCTTGCAGGTCTTCCTGCTCACAGAGACCAGGTAAATGACCACAGGCTGGGGTAGGAGGAGAAGGCTGGGGATGGTGCACACCAGGGACCACAGAAGAGGAAGATGTGGAGAAATCTGAAAGGAGGAACCACAAAGCAGGAACTGCTTGGGTAACAAGCTATCTGGACTGGACCATTCATGCCTGCAGAATTATACTGCCCCTGAGCATCGGATTTGGAGTGATCTGTTTTGCCCTAGAGGCTTTGGCAAGCTTTCCTGCCCATTGGATCCCTCACGTATTAGAAACATCAACTCTTACAAGCCTCCAAACAGGGGACATCACCACCTGGAAGGGGTTGTGGTGCCCAGGAATAAAATGCTTAGCACCTTTTCAAAGGGAAACTGGAAAAAACCAGTTTGCCCTGGCCTCCATGTGGGGATAGTGATAGACCATCCCCCCTGAGTTATGCATACTACAACTGCAAACTGTGGATTTAGGGCTCTGTCTTTTTAAGTTCCACTGGAGACCACCCCCACTCTGACCTGGGACTGCGTAGTCAACACAAAATCTGCTTGTCAAAGATGACGCTCGTATTGTAATCAAAATGCACACTTCTGATTTAGGTGTTCCTGCAGCTTATAATTAGATCTTGTTGTCAAGGAAAAAAAAAAAACCACAAAACTTGAAGGCAGCTGTGCTGCAGTGCTATTCAGATCTGTGACTGACCCAGTTTTTAAAAATTAAAAATGTGGTGTTGGTATTTGTCACGTCTTTGTGCCTTGCTCACACCTCTTGTAAGATCAGTATGAAGTGTTTTCTGAGTTGTGAGTATGTGGAAAAGGAAGGATTTTGTGGCCGAGGGCATTAATAGCCCTTAGACAAAAATCCAGAGGCACAAATCTTGCTGAGATTTAACTTCACAGTCTGTAAGGAAGATAGTAAAAACAGGATAAAGGGGGCCTCCCCGGTGGCGCAGCGATTGAGCCCTGGGTTGCGAAGCTGCCCGCAGCCTCTGCAGCGCCAGTTCGATTCCCGGCCACCAGGCGAGGGTCCCACATGGCTCACAGACCTCTCTTGCCGCCCGCTGCTCCCCTCAGCAGTGTACCTCGGTCCTTCTGCCTATTCTGCTCCCTGCTCTGGCTCTGGTGAATTCTCTCACCCTCCCGCGCTTCTGACTGTACCCAGTGCATGTATAAACAAACAAATAAATAAATAAAAACATGCCTCTATAAAAAAAATTAAAAAAAATAAAGACAGTTTAAAAACAAAAAACAAAAAAAACAGGATAAAGATATCCTTCCAAAGTGATGGATCTTAGGGACCTCCCTGGTGGCACAAGGGGTTAAGCATCAGCAATCCGCAGATACTGCAGCAAGAGTTCGATCTCTGGCCAGGGAGCAACCAACGTGGCACCCCGCAGACCTCGCCTGTCTCACCCGCTGCTCCCCTCAGCAGTATATTTCAGTCATTCCGCCTGTTCTGCTCCCCACTCTGTCTCTGGTGAATCCTCTTCCCGCACCTCTGGCCTGTACCCCAGTTCTTGTATGCATAAATAAATAAATCTTTTTAAAAAAAAGAATTAAGACTGAGGACTTGAGCCTGGGAACTGCCTCCAGATTGCTCTATGAAAATTGAATTTTCTACAGTCTGCAAAGAATACACTTTCAAGAATCAGATGGGTGTCCTGTTAACATACCTATTTTATGTTGTCTGTGCACTGAGGAAAACAAGGAGTGTTGTTAAACTTTACCCTGTCTGTCTAGAGCCTTATCTTCCAGGAACTGGGAGTTTTATTTGCTAGGAGACAACTTCTTTGTGTTTTTTTTTTTTAAAGATTTATTTATTTATGCATACAAGAACTGGGGTACAAGCCAGAGGTGTGTGTGTGGGGGGAGTAGGGGTGAGAGGATTCACCAGAGACAGAGTGGGGAACAGAACAGGCAGACTGACTGAAATGCACTCCTGAGGGGAGCAGTGGGTGAGACAGGAGAGGTCTGCTGCGCCATGTGGGTCACATCTCTGCCTGGTGTTCGAACTCGTGCTGCAGTTGTTGCAGATAGCTTCATAGGTTGCATCCCAACTCCTTGCGCCACCAGGGAGGCCCTCTTCACAAGGCCAGGCCATCTGTGCCTTGGCTCTTTGACTTGCAACCCTTAGGTGAGTAGGAAGGGGATACTCTTAGTTTTTGATTTTAGTTTACAACTCTTTGAAAATGATATCATAAAATCACTGTTCTCTGAAGAGCTTATCAAAAAATAAACAATGAAAAGTCATAGAGAAAAACATAAAGGTGTGTCATGCAGTTAATTATTGATTTAATAAAAAATTTACATTTCTCTGCCTGCTAGGTTTAATTAATTAATCAATTAAGATTTATTTGTATAAGCACTGGGTACAGGCGGAAGCTCGGGAAGGTGAGAGAATTCACCAGAGCCAGAGTGGGGAATAGAACAGGCAGACTGACGAAACACACTGCTGAGGGGAGCAGCAGGCGGCAGGAGAGGTCTGCGCGCCATGTGGGACCCTCGCTGGTGGCCGGGGATCGAACTGGTGCTGCAGAGGCTGCGGGCAGCTTCACAGCCCAGCACTCAGCCGCTGCGCCACCAGGGGAGGCCCTTTATTTATTTATTTAAAATTTATTTATGCGTACAAGACCTGGGGTGTAGGCCAGAGGTGCGGGGTGGGGGTGGGTGGGGTAAGAGGATTACCAGAGACCAAGTTGGGAGCAGAACAGGCAGATCTACTGAAATACACTGCTGAGGGGAGCTGTGGCTGGTGAAAGCTTGATAATACTGAGACTTTATCCCCTGTGCCACCGAGGAGGCCCTCTGTCTGCTAGCTTTTTAAAACTTGTAACTTGTTGAAATTTTTTTTCTCTAAATAAAAATTTAGTGAGAGTTTTTAAATCCTATTTTCAATGTATTTTTTTTTTTTTTGAAGAAGCCCTTCAAATTGTCTAAGTTTCAGGCCCCGGAGAACCTGGAGCTACATTGCTTGGAGATAGAACACAGAAGGTGGCAAGAACTGCAAAAAGGATGTGTGTGTGTGTGCGCGTGCGTGCACACGCATGTGTGTGTTCGTGTATAAAATAGATTTTCCTTTTTTTTTTAAAGATTTATTTCTTCATTTACACAAGAACCAGGGTACAGGCCAGATGCGTGGTAGGGTGAGAGGATTCACCAGAGCCAGAGCGTGGAACAGAACAGGAAGACTGACGAAATACACTGCTGAGGGGAGCAGTGGGCGAGACAGGGGGGTCTGCCACACCACGTGGGATCGAACCGGTGCTGCAGAGGCTGCGGACAGCTTCGCAGCGCAGCGCTCAACCACCTGCGCCACCAGGGGAGGCCCGTAAAATAGATTTTCAATTCAAATGGCTTTTGAACTCATGTCTCTCACTATCTGCTTTTCTCATTACACACACAGGTAGCAAAAGTATGAAAATACGAACTAACAGATACATACTCAACTTGGGAGAATAGCTACCTTGCAGTAGGGGGTGCTCTATTTCTTATTTTCTAAAGCAAAAATGAAAAGCTGTTAGCATGTACTTATTTTGACTAGTAGATGCATGGATGTTAGAAGATGCTCAGTGATTTTCTTTTCAATTTCAAGTGTACAATTATAAAGGCAGACTCGCTCAGAATTTGGACACATTGTTGGCAGTCTTCAGCATCCAGTGTTTCTCATGACAAATGCCAGTCAAATGCCATTCTTTCTTGGTCATCTGCTTTTCCTCTCTTCAGAGTCTGAGTGTGGACCTTGAGTCCCAGTCACTGTTTAAAAACGAAACAGCAGGCTCACAATGGAGTCCTTCATGACAGTGCCAGCAAGATTTAATACCTAACCAGCCAGAACCTCTCCTTTTTATGGAGATTTCTCTGTAACAAACTAGCCAATCTGGAGTTTCCTAGTCAGTACCAGTGAGGTCATCTACCTAACATCCCCTGCCCCTGACCTTCCAAGCATGGACAATGGCTTTGCCTGAAATAATCTCTCTTTTCTTTGTCTAATTACCTTATTCCACCCTCTTTTTTGACTATAAAAATCATTCTACAAATTTCTCGCAGTACCTTTCTGCTTGCTAAAAATGATGCTGCCCCATTCATGAGTAGTTTAATAAAGCCAATTAGATATTTAAAATTAACTCAGTTGGATATTTGTTATTTCATGCAAGCTATGTTTTTGTGAATTTTTCCACCTGAGGACTCATATCCCTCTGCTCCAGGCAATTTTTTTCTATTCATTCTCTATCAATATTGTCCTTGCCATTTACTGTTCTCTTTCTGTATCTCCTATTAGTCAAATGTTAGATGTTGTGGGGAGAAGATCAGGGTGAGGCTGGAAGCTCAGGGGTGAGAGTTCACCAGAGACAGAATAGAGAACAGAAAGGCGGGCAGGGGGTTGTTTATTGGAATGTACTGCTGAGAGAAGCAGCAGGTGAGACAGGAGAGAGGTCTGTGTTGGAAGAAGGGTATGGGGCTCCATTTTAGAAGCTGTTTTCGCAGGCTTTTCATGCCTGGGGAGTCAGTTTGGGCTGGTTAGTGCTGGGATGTCTGGTCCTGGATGTTGACCTTTGACACAGAATGTATCCTGGCCCAGCTTCCCAATTGGGGTCAAACTGATCAGCCTTAAGGCCTGGTTCCCATAGCAGCCTTATCAATTCCTTTTATCTAGTCAAGTCTCCTTTTTATCTATTCAAATCTTCCTGCTGGGCATGGGGTAGGGACTTAGATTTTAACCTTGTTAGATGATACCCTGATATTAGCCTTCCTATTTTTTGTCTCATTTTATGCAGATCCTCCTCCATGCCCCCTCCCTACCTTATGGGAGATTTCTTTTTCCATCTTACAACACTAACATTGAAAAATTTGGAGAGATAGATAGATAGATGGATAGATAGACAGATGTGTATGTATATGTGTATATATATATATATATTAAATGAATTCATTTTAATGTAAATATAATTCTATCACCCTCGGTTAATGCATACCTAAATTTTTATATACTACCACATACCAAAATACTCCTTTTTTAAAACACCACTCAAATATTTTTAAAAAATATTTATTTATTTATGCATACAAGAGTTGGGGGGTAGGCAGAGATGCAGGGGATAAGAGGATTCACCAGAGACAGAGTGGGGAGCAGAACAGGCAGATTGACTGAAATGCACTGCTGAGGGGGAACAGCAGGCGAGTCAGGAGAGGTCTGCTCGCCATGTGGTTTAGCTCCTTGTACCAGGGGGGCCTACTCTATGATTTTAACATTATGAGAAAGGAAAAACAGTTGACTTTATTTGTAAATTGATTTTTTTGTACCCCTGCTGTTTCATTAACACTAGGCAGTACACAATAGGAATATTTGGAATGTGAAGGAGGTAAGAATTTCTTTTGTAAAACGCATTTGTGAAAAGGGAGGTTGGAAAGGATAACTGATATAGTTCATATACCCCCAGGGGCATATATCTTACAGATATTCACACATATATAACATATGTATATTATATGTATTAGTTTTACTGCTTTACACAGGGTCTTTTATAATCGTTAGCAAAACTAGCATATATCTACTTACTCATCCTTTATATCCCTTCCATCACAAAATTATAGCCGATTATTTGTACCTTTAACCTTACTTATACCTATTACGTGATTTTTCAACATCTAATGGTGTACTGACATTTAGATATAAAAGTCAAGGAAACTTCTTTCTCTGAACTTCTTTCCTCCTTATCCTTTTAAATGTTAATAATTATTGCTCTTCATTGTCAGAGTTTGGCAATTATTTTTTAATTTCTAAGATTGTTTTCCTTTTCATAACATCCTGTTTCTATTTTGTAGGTATTCTGTTATCTATGAAGATATTAATTAAATATAACAATTTTTTTAGTGTGTGTTATTTTGTAGGTATTGGGTAGTTACGGGGTAGTTTAAACATAGTGTGCGTTTTTCTTCAATGAGTGAAAGTGTTGTGAGATTCTGTTGAAATCTTGCTAAACAGACACAAAAACATTTCAGGACTCTAAAATATACATTCAAAAACTTGGAATAAAAGTCTGAACTCAAATAAAATGGGAAAGGTTTATTCAAGAAGTTGAAAAACTCATATCATTTTAACTGAAATTTAGGAATATGTTTTTAAAGGTTTCAATAAAATAAACAAGAAATTAGAGTCCTGATATGGATGTATATGAAAATTTATACAGACTGTGCTGTAAAATATATCTGATCTTTCTCACCAGTTCCTGGCACAAAGCTCCTAAAACCATTGGAATTTCCTGACTGATAGGCTCTTTTGTTTATATGAGCCCCTTTCAATCCCACTTGAGTTTATGCTGATGAGATGACTCAGAATGGGGTTCCTAAATAGCTCCAGAATGGGGGCTAATCACAGAGAAATCAAACCGGCTACTAGAGGGTGGGGACATTCATCTCTGCCTTCTGACTTCTCCTAAGTGAGGTGGGCTGGGCCTCCCTGATGGCACAGGGGTTAAAGTCTCAGTCACCGCAGCATGAATTTGATCCCAGCCAGGGAGCTACCCTCATGGTGCAGCAGACCTCTCCTGACTCGCCCTCTGCTCCCCTCAGCAGTGTGTTTCAGTCATTCCTCCTGTTCTGCTCCCCCCTCTGTCTCTAGTGAATCCTCTCACCCCACCTCAACTCTGGCCTACATGCCAGTTCTTGTATGCATAGATAAATAAATCTTAAATCTTAAAAAAAAAAAAAATAGGGGGGGGGTCTCCCCGGTGGTGCAACGGTTGAGCTCTGGGTTGCGAAGCTGCCAGCAGCCTCTACAGCGCCGGTTCGATCCCCAGCTGCTCCACGGCCACCGGAGGAGGGTCCCACATGGCGCTCAGACCTCTCCTGCCACCCGCTGCTCCCCTCAGCAGTGTACTTCGGTCCTTCTGCCTGCTCTGCTCCCCGCTCTGGCTCTGGTGAATTCTCTCACCCTCCTGCGCTTCTGACTGTGTCCAGTGCTTGCATAAACAAACAAATAAATAAATAAATCTTTAAAAAAAGGGGGGGGGATTGGGGAAAAAAAAAAAAAACTTGAATTATGTAAAATTCAGAGAGATTTTGAGTTGATGAACATATCCATGTGCCAGAAGGGTAGTGTACCCCGATTCCCTGGGGACAGAGGCCCCTGTGCTCAGGACCTTGAATATATACATCTTCACCTGGTTGTTCATTTGTGCGTTCCTAATAAGCTAATAAAATAATATAATATTATAATAATAGCAATAATCCTAATATAATAGCAAGTGTACTTTCCTGAGTTCTATGAGTTACTCTATTGTATTATCAAGCCTGTGGAAACCTCTGAATTTGTAATCAGACTGGGAACCCCATCGTTTTGGTGTCTGAACTGGGAACAATCTTTTGGAATTGTGGAGCCAGTGCTAATTCTAGGACTTAGGGCGAAAACTGAATAGAATTTTTTGACACCCTCTTGGTTTGGTAGAATTTGTAACAGGGTGGTCCCCAAGAAAAGGGGAGGCTCCAGGTTTCCTGCCCCACCCAAGGGAGGGTGGAGCTGAGCAGGGAGGAGAAGCTGCTGAGGAGACTGGGGAGGAAGGAAGCAGGAGGGAGAGCGAGAAGGAGACTTGGAGGAGGCGCATGGAGCAGACACACGTGAAGAGACTGCACTTGTTTTTTGGTCGTGGACTGGTTGAAACAGATGTGGGTGAAAGACCCGTGGCGGGGTGACAATGGTAGCTTTTATCTTGGTTTTGATTTTGCTCTTTTCCTCCCAGACTTGTCTGTTTCTGACCCTTTTCTATGGGGCCCTGCCAGAAGGTGCTTTAGACTTGGGGCAGGCTTTCAGCCTTGCTTTGGGCCAATCCCATTCTGGTGAACTTTTACCCACGAGGGGACAGGTAACTTTGGGTGCTTGATTTGGAAAGTATATTCTTTTGTCTTTTCTGTATTGCACACTAATTGTATTAAAGTTCCTTTCCATTGAAGGTCTATATATTTTGTCTTGATGCAAGGGATGGCAGAAACTATTTAGAACAGGCAGGTTTGGGGGTTCTGGGGTGCCCCTCTTTTTGCCATGCAACAAATTGGTGTGGGAAAGCAACACATATTTGGTGTCAGAGTGCACCATCAACTTATTTGCTATTTGGGGTGATGTGTACTACAAATAAAAATTTTAATTCTATTTTACATGTCTTTCATTTAAAAAAAGTAACTACATATGTATATAGTGTACTCAATATATTCTAACTTCTAACACAAGAGAACTTCTATTTTATTTTTTATTGATTTACCACTGGTTTACAATACTATACAATTTCAGGAATATAGCTTCACACTTCAATATATGTACACACTGTACCCAGCACCAAAGTTCTATTTACTTCTATCAAATCGAGCCCCTCTTCCTATTCCTTCTGTCTCCCCTTCCCTTCTGGTAACCACCTTTTTGTTCTCAGAATCTAAGTTATTTTTGTTATGTTTTATTTATTTCTTTGCTTTGTTTGTTTGTATTCTACATGTGAGTGAAGCCAGCTGATATTTGTCTTTCACTTTCTGACTTATTTCACTTAGCATAATCACCTCAAGTTCCATCCATTTGTTGCAAAAGGCAAGATTTCATCTTTTTAAATTACTGAATAGTATTCCATAGAGTATATATACCACAACCTCTTTATCCAGTCATCTGTCAATGAGCATTTAAGTTGTTTTCATGTCTTAACTATTGAGAGTAGTGCTGCAATAAACATAGAGCACACATATCTTTTCAAATAAGTGTTATCGTATTCTTCAGATAAGTATCTCGGTTAAAATTGCTAGATCATATAGTAGATCAATGTTTTGTTTTTTAAAAGATTTATTTATTTATGCATACAAGAGCTGGGGTACAGAGGTGCCTGGGGTGAGAGGATTCACCAGAGACAGAGTGGGGAACAGAACAGGCAGACTGACTGAAATACACTGCTGAGGGGAGCAGCGGGGAGACAGGAGAGATCTGCGCCATGTGGGTAGCTCCCTGGCTGGGGATCAAACTTGTGCTGCAGAGGCTGCAGAGAGCTTCACAGTACTGACACCAGGGAGGCCCACTGTATTTTTAATTTTTTTTTTAAGATTTATTTATTTATTTATACAAGCACTGGTTACAGTCAGAAGCGCGGGAGGGTGAGAGAATTCACCAGAGCCAGAGCGGGGAGCAGAGCAGGCAGAAGGACCTAAGTACACTGCTGAGGGGAGCAGTGGGCGGCAGGAGAGGTCTGCGCGCCATCCGGGACCCTCCTCCAGTGGCCGGGGAGCGGCCGGGTATCGAACTGGCGCTGCAGAGGCTGTGGGCAGCTTCGCAACCCAGCGCTCCACCACTGCACCACCAGGGAGGCCCTATATTTTTAACTTTTTGAAGAATCTCTATACTGTTTTCCATAGGGACTGGATCACTCTATATTCCCACCAACATTATACAGGGATTCCCTTCATTCTTCACCCTTGCCCTTGAAACTTTCTGTTTCTGGGCTTTTTGATGTGGGCCATTCTCACAGGTGTGAGGTGATATCTCATTGTGGTTTAGATTTGCATTTCCTTGATGAAAAGTGATGATAATTTTTCATGTGCCTTTTGGACACTTGCATGTCTTCCTTGGAGGAGTTTTTGTTCAGAGCGTCTAGTCACTTTTTGGTTGGGTTATTTTGCTGCAGTTGTTGTTAAGTCGTATGAATTATTTATACATTGGGTTGTTGGAAAAGTCGTGACATATTTTTAATGCATCATGACTTTTCTGACCCCAATATTTTGGTTATTAACCCCTTGTCAGATGCATGATAGGCAAATATCTTCTCCAATCAGTAGGTTGTGGTGATTCTTTCTTCCCTACCTTCCCTCCTCTCTCCCTCTGTCTCTTTCCTTCTTTCCTTCATTCTTTTGTTCTTCATTTAATGTAGTACCATTTGTTTGCTTTTGCTTTTGTTTCCCTTGTCACTGGAGTTAAATCCCCAAAGACATCTCTGAGGTCAACATCAAGGAGCATATCACCTAGGTTTTCTTCTATGTATTTTATGGCTTTAGATTTTATATCCAAGTCTTTACTCCATTTTGAATTAATTTTCATGCATGACGTTACGAGTGATCTGGTTTGTATCTTTTCTTCTTTTTTTTTTTCTGCACATAGCTGTTTAGGTTTCTCAATAGCATTTGTTGTGTACTCTTGGTTCCTTTGTTATAAATTACTGTCCACACATGTGTGGGTTTATTTCTGGGCTCCCAATCTTAGTACATTAGTCTGTGCATCTGATTTTATTCTAATACCATATTGTTTTGATCACTATCTCTTTGTAGTATAATTTGAAGTTGGGGAGCAGAATACCCCATTTTTCTTCTTTTTTCTCAGGATTTCTTCAGCTATTTAGTCTTATGTGGTTCCATACACATTTTAATATTGTTTGGTCTAGTTTCCTGAACAATTTCATGAGATTTTGATAAGGATTGCATCAAATCTATATATTGCTTTAGATAAGATAGTTATTTTAACAATGTTATTTCTTCTAATTCATGACCATAGAATATCTTTCCATTTCTTTGTATAATCTTTTTCTTTTAACAATATCTTGTGGTTTTCAGTGTATAGTTCTTTTACCTTCTTTGTTAAATTTATGCCTAACTGATACCTATGATGCAAATAGATGCAAAAATCCTCAACAAAATCTTGGCAAATTGAATTAAAAAATACATTAAGAGAATCACACATCATAACCAAGTGGAGTTTATCCCAGGTATACAAGGATCATTCAACATAGCAAATCAAGTGAGACACCACATCAACAAAAGAAACAATAAAAGTCACTTGATCATATCAATAGCTGCAGAAAAAGCACTTGAAAAGATTTAACACCCACATATAATAAATCTTTCAATAAAACTGAATTAAAAGGAACATGCCTCAATATAATAAAGGCCATATATAACAAATCCATTGCTAATATCATATTCAATGGTGAAAAACTAGAAGTTTTGCCCGTAAGGTCAAGAACAAGATAAGGATATCCACTCTCACCACTACTATTCAAATAGCAAACAGCATTTACTTTTTCTTAAGCAAGAAAATACATAAAAAGTATCCAAATTGGGAAAGAAGTAAAACTATCATTATTTGCAGATGTCATAATACATTAAAAAAAAACTAAAAGCACTACTCAAAAACTATTAGAAATAATTAATGAGTACAGTGAAGTGTCAGGATACAAAATCAGTATGCAAAGACCTGTTGTACTTCTATTGCAGATAGCAAATTAAAAGAAAGAGAAGTTAGAAAAGAATCTCATTACAATTGCATCTAAAAGGATAAAAAGCTTGGAGCCTCCCTGTTGGCACAAGGAGTTAAGTCTTGGCACTATGAAGCTATTGGCAGCCACTGCAGCACAAGTTTGATCCTTGGCCAGGGAGCTAACCCACATGCACAGCAGACCTCCCCTGTCTCTCCCGCTGCTTCCCTCAGCAGTGTATTTTAGCAGATCTTCCTATTCTGCTCCCCACTCTGTCTCTAGCAAATTCTCTCACCCCCCCACACCTCTGGCCTATACCCCAGCTCTTGTATGCATAAATAAAATAAATCTTTAAAAAAAAAAAAGGATAAAATACTTGGGAGAATTCTATTTTTGATTAGCTGTCAATGAGAACCAAATCCTCCTATTATTATTTTACACATCTGATGATTGGAAGAATTTTCCACAGACTAATTTCAGGATCCATTATTGTCAACCTCTGTTTCTCCTCCACTGTCCACATACTTGTTACGCTGAGCACCAGAGGATGCATTCATATTGAATATTGGTAAATATCAATGTCTCTGCATCACCGTGTCACAATGCTGGTTCTGTTGGTACAGTGGGGAGTAAGAATAAACTTGAAAGCCATTCCTACACTAGAGTGGCTAAAAATAACTGGGTGAAAATGACTGTGAATCATATAAATATGTCTAATTAAACCAAAACTAAAGATATTCTAAACTCAACTTCTCTTATTAATATTGTCCCCAAATGTCTGCAATCATTACACTACTTCTCTATACAAAGAGTGGTTGCAATGGAAAGAAAAAGTGTTTTTTTTTATAAAGTAAGCACCAATTAATCATTTTAATTTAATTTATTTATTTAAAAAATCTATTTTATTTATTTATGCATACAAGAGCTGGGGTGTAGACCAGATGTGAGGGGTGGGGTGAGTGAGAGGATTCACCAGAGACAGCATGGGGAGCAGAACAGGCGGATCTACTGAAATCCACTGCTGAGGGGAGCAGTGGGTGAGACAGGAGAGGTCTGCTACACCATGTGGGTTAGCTCCCTGGCCAGGGATCAAACTTGTGCTGCATTGGCTGGTGAAAGCTTGATAACACTGACACTTTTACCCCTCTGGCACCAGGGAGGCCCAGAAAAAGTGGTTTTAATTGATCATAATGAAATGATTTTGTCTTTAGAGGTAGACAAGTGTTGTGCTCAGGGATAATTACACTTTTTGCAGTACCAAAGAACGAGCTACTGATGCTTGAAATGTCTTAGGTGAATCTCACAGCTATTGTATTGAGTGAAAGAAGTCAGACCTGAAATAATCTATGCTGTAGTATTCCATTTATATGAAATTTAAGAACTGATTGAAGTTCAAGAACCAATGGAAGGTTACAGAAGCCAGAAGACTGTTTACCTCTGGAGTGGAAGGCCGTGGTGGATGAGAAGGACACATTTGAGTGCTGAAGCGGTTTTCTAGTGTGATTTGGATGGGGGTTACACTGACCCACATAGATACAAAAATTCATCATGCCATATACTTGAGATGAATGCACCATACAATAATAAGAACTCTGGGGAGAGTAACACTAAAAAGACAGGTAGAGGGCCTCCCCTGGTGGCGCAGCGGTTGAGTGCTGGGCTGCGAAGCTGCCTGCAGCCTCTGCAGCGCCAGTTAGATCCCTGGCCACCGGTGAGGGTCCCACATGGTGCGCAGACCTCTCCTGCCACGCCCGCTGCTCCCCTCAGCAGTGTATTTCGTCAGTCTGCCTGTTCTGTTCCCTGCTCTGGCTCTGGTGAATTCTCTCACCCTCCTGCGCTTCTGACTGTACCCAGTGCTTGTATAAATAAGTAAACAAGCAAACAAACAAACAAATAAATAAAATAAAATAAAATAAAATAAAAAGACAGGTAGAGAAAAGGCAATTGAACCCTGGAGAGACTGGGCAGTGGCCAGAGAAGGGTTCTCTGATTTGCATCTCTTTCATCAGAAAGGTAGCGCTCAGAATTTTAGGGTAAAGAGTCTTTGTAATTCTCATTGCTTTACATGCTACTGACTATCTCTGTAGCTCTAACTTCCCTCATAAATTGCTCCAGGTCAAAGCCCTAGACCAATTATTATTCATTTGATAGCTATTTATTTGGTGTCTTCTTATGTCAGGTACTATTCTTGGCACCGGGCCACATCAGTGAATGAACCAAAGACCTTTGCCTTCATGGAGTTTACATGCCCAGGTCTCTCTGCCTGGATTTTATCTGTCCCAAATTATCTCACTATCTTTGGCACTTGATTCTCCCCGACCTTAAAACTTTCCTCCCATATATACCACTATGTGATTGCAAGGTCATCCTTTCAGAATCCTGGGAGACATCCATGACCCCCCTCCAAGAAATCACCATAGCGTCATTATTGTGTGCTCCGGGCATCTCTCAAAACCCTCACTTGTCTGTGTTCCTACTACCCTGCCCCTCTCTCAGCCTTTCTTCTCTCACTAACTGATCTCTCTGTCTCCAGTCTTGTTCCAGCCGATCATCTCAATGCAACAATAGAATAATTAAAAATGCAGCTCAGAACTGGTTGCTCTCTGCCTAAACCTGTCCGGCAGCACTGTCAGATCAAAGTCTAAATTTCTTTCCTTGTCCGCATCTCCTCACTGTTAGCTGATGAACACAGCTGCTGAAACCTGGGTTCAAATTCCAGCTAACTAATAGGACCTTGGGAAATTTCCTTTTATCCTCTCCAAGCTTTACTTTACTGTTTATAAAATGGGCATAATTATAGTAACAACATCTTTGAGATTAAATTTGTTACTGCCCACAAAGTACTAAGAATAGTACCTGGACCTTAGTATGTACTCAAGAAGTGCCAATTTTCTCTCGTAGGGTTGCTGTAAAGTTTAAATAAGTCAAAACATCTAAGAGGCTTAACACAATGCCCAGTGCATCTCAGTTGCTCTATAATGTCAGAGATGTTACTTCTTTAGATTCTCCTCTTCTTCCACACAAACCTAACTCAGTCAAACCAAGCTGGGTGCAGTTCTTGCTCTTACAGCTCCAGGCCTTGGTATTGGGGTTCCTCCCTTCCTAGCTTTTTCCTGGCCATCTCCCATCAATCCTTCAGGTCTCTGCTCAGGCACCAGTCTCTGGCTGCCCCACCCTAAACTGAACTGAATGTTTTTCTGTCTCTCCCTTTCAGAACTTGCACTTACTTCTATCACAGCACATTGTAATGGTTTATTAGAAAGATCCTGAGAAACTTCTGCTTATCCATATCAACAAATGAATGGATAAGCAAACTGTGGCATATACATACAGTGGAATATTATTAAATCTTTTTTTTTTAATAGAGGCATGTTATTTATTTATTTATTTGTTTGTTTGTTTGTTTTGTTTATACATGCACTGGGTACAGTCAGAAGCGCGGGAGGGTGAGAGAATTCACCAGAGCCAGAGCGGGGAGCACAGCAGGCAGAAGGACCGAAGTACATTGCTGAGGGGAACAGTGGGCGGCAGGAGAGGTCTGCGCGCCATGTGGGACCCTCCTCTGGTGGCCGGGGAGCAGCCAGGGATCGAACTGGCAACGCAGAGGCCGTGGGCAGCTTCGTGACCCAGCGCTCAACCGCTGCGCCACCGGGGAGGCCCTTATTAAATCTTAAAAAGGGACAAAGTATGGATACATGTTATATTGTGGATGAACCTTGAAAATGTGAACTAAGTAAAATAATCCAGACACAAAAGGATGGTGTAAATCTACTTATATGAATCGTCTAGAAAAGGCAAATATTTGCAGACAGAAAATATAAGTTATATGGGCTGAGGGAAAGAGTGTCTGTTTGGAATAGTGAACCACACAGCTGGAGAGAGGTGATGTTTGTACAATATTATGAATGTAACTAGTGCCATTGAATTTTGCACTTAAAAATGGTTAAAAGGGTAAATGATATGTTTTATATATATATAAAACATAAATTATGTTATATATATATAAAACCATCATAACTTGTTTTTAATGTACTAAGAACCTACTTTTTCTAATATTACGCTAAATTTTGGCTTCATCAGGCTTGGTTGTAAGTTATGTAACTTCTCTAAGCTTCAGTTTCTTCATCTATAAAGTATAGGTAATTTTCCTGCATAAAGTCATTTGATGATTAAATGAAGTCAAGCATGTAGAATACTTGGTATAGAACCTGGTTAACAGTATGCACTCACTAAATGTTTTCTCTCATTATTATTAAATTGTGATCTCTTTGGGACTATGGTCTTTATCTCTATCACAGTTGTATCCCAGGTGCTTAATACAGCGATTGCTCAGTACATGCGGATGAGCAAATGAAAAGCTGAACATTCTTCTACTTCAAGACTCTACTTAAGCAATAGTCAAGTGTGATCCCAGAATCTGTGAGGTTCTCAGGACCCCATCAGGTCAAAAATACTTTTATAACACTAATAAGATAATATTTGTCTCTACCAGTCTCATTTTTACATAGGTATAGAGTATGAAAATTCATTGACATGGTTTCAGAGTCTATTCCCACTAGTCAAGTTTTGGTGTAGTATCAACAAAAAATATCTACACACATCTAAAAAAAGGAATTAAAATGTCCTTTCTGGGATCTCCCTTGTGGCCTAGTGGTGAGGTCTCAGTGCTACCACCACTACCACCTGAGTTCCATCCCTGGCCAGGGAGCTAACCCACATAAGGCACAGCAGACCCACTGTTCCCCTCAGCAGTGTATCTCAGTAAATCTGCCTGTTCTGCTCCCCACTCTAATCTCTGGTGAATCCTCACTCCCCACACTTCTGGCCTGCACCCCAGTTCTTCTATGCCAAAAAAAAAGTTCCTCCATTTCCATCTACTTACAGGACAGATTTTCTTCATTGTACTTTAGTTCCAAGAACATACTGCAATAGGTGAAATGTAGAAGCAGATATAGGAATCTTGCTGTGTTCTGTTAATCTAGAGAGTAAAGAGATAAAAATATAAACAGTGATACTCATCTCACTAAGATTTTTTGTTTGAAAAAATATTATTATTCAGAGTAAAGGAACAGACAAAAACAAACCAAACCAAATCCAGAACCGAGGTTACCAGGAGGGGACAGAACACAAAGTGGGGAGGGGGCTCGATGGACAATGGAGGAGCAGATAGGAGCTTTGGTGGTGGGTGTGGCCTGGTAACATACATTTGTAGAGGGGTGAACCTACACGAGTAAAACATTTACAGTGTGTATATGTAAATCAACGTTAACTCAAAAAACAATTTAAAAAAAGAAAATATGAGTATTTTTCATAAAAAGATGTTTTGTGATAATGTACAAAGGAACTATTAAAGTTATTTTAAAATAAATTAATAGGTGTTTAAAGTTTCTCTGTTTTGATTTCTAATATAGTAAATTTTAGAACCCACCTAAACAATATTCTTTAGGCTCTTCAATAATTTTAGAGTGTAAAGGAGTTCTGAGACCAAAAAGATTAAGAAACGCTGTCCTGCCTTGCACTTGGACTCCTGCCATCCCAGCCTAACAGCTAACCTTCAGCATGTGATTTAATACTTCTTGGGACAGGGAGGTCACCACCTCTGGAGCCTGCTAGAAAGTTCTGGCAATGGGTCAAAAATCTGTGGTTTGGAGACACCCACTGACTGATCTGTTACCCACCTCTTAGTTCCACATGTTGCAGTTTGGAAGCATTTTCCAGGTCTGGAAGACAGTCATCACTTGCCCTTTGTGGTGGCCCCAGGAGGAATCAGCCCACCCTTGGGTGACTAAAGTGCATATGCATGTTTCTGAGTCAGCCAGTGATTTGATGGAAGCATTGCCAAGCCAGATAAGTCACTGCTGCTTTTCCAGGAACCAGTCTCACGCTGAATTTGAGAAAATCATTTCGTTGTTGTTTTTCCCAATAAATTAATTTTTTCCATTATGAGTCTTACCGACTGATTAAGGAAAATAAAATAAAAATAAGAAGAACCTAGCAATGAAAACTGGGTCACAATCAGCCCGATTTTCTTGTCTTGGCATTTCCTTTTCAGACTTGCCCTGGATGCCATTCTTCTTTAAAGGATCCCAACAAGCAGGTATTTGCACCGTGCCTCCTGCCGGCTCTCAGCCATGTGGCCTGCCGCACCCGTGGAGGGGCAGCTGTTTGTCAGTCCGCAGCCCTTAGGAACAGCTTAGGGGCACTCAGAGGAACAGGACGCTCAAAAAGGAGCATGATTCTCTTGCTATCTGAAAGTATTTTAAGTCAGGCTAAAATGGGGTGAGATTTCAGACTATTGGGTGAGACTATGTACCACCGCTGTGATTCGTAAATTTTTTTTCCTGCATTTTTGGGGATAAAATATGAAGATCTAGAAATTCCACTTCTGAGAATCTATCCAAAGGAAAGGATGATGAGATATTTAGATGGTATTATGTCTATCATAATTCATGAAACGTGGCAACAACTAAATATTCTTTTTTTTTTAAAGATTTGTTTATTTTTATACAAGAACTGGGGTACAGGCCAGAGATGCGGGGGGTGAGAGGATTCACCAGAGACAGAGCTGGGAACAGATCAGGCAGACAGACTCAAGTACACTGCTGAGCGGAGCAATGGGGTAGACAGGAGAAGTCTGCTGCACCATGTGGGTTTCTCCCTGGCTGGCTGGAAGGGAATCAAACTCGTGCTGCAGTGGCTGTGGATTTCTTCATAGATTGTGTCTGAACCCCTGTGCCACCAGGAAGGCCCAACAAGCTAAATATTCAATAATAAATGCTTAATTTAAAAACTATCTTTATGGGGACACTGAGTATATGGGAAATCTCTACAACTTTCCCCTTCATTTTGTTATGACCCCAAAACTGCTCTAAAAAATGAGACTTATAAAAGCTATGTGTGATTATATATTCTGTGCTGGTTAAAAAGAATGATATTTATGAATTCTTTCTAATGGCATTGGAAAATTCTCAGTGTTAGCTGCTTAGTATATTGCTAGCATACAGTTTTTTTTTTTTTTTTTTTTTTTTTTTTTTTTTTATAGAGGCATGTTTTTCTTTCTTTCTTTCTTTCTTTCTTTCTTTCTTTCTTTCTTTCTTTCTTTCTTTCTTTCTTTCTTTCTTTCTTTCTTTCTTTCTTTCTTTGTTTTGTTTATACATGCACTGGGTACAGTCAGAAGCGCGGGAGGGTGAGAGAATTCACCAGAGCCAGAGCGGGGAGCAGAGCAGGCAGAAGGACCGAAGTACACTGCTGAGGGGAGCAGCGGGCGGCAGGAGAAGTCTGCGCGCCATGTGGGACCCTCCTCCGGTGGCCGGGGAGCAGCCGAGGATCGAACCGGCGCCGCAGAGGCTGCGGGCAGCTTCGCAACCCAGCGCTCAACCGCTGCGCCACCGGGGAGGCCCGCTAGCATACAGTTTTAAAATAAATATTTGTTGGTTGAAAATTGGAAAAAAAACAGAGCAAGAAACTGTACAGACAGTACACACTCAGTTATATAAATAAAAGGAAAAAAGTTTATCTTAATATTTGGCACCAATAAATCTCGTGCTGAGCAAAGTGTCTTTGTGAAAACACTTTGAAAGGTCCAGCAGGCACAGATGTCAGCAGATGCCTAGCTCAGAAGAGGCGAAACAGCTTTGCCTGAAGCAAAGACTTTGGTTTGCTGCTTGTGAAAAGGATGGAGAAGAAAGAAGGGATTTGTCAATTCTCTTGAAATAGCCTGTGACTGAAACTTAATACAATCTGGCTTGAGGAAAAAAGCCAGGAATCTAGTTAGACATGGTTGGATTCAGGGATCCAGATTTTGCCATCCATAGTTGAATTTTCTCTCCATCTCAATTTTCCTTTATCTTGGTTCATTTTCAAGCAGGGGTTTCACATGTGGTGGCAAAGGTGGACACTAGCAGTGCTGGGCTGACCTTTCTACCAGCTCAGAGCCCCGAGGGGCAAGAGTGCTTCTCTCACCAAGATTTCCCACAAGCCTGTCCCGGGTAGCAGTCTGGCCAGGGGTGTGGAATGCACCGATTATCTAGGTGTGGTTACTTGTTTGGATCATTGCAATAGGGTGGGGCCAGTCCTGCTCAAGTCATTTGTTTGGAGGTTCCAGAAAGTTGCCCATTTCTTGGCATGGACTTTCTAAATGTCTTGAAATTTCCTGGGTGATAAAAGTGTCATTACCATTTATGAGTCCTTGGGTTACTCCTAACTTTTTTGCAAATGAGAGAAATCACCGTAAGCCCCTATATAGCTTCAGGCTGGATTCTGGTCACTAGAGAGACCAGACGTTGATTAGAAGCTTGGGACTTTGAGTCAAGACACTCTCTAGGGAGGTGAGAGGGGCTGGAAATCGAGTTCAAAGCACTTGGTCCATGATGAGGGGCCTTGGCTCCATGGGAGATGGCACAGAAGCTTTATGACCCTCCTAGACATTGTCCTGTGTGTCTCTTTATTTGACAGGTCTGAGCTGTAACATCTACAATACAATTGTCATTGTAAGTATGGTTCTTTCCTGACCTCTGAGTCTATTCTAATGACTTACAGGGTCTGAGGGGAGTTGTGGGAGCCCTCTGGATTTGCAGTCATTTGAGATGTATGGGTAGCTTGGGAGTCCATTTGCTACTTGTATTTGAAGTGGGACAGTATTGTTGGGGGTTGTGCCCTTAAACCTACAGAGTCTGACAATAACGCTGGGTGCCTGGTGTCAGAATTGCATTGCAGTGCACTAGAAGGTGTCAAAACAGTGGGGGTTGGAACAGAATAGATTCCATTCTGGATCTAAACACCAGAGAACAGAGGAAGAGGTGTGGAGTCAGGACCTCTAGGCCTGGTGACTATGGTAACAAACCACTGGGGAAGAAAGGAAATCTTAAAGAGCGCTTTGTATTTCCACAAGATGTAAAATTGAAGAGGAAGGAGTCCAAGTCAATTTATCTCATTCTTTCAAAGGAAGAAGCTGCCCAATTGGGTCTGAGAATCTGAGTTACATAAATTCATCTTTGTTATATGAATTCTGGGTTCACAGGTTTTCACTTTTTTTTTTTTTAAAGATTTATTTATTTATACAAGAACTGGGGTACAGTCAGAGGCACGGGAGGGTGAGAGAATTCACCAGAGCCAGAGCGGGGAGCAGAACAGGCAGACGGACCAAAAACACTGGTGAGGGGGAGAGAGGATGAGACAGGAGAGGTCTGCCGTGCCATGTGGGTTTCTCCCTGGACGGCCAGGAATCGAACCCGTGCTGCAGAGGCTGCGGACAGCTGCACAGCACGGCACTCAACCCACTGTGCCACCGGGGAGGCCACATGCGTTTTCACTTTTGTGAACTGATTACAGCCAGTTTTTCCGAGCGAGCAAACATCTTCACTCACTTACGGTCAGAACTTATCTTATACATGTGTATTGAAAAGCCTTCTAACACTCTCAGAACCAGGTGTAGGAACAGACAAGGGAAGTGTTGACTGCTGATGGATGGTGAATTTGCCAGGTGAGGGCAAGAAAAAGTCAAGAGAGCAAGACACATGAACCAGGCTGTGTTCATTGTGTTTGTAGAAGGCAAAAATGGCCAGGAAGTCCAGTGGTGTATGTGTGTTAACAGCACATAGCAACTCAATATTTTAGGGAGCAGTGCGGATCCAGGACCATTAGCCTTGCATATATTAGCTTTCCCATTTCCACTGGCTAGTTTGAGGAATACTTCTGGTTTATAAACCAATAAGTGAGCTGACCCTTCACAAAATATAGAAACCATATTATTGTATTTTCCTCACTAACAAGCATTGAGAATGGTTTGAGTTCTTAATCTTTTTGTCATTTTTAATTTAAGGTTTAATAACTATAGTTTAATAACTTTTTAAACTAAGGTTAGTAATAAAATAAATTTTGATTATTTAAAATAAACCTATTTAATATTTCATATATTATCTATATTTCTATCATATAGATATTAGAAATATATTAAACATGACTATAAACTATAAATACAATGGTTATATGCTGCTATATTTATTGATATTTTATTTTTTAATAAATCTATTTAAATAAACCTATTTAAAAATACACAATTTGGTGTTAGCACTTGCTATCTTTCTATATAACTTCCATATGTGAAGTCTTCTCCACAACTTGGCTCATAAACATGTCCATCACCACCCAAATTTTTTGAACCCTTTGTAATCTCTATCTTCCATTCTTCCCATCCTTACACAATCACTGATCTCCTTTCTGTAACTATAGAATGTCATATAATTAAAATCATATACTATTATTTTCTTTTTTGTCTGGCTTCTTTCACTCAGCTTATGTACATTGAGATTTATCATTTGTTCATTCCTTTTTATTGCTGAGTAATATTCCACAACTTATTTTTTAAAAAAAGATTTAATTTATACATGCATAAAAGAACTGGAGTACAGGCCAGAGGTGCGGGGGTTGAGAAGATTCACTAGAGACAGAGTGGGAAACAGAACAGGCAGATTGACTGAAATACGCTGCTGAGGGGAGCAGCGGGTGAGACAGGCGAGGTCTGCTGCGCCATGTGGGTATCTCCCTGGCTGGGGAGCTACTCATGTTGCAGTGGCTGCGGAGAGCTTCATAGTGTTATGCTTAGCCCATTGTGTCACCAGGTAGGCCCTATATTTAAGTTTTTAAGACACTTCCAAACTTTTTAAAAACTTTATAATTTGTCTTTATCAAGCCACCCCAAGCATATCAATTCCTTTACACTTGGAAATTATATAACAAGTTATTAACAGAAAACACACAAGCCAGAAAGATTATATACTTCATTTTCAAGTCTATCATCAACTTTTCTTACATTTCTGAAGAAAATAAAAATCATTTCAAATAACAGCACTTAAGTACCATGTTTGTAAGAGGGGCAACATCCTATTTTCTAGGTTTTAGCTAAAATAACCCTCACAGTTATTTTAGATTTTTATCAGACTTTTTTTTGGGGGGGGGGCAATTTGCCTTCTGGGCTTACACAGAGTACAATATTGAAATATATTAATGATTTATACCGAGAATATGGTATGAATGTGTTTCTAACTCTTTATGGCCCTAACTGGAAATATAACACACCTCTTTTTTTTTTCTTTTTTTTTAATAATAAATTTTATTTTTATATTCCCCATACAATTTCAACCCCTCCATTCTGACTCCAATCCCTCCCCTCCCTCCCCCCACCCCACAAAAAGTGTCTCTGGTTCATAATTTTTGTTGATTTTCACTTTCTTATAGTTATTCAATTTCCTGGTCCCTTATTTAAGTTTTCTAGATTCCTGCTATGAGTGAGACCATCCGGTATTTTTCTTTTTCTTTCTGGCTTATTTCGCTGAGCATGATCCCTTCCAGCGCCATCCATGTTGCTGCAAATTGCATGTGTTTATCTTTTTTAAATGCTGAGTAATATTCCATGGTATATATGTACCACATCTTCTTGATCCAGTCATCTATTTTTGGGCATCTGGGCTGTTTCCAAAGCTTAGCTATTGTAAATAGTGCTGCTATAAACATAGGGGTGCAGGAGCTCTTTGGAATTGATGTTTCTGTGTCCTTTGGGTAAATACCTAGGAGTGGAATTGCTGGATCATATGGAAGCTCTATGTTTAGTAGGTCCAGAAATCTCCACACAGCTCTCCATAGTGGTTGGACCAGTTTGCACTCCCACCAACAGTGCAGGAGAGTTCCTTTTTCTCCACACCCTCGCCAACATTTGTTGTTGCTAGTTTTTTTAATATGTGCCATTCTCACTGGTGTAAGATGGTATCTCATGGTAGTTTTGATTTGCATTTCCCTGATGACAAGTGATGTTGAACATTTTTTCATATGCCTGTTGGCCATTTGCATTTCCTCTTCAGAGAAGTTTCTTTTTAGCTCTTCTGCCCATTTTTGACAGAATTATTTTCTTTGTTGTTGTTGAGTCTCATCAGCTCTTTGCAGATTTTTGTGATCAGTCCTTTATCATTAGTGTTGGGTGCAAAAATGTTCTCCCAGTTGGTGGGGTTTCTCTTTGTTTTTGTTATTGTCTCTTTTGCTGTGCAGAAGCTCTTTAATTTGATGTAGTCCCAGCTGTTTATCTTTGCCTTCACTATCACTGCTTTGGGTGATGTGTCTGTAAAGATGTCTTTGATGTGCAAATCACGTAGCGGAAATATAACACACCTCTTGAACATGGCTGAGTGCCCCTAGTTTCTGTGAACCGGGAAGTTTCACATAACCATTTTTGTTTTGAGGCCAAAGCCTGTGGTTTGATTTTCCTAGCAGCTTTCAGAATAGAAACTAGGTTTACTTTGTTTCCAAATTCTTTGTCTTGGTGCTTGAGGAGAGTGCTCTGGTTTCCTGATCCAACTATAAAAACTCAGCCAAGGATGAAGCCTTCCCCTTCCAGGCTTCCCAGGAAGTCTCCATTCTCTGCTCAGAGGAAGTTATAGGAGACACCCTGATGGACAAGTCCCATAAATGTCATCTCCTGCCTTTAAGGACTGTAGAATCTTTTCTTTTCATCCAGTAAGATTTCACCTTTGAAAAAAGGTTGGAAATCCTTCACTGCAGTTGTGATCTGCTCCTTCACCACTGCACAGATGGGGACACACTGCTCATGCAACGTGGACTTCAGGAAGGACAGATCTGCAATCCTTTTCTGGACAGAGACTAGAGACTGGCCTCTTTGTGTCATTGCAGTTCCATTTTCCCCAGAATGCCTTTGTTTTGAAAGTCCTTGGTTCCTTCTTCGGTTTTTCATGTCTACATCCTCCAGATCCTCCAGGTCCACCAGTGCTGCTTTCTGGGCCCTGCACACAAATACCTTGGTGTTGGCCAGCAGCGGTGCCAGGGCTGTTGGAGCACGGCCCTGGTCCAATGGACCACGTCGCCATGGAGAAGAAATTGGGATTCTTTCTGCTTCAGTCTTTTTCTTTTTTAAAGATTTATTTATTTATGCGTACAAGAGCTGGGGTGCAGGCGAGAGGTTCGGGGTGGGGGGGGTTGAAGGGGGGAGCGGATCCACCAGAGACAGACAGGTGGATCCCCTGAAATACACTGCTGAGGGGAGCAGCACGGGCAAGACAGGAGAGGTCTACTGCACCATGTGAGTCACCTCCCTGGCCAGTGATCAAACTCCTGAGGATAGCTTCATATTGCAACGCTTAACCCCTTGTGCCACCAGGGAGGCCCCCTGCCTCAGTCTTGAACTCCCCGCTCTGTTCCTTGGGGTGGCTGTCTGCTTAGCTCTGGCCCAACTGTGTCACACACACCAGATCCAGAAAGTTCTGAACAGATGCTGCCCCTCATGGATCTGTCCTCTCAGAGCCCTGTGTGCACACACTTACCACCTTCCCCTTCTCTTGTGTGGGATGCAGAGGGAGACTGGGAAAGGGTGGGGTAGTGGGGATTGGTGGACCTAAACCTCCCCTGACTTCAAAGGCCTCAGGGGTGGACCCCCCAACTGGTTTTTTTTTTAAGATTTATTTATTTATTTATTTATTTATTTATTTATTTATTTATTTATTTATTTATTTATATAAGCACTGAGTACAGTCAGAGGCGCGGGAGGGTGAGAGAATTCACCAGAGCCAGAGCAGGGAACAGAACAGGCACACTGACGAAATACAGTGCTGAGGGGAGCAGCGGGCGGCAGGCGAGGTCTGCGCGCCATGTGGGACCCTCACCCGGTGGCCGGGGATCGAATCGGCGCTGCAGAGGCTGCGCCAACTGTTTTTATTTTAAAGAAAGTCTTTTCCAATCTATCAATAGTATACATTTTGTATTTATAAATGTATACACATACACTTTATAGTGTATGAGAATCCCATCTTTAGAATTTCTTGCCAACACTTTGTTTGGCTAGTCTTTTTAATATTTTACATTCTAGTAAGTATATGGTGCTATTTCCTCATATTTTAACTTCATTTCCATAACGACTAATGATATCAAGCATCTTTTCAAATATTGTTGAGTCTTTTCATGTATTGTTACCATCATGACCACACCTGATGTCCTCATGTATTTGTTCTTATTTGTATGCATTTCCTTCCTGTGTTTTTCCTGTTCTTAATATCTTCCTCTTTTGCTATGTAAGACCAATTCTTCTCCCAATTTTTTTTTATCACTCAAGTTTCATCTCGGTGGTTAATCATTTCCATTTTAATTAATGTAATGCTTATGTTTTTTTTAAATGGAAAATTAGCCTCGAACTTGGTGTTATAGTGATATTGAGTTACAATCTTCAGATAACTGTACACTCTCATTTTATGAATAAAAGGTGAAAAGTTTTGAGGCAACTGAGAATTTAGCAGCTGCCACATCATTGATGTTTGCCATCCCCTGTTTTTTTGGCAGCTCTGCAAATCAGTGTGATCTGGTTGTAAACTGTGCAATGAATTTGAAAACTGATTTGCCTAAAATCAGTTTGATATTTTGTAAAAGCTACAACATTCATTTTAGTGCAAGATGGTGGGCCTGGAGAACACATGGAGCAAAGAACATCAACAAATACAATCTTGTTATTTTCTCAGAGACTCAGAATATTCATCATTCTGAAAGTTGTAAATCTTTTTATTAGGTAGATTCCAAAGGTTGCAATTCATAGTTACCATCGGCATAAAATTGTTATGTGTAAAATCCAGCCCAATCTTTACATTCCAGATGGGGAAACTGAGGCCCTTGGAAGTAAGGTGATTTGCCCAACGTGACTTGGTGAGATAGTGGCACTGGGCACAGTTGTGGTGAAGTGGGCAATGTTTACTGCCCTCTATCTGGTCTCTTCTCTGAGTGAAAACAATAGTGAATAAACTCTGAGACCGTAAGAGGCAAGTGTTGAAAGGGGAATTAGAAGCCATTCAAACTAAGCCTCCTATTGTAAAGTGAGAAAGTGAGGCCCAAAGCAGGGGAATAACTTGTCCAAGGGTATGTGTTGCAAGTTTGTCACATTTAAAGTATGAATTGCAACTCATTTATGGATCATAAAATTCATTTAAATGGTCAATACTAGAAATTTTTTCTTTTTTAAATTAACTTTTCTCTTAGAATAATTTTAGATGTACAGATAAATTGCAAGGATGCATCAGAAAGTTTCTGAATACTCTTTACCCACTTTCCCTTGATGTTAACATTTTATATAACCATGTAGAATTAATGGATTTGTCAAAATTAAGAGATTAACATTGGCACAATATTATCAACTAAATTAAAGATTTTATTTCAATTTCACCTGTTCTTCCACTAATGTGCTTTTTCTTTTCTGGGATCCAACACAGGATACCACTACCTTAGGAACATTTAGGAGGCTAGTGAAAAAATGAAATTATATAGACTAGAATAGAAAAATACCAGGGTACCTTGAACAGTTGCATGAAACTTGGTGCTTGAGGAGAATGCTCTGGTTTCCTGATCCAACTATAAAAACTCAGCCAAGGATGAAGCCTTCCCCTTCCAGGCTTCCCAGGAAGTCTCCATTCTCTGCTCAGAGGAAGTTATAGGAGACACCCTGATGGACAAGTCTCATAAATGTCATCTCCTGCCTTTAAGGACCGTAGAATCTTTTCTTTTCATCCAGTAAGATTTCACCTTTGAAAAAAGGTTGGAAATCCTTCACTGCAGTTGTGATCTGCTCCTTCACCACTGCACAGATGGGGACACACTGCTCATGCAACTTGGACTTCAGGAAGGACAGATCTGCAATCCTTTTCTGGACAGAGACTAGAGACTGGCCTCCTGTGTCATTGCAGTCCCATTTTTTTCCCAGAATGCCTTTGTTTTGAAAGTCCTTGGTTCCTTCTTCGGTTTTCATGTTGTATTTCTTACTAAAAGCAGCAGTTAAAAAAAGTAAAAGGGTTCTCCCTAGACCCTCCCCAGGGACCAGCTATGCTCCTAGTGAATGAATAAATGGTGGTGAGACTAGTTGGTAAAATGTAGCTGGTTTATGAACTTTGAGAGAGTTGCATTCTGCTCTGGACTTGAATTTCCTCATCTGTCAAATGCGGATGTGACTCTTGCTCTAGCTTCCTCATAAGGCTCAGAATCAGGGAGAAGTGAAATGTTTAGTAAATTATTAAGGACTACACAGGTCTACATAAAAATTATGGTTTGGGCTAGGAATTTTCATTGGTATTATCTATTGTTTTGGATAGTTAACATTTTGAGTTCAGGGATCATATTGCATATCTTTCTAGCCCTTTATCACCATGCCCTACAGTAGTCTTACATTACAGACTCACCTCAAACTTGTTCTAAGGGACCACATTTTTACTTTCATCTTCATGTATATTATGTAATTTAGATGTCTATTACCTCTGGATTAATTTTGTTGTTGCTTTATATTATCTTCTTTAGTACTTCCTGCAAATATGGCTTGGTGCTGATATATTGCTGTTTTTCTGTGAAGTGTTGTTACATTTCCTTCTGTCTTAAATGACAGTCTGGTATGATAAATTATTCTAGGTTAGAAATCTTCTTGAGTAATTTCTTGTCATTCCCTTTTAGCCTGCAAGGTTTCCACTGAGCAGTCCTTGGAGAGTTTAATAGGTGTTCCCTTATAAGTTACTTTTCTCTCAATGCTTTTAGAATTCTTTCCTTGCCAATTAGCTTTCCACCATTTAATTATAATGTATTTTAGGGTGTGTCTGTTTGGTATCATTTTGTTTGTGATTCTTTGTGCATCTTGGATCAGGATTTCTCCTTCCTTTCTTGGATTAAGGTGGTATGTCTTCCTTTTTCTTACCACCTTCTCAGACTCTCATGGTACAGATATTATTTCTTTTAAAATTATCTCAGTTTTTACATTGTTTCATTTATTTTTTTTCTCCTTATTATTCTATTTATATATGCTCTACCACTGTACAATCAAGTTCACTGTGTTTGTCTACTATTGATATCCTCTATTGTATTTTTAAATTCAGTTAGGGTATTTTTTATCCATTAATTCTATTTGTAACAACCTCATATTTTCTCTACCTTTATTCCTGTTTTTGATGATCTGTACTTTTCTTAAATCAGCAAGCATGGCTATAACTTTTACCTTAAACACCTTATCAGGTAGATTCTGCAGTTCTGTTGGACTGAGCCTCCTCTTGGGGTTTTGTTTTGGTGCTAGCACTTGTGGTATAATCTTTTGACTTCATTTTAAATTTTTTATGTGTTTTGATAAGAAGTTTCCTTCTCTTGATAAATTGGCTTTATACCTCACTTACAAGTAACTGGCTAGAATCCTAGGTTTTTTTACCCAGCATCTTTAGGTGTCTATTATTTCATAGACTGAAGCATCTACAACTATTGTGTGATTGGGGTACCAGCACCATAAGGGGTAGTGGGTAGGAACCAGAGCAGTAGGGTACAAAAGTCACTTCCAGTGAGCACCAAGAGTTCAAGCTTCCTTAAGTGTTATAGGTAGTAGGGATACACAGTGACGCCCCTCTCCTTGGCCCACTCCTCAGCCAAAACGTCTTGAACAATCTCATGTCAGTTTCAACTTCTAAGCTGTAGTTGCATAATAGGTATGGCGCCAAGAGGGGTTTGTAGCTGAGAGTGGGTCACAAGCCAGTATATGTTTTTTTTGTTTTCCTTTTGAATGGAAATTTCCCCCTGGGGTGCTTTATTCTGTGGTTAAGAGCCAGGTGCTTTGAACTCTCTTTAATGACAGTATACTCTTCGGTTGTTACCTCAGTTTTGGCAATGGGTAGGGGTAAGGCAGGTGTTTCACGTAACACATCTGCAGGCTGCAAATAATAGCCTACAAGGAATTATAGGTGATCTGATCTAGCCCTCCTTGCCAGTTCAGTCTCCAACTGTTCTGGTTTGGGAGCCACAGACTCAAGTGATTGAATGTAGAGTGATTACACTCTATACCCTAATCCCTATAGAATTCTGTAGTGCTGTGGTGGTGCTCCCTTCCTCCTGCATACTGATTCTGTGCACTCTTTCCAGTGTAGTCCTTGTGTTTTAAAGTTCCCAATGTAGGCATGATCCCTTGCTTTAACAAGACCATAGAAGCTCATATAGCAGGTGCCTCTCTCTCTTATGGGTTGTACTGCCCTGGTATCTCTCTGAGAGGTCTGCTGCGCCATGTGGGTAGCTCCCTGGCTGGCCATAGAACTCGTGCTGCAGAGGCCATGGACAGCTTTATAGGTTGCGTCTTAACCCCTTGCACCACTAGGGAGGCCCCTCTCCAAACACAGTTTAATTACAGTTTCCCCTATATCCTTCTGTCAAGCTGACTCACTTGATATTATAGTCATCCATTCATCATTCAGGGGTTGTTGTTTTTGTTAAGGTGTAATTTGGTCATAAATATGCAGAGAAGAGGAGCCCAGTGTCTTCACTCTGCTACAGTTTTGCCATTGTGTTCTTTGTGTCAATTTTATTAAAAACGACAAACCCAAACCCAAAACCTTCCAGAGAAGTTAAATACTAAGGAAAAGATTATCCCCGAGGGTTGAGCTTTTTTCTTTTTTTCTTTTTTTTTAATATCCACTTAGAACAAGTTTTTGCTTCCTTGGAAGAGCTCTCACCCACATGGAGAATATACACTGTAGCACTTGACCGGTATGTGGACAATGATAATTATAATTTTGTGGAATTGAGTGGATTTGTAAACTATCTTTAAGGCCTTGAGGAAAGAGAATTTCAGGCTCAGGTCATCCTCTTATTTATTCAGGACATGGTATGAAATCCATAATACCTGCACAAAAGGACTAAACCCTCCCCCCCCCTCTTTCGCAGCTAGAGAGCAGACTGCTGAAAATTAAACCCAGAACGCAATCTTTAGAGTGGCAGAGATCCCTTGACTCTTTTCTTATGTTAAAGTCAGGTCACCAGCAGGTAGGGAGTGGAGTCCTAGGGATGAGGACACGTGGGTGAAGGGAACTGAGGGCCTTGCAACTGCACTTCTCCCACTTGTTGGCATGGAGCATTCAGCCTTGATTTGAGACTGGATTTGTTTCCTATTGCTGCTGTAAAAGACTCTCACAATATAGTGGCTTAAAACAATACATACTCATTATTTCACAATTCTGTTGTTCAGCATTCTGAAATGGTGTCAGTGGGCAATAATCAAAATGTTGGCAGGGCTCTGTTCAAGGTTCAAGAAAGGCACTATTTTCTTGCCAGCTTCTGGAATCCATTTATATTCCTCAGCTGGTTGCTCTGATTTCAAAGGGTGGAGTGCTTCTCACTTGCAGTCACATCTTATATCAGACCTCTTCATAGTCTAGTTGGCCCCCAACTCCTCCCTCTTCTGGCTTCCCTTTCCACCTTTAAGGCTTCTTGTGATCACATTGAATATACCTGGATAATTCAGAATAACTTGTCTATCACAAGTCCCTTAATTTAATCACACCTCCAAAGTCCCTTTGCCATGGAAGGCAACATATTTATAGGTTCTGGGGGTTAGGATGTGAACATTTTTATGGAGCCATTATAATGCTTGCCACAGAGACTGTAAAAAACAATTTAGATTTTATTTACTGGATTATGGTTTTGGGTTAAGTGACTTATCCCCGCTGTGCCTCAGTTTCCTCATCAGTAAAAGGCAGGGATAATAGTAGCCTACCTGAAATGATAGTTAGAGGTTCACAGGCAATGGTGCTTATAGCAGTGTCTGGCACATAGTAAACACTATATGAGCAATTATTAAATCTACTTTTACAACATACTGATTCCTACTGTGTCAAGCACTGCTCTAGATACTGGGGATATGGACAGTATGGATAGAAATATGACTTGGTCTCAAGGAGCTCAGATACTTATGTTTACTACACAGTTTGCTATGTGCCATAAAAGGTATGGAAGTACTAAAGAGATTTTAGAAGTTGTGAATGAATAAATGAACCTGACATTTGATCTGGGCTTTGTAGAATGAATTAAGAATTTGCCAGTGAGATAAACTGAGAAGGACTCAATATATGATGAAAGGTGTATGCAAAGAACTTTAGCTAGTATTTCAGTGTGGCTGGAGTAAAAGATATATGGTATGAGATAGAGCTAGAAATGCTGGTGTAAGCTCCAAGGTTGTACAGTGCCAAGTTAAGGAGTTTGATCTTTATCTTGAAAGCACTGTAGGCCATTCAGAGTGTTTACATAGTGGAAGCATCATCAGATTTGTGGTTTTGAAAAGCTACTCTACTGACCAGTAAGAAAAGTGGGTCGGCTTTGGACAACCTAAGAGTTGCTCCCGTTGTCCAGCTAGTGAGTGAACAGAAGAGCAAGAATTCGATAAATATATAGGGCACTTTACAGGACTTGGTGACCAATATGATAAGGGGGTTGAGAGAGGAAGGATGGGGGGGGGTTACTCCAGGTTTCTGGTTTAGGGGGCTGCTGGATTATCGTTACCAATATTCACTGAGACCAGGAATTAATATAGTCACAAGTTTGGGGAAAACTGGTTATAGGAATAGCCAACATTCCAAAGGGCTTAATACGTTGTAAATTGTAGTTACTATTATTAAGGTAAAAAGGAAGCTTAAAGAGATCGAGTAAAGGACACACCTTACAACTTATTATTAAGGAGAAATTGTGGCTTAGAAATGTTAAGGTCTTCTTACTAAATTTGCACAGCTGGTATATGAAGCAAGGCAATCAGATTCCAGAATTTGCCACTAAAGCTGTCTTAGTTTTGGAATAAGTAATTTGAGATACGGTGTGTGTGTGTGTGTGTGTGTGTGTGTAAGTGGTGCTGTCCAGGGGGCATTGGGAAATACAAAATCTGAGCTCAGAGACTGCTCTGGGGTGAACGCAGCCTGTGTAGCAGGAGAAAACCGTGCCAGTTCAACCTGCGTTAAACCTCTATTTGTCCGCCCTGCTCCCTCCAAGAAAAATCCTACAAAAATATCTCTGAGGTCCCAGGAGATGGGTATTTTCCAGTCCAACTTTTTGCACCGCGCGAGCGGACGCGCTGATGCTTCGCCGTCTGAAGAGCAGGCGACCCGGGGCTCGACCTCTTTCACCCGCCCAGACGACGCCCCGGACTCCCGCAAAAAATCGTCCCCAAACCTGTCGGGGCCAGGCGGCGTCAAAGGAGCCCGCGACGGGAGCGCGCGCAGGGAGAGCGCGGAGAGACGCGTACAATGACGTCACACGGCAGCGGGGTGATTCCCTGTCTCTGGCGTCACGCGCCGATGACGTCACCCGGGCGCTCGCCCAGCCCCTCGCCGGGGTTGGCCCCGCTCACGTGGGCCGGACCCGCTCTCCCGCCCCCTCCCACCTGCAGGGGGCGGGGCGGGGGCGGGGCGGACGGGCTCCACCGGCGCTGGGCAGGGCGTGGGGGCGGGGGCGGGGGCGGGGGCGGGGGGGGCGGGGGCCGGCTGGGGCCGGCTGGGGCCTGGCCGGGAGGGGGCGGGGGCCGCGTCGGGAGGGGGCGGGGGCCGGCGGGGGCCGGGTCGGGAGGGGGGCGGGGGCCGGCGGGGCCGCGGCGGGGTTCGGCCCGCGCCTGACAATAGTGCGGCGGCGGGCGGGGGCCGCGCGGCAGCTGGAGCCCCAGGTGCCGGCGACAGGGCGGACGCCCCCTCACGGCCTCCCTCCCCCTCCCCCTCTCCCCGTCGCGCCCCGCGTCACCCCCTCGCGGGCTCCGCCGCCCGCTCCCCAGACGCGCCCTCAGCCCCCCGCCCGGGCGGCGCGCTCCCGCGCTCGGAGCCCCGTCTCCTCCCGCCGCCCCCGCCCCTCCGCGCCCCGGCCTCGCCCCTGCGGGCGCCTTCCCGCCCTCGCCGTCGCCTCCGCGCGCACCCCTCGTCCAGTCCAGGGGCGCCCCGGCCCGAGCGCGCGCGGGAGGGAGCCCGTGAAGCCGCCGCCCGCGCACCGCGCGCTCTCGGGCTGGGCCGCGACCGCCGGGCGGAGGCGCAGGAGCCGCGGGAGCCGCGCGAGCGCGAAGGTGAGAGGCGGCCTCGCGCCCCACGGAGCCCGGCGGCGCGGGCGCGGGCGCGGGCGGGGGGCGGCGGCGCGGGGGGGGGCGGCGCGCGGGCGGGGGGTGCGCGCCCCATTCATTGCCCGCGCGGGCCGGGGGCGGGGGCGCCAGGTGAGGCGCGGCGGGGACGCTGCCCGCGCGCCGGCCGCCGCCGCCGCCGGACCAACAAAGGCCCCCGGTGTCCACTCCCCGGCGTGGCCGCGGTCCCGGCGCCGGGGCGCGTGGGGGGCGGGGGACGGACAGGGGGACCCCGCAGGTCGGTGGGGAGCGACTTCTCCCCGAACTTTACAGCCTCGCGCCGCTGACCCGGAGCCGCGGTGGGGAAACCGTGCAGAGTGGCGCCGGGTTTCTTTCGGGGTGGGGGGAGAGCACCCCGGTCCAGGCGTGGAGCATCCCTGAGGGTGCAGCTCCTTGAAAACACTGCTGGGTAACACTTCGCTTCCAGCCCCGCCCCCAACTCGAGAATGTAATTTGTGAAGTTCAAAACAGAAAGGAGAATTAGTTTATGTTCGTTGTTCCATTGCAGGAGGCATGATTATTATACCTTTTCCAATTTGGAGTGTTTTAGCAGCAACATTGCTGGGTGTGTTTTGGAAGAATGTTTGAGAAGTTTGGGTTTGTGAGTGTCGGGAGCAAAGTGATTGTTGTTTGTTAAGCTACTTGAATAACTGTTTTACACGTTCTCCCTGGAACTTTGAAAGATGAAGGGAAGGGGTGGTACTATGGTTACCAACAAAAAATCAAAGCCATTAGTATCGCCTTTATTTTAATAGTTGTTCCTGAGGAAAATCTTGAATTTCGCCTCCCTTGTTCCTGGGCTTGCTTTCACCTGTGTCAGGAGAAAGTAGGAGCTCACCGTTGCACAGATCCCTTGCTGGTCTCACCTTGTGACTTCCCCTATTCCTGAGTAACCTTGAGCAGGTCACTTCCAGTCTTGAAAGTTAGGAGTTTGCTTGTACAACCTAGAAACAGGCTGGTAGCAAGTATCTACTCAGCTTTCAAATCGGCACTGCGGCCTCACTTCCCACCCCCAACTCTTTGCTGGCATGCAATCCCCAGGCTCCTCTCAGCCTGAGCTGACTTTCCCCTTGGAGACTTGAGAGACCCGGGAGGGAGGATTTCTACCGGGGTGCTTGTAATATTTTTGGTTCCTACGTGGGATCCTAATTGAGGCACACATGAAACCCACCTCGTCTCAAGTAGAAGCTCTGCTTCTCAAAAAGGATTTTGTGAAATATCCCCTGAACCTAATCCATATCTTTATCTGCGTGAGTTTATGGTTCCATCTGGTAAATTTGCTTATTCAGTCATTCAGTTTCCCAACATTACTGGAGTCTGGGGAGCTACTGTGGTTCAGGTCTCTTGCTAGGGATATGGGTATTCTAGTAAGACAGTACCTGTTTCAAAGAGCACACGGTCTAGTGGGTGAGGTAGACATGTAAACAATGAAGGCCTGCCCTAATCTCTGGGGGACTCTAGTTGTGCAGGGAGCAGTGTACTCTGATTGAAGCTGTTGGACCTGTTTTACAAGTCCTGGCCACCTGGCCAAAGTGAATCCTTCAGGGAAGGTGGTGACCTGCCTCCCATCCATAAGACAGCACTTGACAAAAGGCTTGTTCATTTCAATTCAATATACATTCACTGAGCGCAGATTATGAGGTCCTATGGTAGACTTAGAGAGGAAGCAGTGTATTCTGAAAGGAGGGCACTACCTTTCTAGCAGAGCGAGAGCATTGTAAAACAAAACCAGATCACATAGCTCCCCCCTGCAACTTCACCCTCCTCTCCTCCCATCCCCTCCCCCATTCATTGCTTAAAGATAGCTTTTCAAATTCCATAACATGAATAAGAAGTGCTCTCAGAGATCAGGCTTCTGCCTACCTTTGCATCCTCACTTTCCATAATTCTCCTGCCATGCTCTTTCTCATCTCTGCTTCAGCATGAGCTGCTTTTTCTGCCAGGAATGCTGACCTCCCACCTGCTACCTGTGTGGTTCCTGGACCAGCACCATCAACGTAATGTGGGAATTTGATTGAGGTGCAAATTATTGGTCCCATCCCAGATCTACAAATGAAGAACTCTAGAGTTGGGCTTCTCAAATCTCTGCTTTAATAAGCCCTCCAGTTGATTCTGATACTTGTCAAAGTTTGGGAACCACAGCTTTAAAAGAGAAGCTCTTGAAAGGTGAGCTTCTTGACTGTTTCCTCCTTCCTTCTTCCATAGCACTTACCACCTTTCATTTCATTCCACTCATCCTACTACACGGCATTCCATCAATCATTTATCTTTTCCACTATGAGGAAAGCTTCCTGAAAGCAGGGAATTTTGTCATTAGTGTAATCCCAGCGCCTAGAATAGTGAGTGCATATAGCTCAATTGTGACTCATATAGTCCTCAAACATTTGTTGAATGAGAAATATAAAATGATTTAGTCCTGTTTATGGTCAGTTGCTACATTGGGCTTTTAGTCAAGAATAGTTATCAAGGTGAAGAGGAACCACACTCCAATATGTAAATCCAAGTGGATTCTAACTTTCTGGGAGATTTAGTTTAGCCTGAGCTCTTCTTCCTTTTTGCTACTGTTCTTTTTCACAAAGTCTGCAGAATTTTTCGCTTTTTGTTCTTTTAGCCAAGATCTGAAAACTGTTGAAATATCTTAGTCTGGTATTATTTCTTGGGAATTTGCAGCTTGGTTTTGCAAGTCTAAATAAGCACCCTAACTTTTCGAACCTTTTAAGTCGAAACTGTCTTCCGGAACCCCTGTGGTTTTTGTCTTTCTCTGGTGATACTTAAAAGCCATACAAGGACCTGTTTGACTCCACAGAAGGTTTCTCTTCCTTACAGAGGTCTTACAGTGTTCTGTTTCTTTCACTTTCTTATTAGTCGTAAGATACCATATCCAGATCTCCCCTTTTGTAGCTTCTTCCTGGGAGATTGGCTTCACTTATTTATTTTTATGAATGCTTATTGAGTCATCCTGGACCATGTGCCAGGTCCTTTGCTGGGACAGGATGTTCAGGTATACATAGGATGTGGTTCAGGTCCTTAAGGAGTTAAAGGTCTTGCAATATGGTGTAAGTGCCGAAATGAAGTGATAAACAGAAGGCTGAAAAAAATGCTGTATCATAAAGATGGAAGAAAACTCCCCTACAATTTTTTTTTTCAGTTTAGGAATAACTTATCAAACAAGCATCATTTTCGTAAGCAGACTTTTAAAATTTTTAATTAAAAGGTTGTTGACTTTGGGGAAACTAAAACAAAAGACAACGTAGAATCAGCAAGGTAGAATTGCTAATTTGAGACAATTTTCAATTCTGTTGTTACTGTTTTTAATGAATTTTCCCTCCCCCCCTTTTATATTACTAATTCAAAGCTAGAAAATAGGGAAAAAACTTCCATGTGTTTGTTTAGTAGAGAGAAATATAGTTATCAAAAAGAATGCACTTTTTCATAGATGTCATTTTAATTTCTAAGAACTAATTATAGGACTAATCAGATTGTTGTAATTTGGGATAGTGACAATAATGAAACCTGGAGAAAGACCTTAATTTAGTCTCAGTGTTACTGCATGACCCTATGGGAGTAATTTTGTATCTGTGCCTTTTGTTCTGAGTATAAAATGGGGATAGTAGTTGAGACTAGCTGGCAGGATTATGAAGCAACTACATAAAATATTGAATATTAAAAAAAACCTTTGAAAAACATAATTTACTAGCTAGTTGTTAGATGGTGATAGACTTATAAATAGAGGCTTACACTGTTTAAGAGCTTTTAAGTACCAGACAGTATATGAGATGCTTAACATGTTTTCTCCAATCCAAAATAAGTATGTAAGATAATCACTACTGTCTGCTTTATGGATAAGGAGATTGAAACTCCTACTGGCAAAGGGAATCCCTCCAAGATTTTATTGAAAGTAAGTGGCAGACCTCAGTTCCAGCCCATATACACCTGATGCTAGGAGTTATGTGTTACTTTCTTTTCTCAGGCTGCTTTAATTTCTCTGTAGAGAGGATATAAAAATGTTTTGCAAATATATTTTTGTGAGAGTTAAAATTTCTCCTCATCTAGCCTGCTTTTTTTTTTTTTTTTGTGCATAGAAAGATTGATGGAGACAGATTTACATTTATCATTCAAACCGGAAAAAGAATAACATCTTTCCCTGGTGCTTTTTGTTTAGTCTTTACAATAACCCAATGAGGTAGGTAGTTATTCCCATTTTATGAGTTAAGAGACTGAGTGTCATAGATGTTTTGGCTTCTTCAAAGGCACATTATTAACAAATGACTAAATATTGCTTAAAAACTACTTTTTTAGGGGGCCTCCTTGGTGGCGCAGCGGTTGAGCGCTGGGCTGCGAAGCTGCCGGCAGCCTCTGCAGCGCCGATTCTATCCCCGGCCACCGGCAAGGGTCCCGCATGGTGCGCAGACCTCTCCTGCCGCCCGCTGCTCCCCTCAGCAGTGTACTTCGGTCCTTCTGCCTGTTCTGCTCCCCGCTCTGGCTCTGGTGAATTCTCTTACCCTCCCACACTTCTGACTGTACCCGGTGCTTGTATAAAAAAATAAATAAATCCTTTAAAAAAAAAAAAGCTACTTTTAAAAAAAAATCTGATTTACTTCTGCCACTATATCATAATGCCTCTTAAATGCTATCAAACTAAAATTTGGGCTATTAGAAATGTCTTTTTAGTTTGCTTCTTAATTTCGTTAGCCTTTTCCCCTAAGAAAATCCTTACTGAGGTCCATGGGTTGACCTAAAAAAAAATTGCTAATAAAATTGTCAAATAATTATATTGCAGACTTAGCAGATAACACTTGTCTACTGAAGCTGGGAGGTCAGACTTTATTAAGTACTCTGAGTTACTTGTATATGAATATTCATTGCCATGATAAATTTATTAATATAATGTATTAGTTTTCTGTTCTTGTGTTGAGCTCTATTTCTTATGAGGCGCTTCTTCCACTTTCCCATGCTTCCCATCCCAATCTCCATACATTCTTTCTCCATCCTTCTAGTCTTAGAGATGGGGGAAATCAGTACTGTGTGCCAGGATCCCCCAAATGAGTCCTTCTCTAAGAGTGGTGTACTAAACAGTCTAGAAATACCCAGAGATTCATTGATCTCTTTTGTTTAGTATTGATTAATTCTTTAAAATTGCTCTAAGACTTAGTTATAAAAAGTCCATTATCTCTTGGCCCTTATTTATGGAGTCAGGGGGAGGTAGCTTGCATGCAGCATGGGGAAATTTCATTCTTGTTTATGGAGCTTTCTTCTTCCCCTTTACCACTTCCAGCCCCCTCCAGTGTTCTTTTCCCTGTCACACTGCATAAGTTCCAGCTGAGATTGACAGAATATTTTACTCTTTTACACTCTTTGTATTTTGAGCCTTTGGGGATGAAAAGTGACAATAACAGTATGTATGTTGCTTCCATCCTCATCTGCCTGCTTGTCAGCTGTATTTTCAAGATTCAGCTTTCCTTATTTTATCCTGATGCCCACAAAACTGACATTGATGTATTCCTCATTTGAACACTTGTTCCCGTAATTGCTGCAATATTATCTATCACTTTGTAGGAAAGGAGATAAATTTAGAAGGAAGAACACTAAATTTGAAGTTAGGCAAAGACTTACTTGGACTCTTATTTAAATTTGTGTATCTTCATTTGCAAAATAAAAGTAATACTCTTAACCCCTAGAGTTGTGAAGATTAAATAACTAACACATGTGAAAATGAATTATAAGGTATTGTGCTATTTAGATGTGAGGTAGAATTGTAATTTTATCCTACAATTATGTATAATAGTGTTTTAAAATTTTGGCTATACATTTGAGCTACTTGCGAAGGTGTTAAAAAAGTACTGTTGTCGTGCTCGCTTCGGCAGCACATATACTAAAAAGTACTGTTGTCTGGGCTCCAACTCAGGTATATTTAAAATCTTTATTTTTGAAGTTTTATAGGTGATTTTGGTGTGCAGCCAAGGTTGAGGTGTACTACTGCCTTATAACATTTTGCTTAACTGTCCAAAGTACCTAATATATAAAACCTATGTTTTCATTGTCACTTAACATTCATTCATTTGTCATGGGTTCTGAAGAAATGGAAACTAGTCCCTACCTTAAGTTTATAGTTTCCTTGAAAACAGGCTTATTCATAGCCAGTTATTCTCTACAGAGACTAAAAGTGACACACGGGGGCATATGCTGGTGATTATATGAAGACAGGAAAGGAATCTGCTGGAAATGACACCTAAGATGGGTTACAAGAGATGAGGAGGAGTATACCAAGCTCAGTTGGGGAGGGGTAGGAAGAGTGGGGAGAAAGAGGACCTTTGAGAGAGAAAAAGAGAGTGAGAATGGGTGAGAGAGAAGAGAGAGAGAGAGAGAGAGAGAGAGAGAGAGAGAGAGAGAGAGAGAGAGAGAGAGAGAGAGAGAGACTTACAGGACTTGAGAGTGTGTTTTTGGGAAGTCTGAGTAGTTTAGTACACTCAGAAGGTGGCAAGTGGTAGAATACAGGTGGCAAGTGGTAAGAACAGAGAGGAAGTCAGTGTCCAGATGATTTAGAGCCTTTTGTATAGTGTATGCAGTTCTTTCACTAATATTATCTCATTTTATTTTTTCAATAACATCCTGGATTAGCTATGACAGGTACTGTTTTATCTCCATTTTAGAGAGGAGAAAACAGGTCGATTGAATTTCCTGAGGCCTTTCAGCACAACTGTGATTGAAGTGAGTTACTTTTGATTCAAACTCATGCTTCTTCCTTTACTCCATAGCTTTTCTTGCACCTTTACAGTATTGACAATCCTGTGAGCTCCATAGATAAACACATAGCAATTTGTAAGCTGTGAAGTGCTTGACTGATGTTGACCATTAGTTGGAAGTTTGAACTAAGTGATCTATAAAAGTGATTTTTGCTTTAAAATTCTATGGGTGTTTCTTATGATGTTCCTTAATTACTGAAATAGTTCTTTTTTCCCCCAGGAGTTGATAACCAGAGTCCAGCAAGCCAAAATATTGTCAGCTAGCTGGCTATTCTTCCAATTTGAGTGTCTTTACTCAATCCTCCTTGTTTATTTTTAAATTACTTTTTTTCCAAGTTTCACATGCTTGTCAGTGTACTTCCCAACACAATACACTAACATGTTTTGTGCATTTAGAGGGGAAATATCTCCTAGTTAAGTGGAAGAGTGTGTGGATGGCTTCATTTTAAGCAGCTATATAGTAAAAGATTTCATTTAGAAGTCTGGACCTTCTTTTTTCAGTTTCTTGTCATCTCTATTCACTGTGTAGAGCTTGTATTGGTCATTGGGACCAAATTTGTTCCAGGGTTCTGGGTTATTCTTTCTGTCCCTACTGGATGGAATAAAGCCAGATCATGACATATGGTGGTACTCTCCAACAAAATACAAAAAGGGGGATCAGGTTGGGATGCTTCTTGGTCTGACTGAGGATCTGGCAGAGCAAAGTGATGGAGAGGCCTTGGGCCAAGAAGGAAAAGAGAACAAATCTACATGGCCAGAGACTAATAAGTCTTTCTATTTTTAAAATACGTTAATCTTTCCTTTATTATGAAAGTAATACAGGGTTCTCACAGAACATTTGCAGAATACAGAAGAATAAAATAAAAAAAAAGTCACAGATTCATCAATTTTTTATTGTGGAAAGATGACCAGTAGTAGTATTTCATTTATTTCCTTGTAATGTTTATTTATTTATTTATTTTAAAAGATTTCTTTATTTATTTATACAAGCACAGGGTACAGTCAGAAGTGTGGGAGGGTGAGAGAATTCACCAGAGCCAGAGTGGGGAACAGAACAGGCAGACCAACAAAGTATAATGCTGAGGGTAGCAGCGGGCCACAGGAGAGGTCTGCGCACCATGTGGGACCCTCGTCCTGCGGCCGGGGATCGAACCAGCGCTGTAGAGGCTGCGGGCAGCTTCGCAACCCAGCATTCAACTGCTGCGCCACCGGGGAGGCCCTAATGTTTTTTAAAAATGGGTTTGGACCCTTGACTCCAAGCCTGGCCGCCAGCTCCTCAGGAGCGGAGAGAGTTTGGATCACAAGCTTGCCTTGTCTTGCTATTCACAGTGGGCTCCCAGTCACACCAGGAAGTGCATCCCACTCAGCTTGCCTAGTACCTTCCAGCAGACCAGGATCCCAGCCTGGGCCCTACAGGACCTTGATCTATATCAGGGACCTTTAGCAACTCCCAGGTACATACCCTTGACTCCAGGCCCAGCAGCCAGTTCCTTGGGAGCACACTGAAGCCCAAGTTACAACTTTGTAGAACCTAACTTTTCACTGAGGGCCCCTAGCTACACCAAGAACTGCATACCACCCCAGCACTCAGCCACAAAGTGCTTGCTATATCAGGAATCTTCAGCAACCCTCTGCCCTCCTGGCCATCAGAAGCAGGCCCTAAGCCACCACTCATGGGTGAGATGAGGGCCCAACAACTCAGCCTCTAGACTCAGCATCCCCCCTGCCCTCTCAGCCATCAGAAACAGGCCCTAAGCCACCACTCATAGGTGAGATGAGGGCCCAACAACTCAGCCTCTAGACTCAGCATCCCCCCTGCCCTCTCAGCCACCAGAACAAGGCCCAGAAGTGCTTTGTGGGGCCTTTAGCACCACCCCAGATCCTATGGGACTAGTAGGTATATCCAACATCAAGTAAACACCCAGAAAAGTTGGAAGAAGGACTCATACACAACAGAAGACCCAACCACAGCAGAGCAAACTCAGAATAACAATGGGGAGAAGGAAAAATACAAATGGCCAAGGAAGCATGCAGAGAGAAAGTCAACTTCAGACCCCAACAACAGTGACACAGAAGAATTAGTCATTAGAAGAATTAAAATTAGCTGAAGAATTCAAAATTATCATAATTAGGAAAGTCAAAGAACTTGAACAACACAAACAAAACTTAGAAAAACAAAACAGTGTTATACAAGAAGACATAGAAAAGAAAAAGAATGTGACGAGAAACATAATTGATGAAGAGAAGATGAATACTGACACTTTAAATAAGAAAATAAAGGAGCTGCAGGATGATCAATGGAGGGGGTAAAAAATTCTGAAAAAAAAAAAAAAAGCCAGGAGAATAGAAAATATGGAAGAATGAATCAGTATTTTCAAAGATACAGACACGGAAAGAACCAAGAAAGAAAAAGAAAGAGATGCAAAGGATAAAGAATGCACCACAAGGAAAGAAAATATGGGTCATAGGAATCCCAGAAGGAGAAGAAAGAGATAAGGGAGCTACAAATCTATTCAAGGAAATAATTGAAGAAAATTCTCCAACTTGAAGAAGGAAATGAAAATAGACATACAGGAAAAGCTAAAAGGAAAAGCTAAATTATCATAATGAAAGGAAAACTACAGCAGGACACATAGTGAAGCTTCCAAGAGTCCAAGACAAAGAAAAAATAATGACGCTTACAAGGGGAAAGAGACATATAATCTATAAAGGAAAAATAATTAGGCTAGCATCAAACTTCTCTGAAGAAACACTACTATCAAGAAAAGAATGGAGTGACATATTAAAAATTCTCCAAGACAGAGCATGCCAGCCAAGAATACTTTGTCCTGCAAAGTTCTTCACATATGCAGGAAAAATAAGGACCTTCTCAGACAATCAAAATCTTCAGAAATTCACTGTAATCCTGCACTCCAAGAAATATTGCAAGAAGCCTTAGAATCTAAACCAGAATAACACAATGCACTGAACAAGGTGTTGAATAGAACCACAAAATGAAAAACAAAATGGCAGTAACAGACTTCCAGGGATCAGTAATCACTCTAAACATTAATGGTCTAAACTCATCAATAAAAAGACACAGATTTTCTAATCTGTTGGAATAGAAAATGGAATCCAACTTTCTGCTGCCTCCAGGAAATACACCTAAGTTCCAAAGGTAAACACAGATTGAGAGTAAAGGGTTGGAAAACAATTCTGTTAGCAAATGGTACGCAAAAGAAGACAGGGGCAGCCATACTTATATCAAATAAAATAGACTTAAAGCTAAAAAAGGTGACAAGAGACATAGATGGACATTATATAATGATCAAGGAGATAGTACACCAGGAAGACATAACATTCATCAGTATATATCCTCACCAAATAAGGGAGCACCAAAATACAGATATACAGATATTATTTCTAGATAATTACTGTCATCTGAAAACAGATATTGGTGGAAATACATACATGGTTGGAAACTTCAACACCCTATTCTCACCAGTAGATCAATGAGGGAAAATAAATAAGGACACAACAGTCCTAAACAAAGATCTAGACCACATGGGCCTACAAGACATCTATAGTACTCTGTACCTCCCCCCCAAACTGAATACATGTTTCTCTCAGGTGGGCTTGGATCATTCTCCAGGATTTACCACATGCTGGGTCACAAGACAACAGCAACAAGTACATGAAGATTGAAATGATACCAAGTATCTTTGATCATATGGTATCAAACTAGCAATCAACTATGAAAAGAAGGCAAAAAGATTCCCCATTACATAGAGCCTGAACAACACTTTACTGAAAGACCATTGGGTTAATGAGGAAATCAAAGAAGTTAAAAAATACCTTGAGACAAGTGACAGTGATGATACAACCTACCAGAATGTAGGGGACACAGCAAAAGCAATGTTAAGAGGATATAGTAGTACAGGCCCACATCAAGAAATAAGAAAGAATCCGAAGAAACAATTTAATCTCCCATCTCAAGCAACTAGAAAAAAAAGAACAAAAGAGTCCCAAAGCCAGTAGCAGAAAGGAAATAAAAAAGCAGAAATAAATGAAACAGAAATTAGAGATAGTCCAAAAGATCAATGAAATGCACAGGTGGTTCTTTTTAAATCGATAAACGTCGGACTAGGCTTGCAAAAGAAAAAGAAGGCAGACCTAATTATAATAAAGTAAAAATCAAAATCAACAAGCAACTATAAACCAGAGACACACTATGTGGGGAGGTGGGAAGGAGGGAGAAGGATCAAAACAAGGGGGGGTGGGAATTGTATGGGGACTATAACCAAGATGAAAATGCATACATTGTGCAAAAATGAAAAATGATGTAAAAAATAGAAATGCTTGAAAAAAAAAAAGAAGGCGGAAACATATAAACAGGATCAT
The DNA here is from genome assembly GCF_964194135.1 of Talpa europaea. Lineage (NCBI taxonomy): Eukaryota > Metazoa > Chordata > Mammalia > Eulipotyphla > Talpidae > Talpa > Talpa europaea. Next base: position 48,998,455 of record NC_140073.1, on the reverse strand, counting down.
AAATGAAAGAGGAGAAATTACAACATACACAGCAGAAATCCAGAGGATAATTGGAGGTGGACAAATTCTTAGAATTATACAGTCTCACAAAGCTGAATAAAGAAGAAATAGAAAACGTGAACAAACCAATTACAAGCAGCAAATAGAAATAGTAATCAAACCCTCCCCAAAAACAAAAGCCCAGAACAAGATGGTTTCATAAGCGAGTTCTACCAAACATTCAAAGATGAACTAATGCCTATCCTGAAAAAACTCTAAAAAAATCAAGAAGCTGCTACCAAATACACTTTATGAAGCCAATATCACACCAATACTAAAAGTGAACATAGACTACACACAAAAAGAAAACTATAGACCAATCTCCCTAATGAACATGGATGCTAAAATCCTCAATAAAATCTTAGCAAATCAAATCTAACAATGTCTCAAAAGGATTATATACCATAACCAAGTGGAATTTATTCCAGGGACACAAGGATGGTTCACCATCCAAATATCAATTAATGTAATTTACATCATCAACAAAAGAAAAATAAGAACCATATCATCATATCAATAGATGTCAAGAAAACATTTAATAAAATTCAACACACATTTGTGATGAAAGCCCTTGAAAAACTTGGGGTGAAAGGAACATACCTTAATTTAATAAAAGCTATATATGACAGATCATATAAATATGATAATGTTATTCTCAGTGGTGAAAAACTGAAAGGCTTTCCATTAAGATCTGAAACAAGACAAGGATGTTCACTCTCACCAATGCTTTTCAGAGTAATACCAGAAGGCATAGCTAGAGCAGTTAGGCAAGAAAAAGATGTAAAAGGAATCCAAATTGGGAAAGAAGTGAAACTATCATTATTTGCAGATTATATGGTAATATATAGAGAGAACCCCAAAAAAATCCATGGAAAAACTAATTGAAACAACAAACTAGTAAAGTAGCAAATTACAATAAAAAAATCTATCTTTCCTATATATAGTCTGAAGAGAGAGAAATTTAAAAACCACCCATTTATAGTTTACCAAAAAAAAAAAAAAAAAAAAAACTGAGGAATAAACCTAACAAAGAAGGTGAAAGAACTATATAAGGCAATTTCTGAAACATTGTTAAAAGAAATAGAAGCCACAAAGAAATGGACATTACCTGCTCATGGATTAGAATGGCCATCCTATCAAAAGCAATTTGTGGATTCAGTGCAATTCCAATAAAAATCTCAGTGTCATCTTCAAAGAAATAGAACAAATATTGCTGAAATTCATATGGAATCACACATAAAAAAAAAAATCCCCAAATAGCCAAAGCTTTTCTGACTGAAAAGAGGAAGAACAGTGGTATTACACTCCCAGACTTCAAATGATATTGTTATAGGACAGGGAGAGGGGCAGCCCAAGCCCCGCAAACCTGCCTATTTTAAATGGGTTTTGCCATCCGCTGCATCAACACAAAACATAGGAGACTTTAATGAAAAGGAACTTTAATAAAACTAGGAAACAATACAGGTAAGGCAAAGAATTTAGTTTCTAAATCAAGCACCCAAATTTACCCATCCCCTCGTGGGTAAAAGTCCATCCAAATGGGATTGGCCCAGAGCAAGGCCCCAAGGCCTGCCACAAGTCTAAAGCATCTTCCAGTGGGGACCCACAGAAAAGGGTCACAAACAACCGGACAAGCCCGGAAGGAAAAGAGCAAAATTAACATTAAGATAAAAGCTGCCATTGTCACCTCCCCACAGGTCTCACCCACATCTGTGTCACCCAGTCCACGACCAAAAGACAAGCGCAGTTTTTTTACGTGTTTCTAGGCTCCATGCGCCTCCTCCAGGTCTCCTGGCTCCATCCTGCTTCCTTTCTCAGTCTTTTCTGCAGTTTCTCCTCTTCCTACTCAGCTCCACCCTCTCTTGGGTGGGGCAAAAAACCTCCCCCTTTCCTGGGGACCACCCTGTTGCAATATTACAAAGCCATAAAAATAAAAACAACATGGTATTGAAACAGAAACAGACACACAGACCAATAATGCAATTTAATGAAAAGCCTAGAAATAAAATTACATATATATGGTCAACTCATCTATGACAAAGGAGCATAGAATATACACTGGAACAAGGAAATCTTCAATAAATAATCCAGAGAAAACTGGACTGTTGCATGCAAAAGAATGATCCTACTGTCTTAAACCATCACAGACGTCAAAATGGATAAAAGACCTGAGACCATAAAATACATAGAAGAAAACAGCATAACACTCCATCATGTAAATCTCAGAAACATCTCTGAGGACGCATCTCCAGAAGTGAGGAAAACAAAGGAGAAGATAATGGCTGGGACGATATCAAGCTAAAAAGCTTCAAAAGAGCAACCAAAATGAAGACATCCTAATGAAAAATATTTGCACACCATACAACTGATAAGGAACTAATATCAAAGACCTAAAAAGAGCTTATACAACAAAACAAACAACCCAGTCAAAAAATGGGCAGAAATGCTAAAAAGACACTTCTCCAAAGAAGAAATGCAAATGACCAACAGGAACGTAAAAAAAAAAATGTTCAACATCATTTATCAGGGAAATGCAAATCAAAACCACAATGAGATACCACCTCACACCTGCAAGAATGGCTCATATTAATAAAAAACCTAGAAACTACCTATGCTGGTGAGGTTGTGGTGAAAAGGGAACTCTCTTACACTGCTTGTAGGAATGTAAACTGGACCAACCTCTATAGAAGCTGTGTGGAATTTCCTCAAAACACTAAAAATGGATGATCTTCCAAATGATCCAGCAATTCCACTTCTAGAAACTACCCAAGGAACACAAAAACACTAATTAGAAAGGGAACCTGCACTCCTGTTCTATAGCAGCTTTATTTACAATAGCTAAGATATGGAAATAACCTAAGTGCCGCCAAACAGGAATGTGGTATCAAGAAGATATGGTTATATATAGACCATAAATACTACTCAGCAATCAAAATAGATAAACTCATGCCATTTGTGGCAGCATGGATGGAGCTGGAAGGGATTATGCTAACAAAATAAGGCAGAAAGAAAAAGATAAATATTGGATGATTTCATTTATGTGGAATATAGAGAAAATGAACAAAGGGTCAGGAAAAAGACAAAACTTGCAAGCTGACCATAGATCTGAAGCAGACAGTGGGAGAGGAAGAGGGGTCAAAACAGAAGGAACAAGCACAAGGGACTATGGTGATGGATCAGGGGTGCTGTGGTGGTGGGAGAACTACAGGGACCACACCTGAGAGGAAAAACGAAACACTGTCCAAAAATGAACAACAATGTAAGAAAATAAATAATAAAAAAATAAAAATGGGTTTGGGATAGTGATGTCCATGTTTCCCAGCTACCTCCTTCCTCTAACTTCATCTTAGGTTGGGGGATAAATGAAATCAGAACTAGTTGACATCAGCCTCATCACAATTGACCTTTTCTGGAGGACTTGCACAGTGCCAAGCACTTTACATTTGACTTTTCATTGACTCCTTAAAATAATTCTGTAAAAGAGATGTTTTGTACTCATCTCACAGATGTGGAAGTTTAGTAGAGAGAGATTTAGCTGGAATTTAAAAACATTTTTATCATTACCGAGTGACCGTCGCTAGACACTTAGCCACCCTGAATTTCAATTTTCCTTAGCTGTCACATGAATGTGTTAAATTTAATGCCAACTTTCTAGATGGCATATTTTATGCTGGTAATTCTTAACTTTCTGCATTCCTATTCTCACCCTCCCTCTGTAATACACTGGGACATAGTCACATATTCTATCAGTAACAATTGAACACTATTGAAACAATATTCAGTGGGCTATAGGAGAGAGAACTGATGTAGTGGAAGGGCTCTTAGTCCTCTTACAACAATTTCCTCCATATAAGATTATTTTCCTGTCTGGGATTATCTGACCAGTCCAGAGTCAAAGATTTTTATTTGGTATTTTGCTTGATTAGTTCAAAAAGGCAGCTATATATAATCTGCAAAAAAATTTAAAGAAACATCTAGATTATCAAAGAAGCATTTATAATAATAGGTTTGAAAGTCCATATTTTCTAAGCAGCCTTACAGTTTTCAAAACACTTTCATATACAATCTCATTTAATTTAATTTTGCTTTTAAGGCATCATTTTACATATGAAGAGAAGTTAAGTGGCTTGTCTGTGAATACATAGCTGAAATGTTGCAAATTGAAATCTTTAATTTGTGTCTTCTGTCCTCAAATCTAGTGTTTTGGCCTCATTATTTGGGCATTAACTTGACCAATGACAATTTTTAAATTGTCTATTGACTTTTAAAAAATTCCATTCCTTGGGCCTCCCTGGTGGCTCAGCGGTTGAGCGCTGGGCTGCGAAGCTGCCTGCAGCCTCTGCAGCGTGGGTTTGATCCCTGGCTGCCGGCGAGGGTCCCACATGGCGTGCAGACCTCTCCTTCTGCGCCCGCTGCTCCCCTCAGCAGTGTACTTCGTCAGTCTGCCTGCTCTGCTCCCCGCTCTGGCTCTGGTGAATTCTCTCACCTTCCCGCACATCTGACTGTATCCAGTGCTTGTATAAAAATAAATAAATAAATCTTAAAAAAAAAAAATTCCATTCCTTCAAGAATTTGGTAAAAGATGTTTACTCTAACTCTTTTCAGAAATCATGTTGTTTTCTATCCAATGCATTTGTCGGAGAATTTTCTTTTTTCTTTTTTTTTTTAAAGATTTATTTATTTATACATACAAGAGCTGGGGTACTGGCCAGAGATGCGGGGTGTGGGGGTTGGGAGGAGGGGGAGGTGAGAGAATTCACCAGAGACAGAGTGGAGAACAGAACAGGCAGACTGAATGAAATACACTGCTGAGGGGAGCAGCAAGCAAGAAAGGAGAGGTCTGCTTCGCCATGTGGGTTTCTCTCTGGCCGGCTGGGGATCAAACTCATGCTGCAGAGGCTGTGGATTGCTTCACAGTGTGGTGCTTAACCCCTTGCGCCACCAGGGAGGCCCATGTTAGAGAATTTTCTGACACTGCTTTGTAAAGGTCCCAATTCAGTTGGGAATGACTACTGAGTATATTCTTATTTGTGGACTTAATAGAGTAGGGGTAGAATACCACACATTTTCAAATTTATACAAAATCAGTACATTTCTATAGTTCTACTATTTATCTGTTCCTTAATTAGTTTACAAATATTTATCAGTTGCTTCCTATGTGTCAAGCATTGTGCTTAGCAGTAGGAGTACAATCATAATGAAGAAACGGTCATTCTCCTTGCTCTTATGCTTACATTCCCAAGGGAAATACAGAGGTATTTAAGCATGCTAATAAATAGTTGCAGGTTTTGATAAGTACTATGAAAGAGATAAAGGATTAATTTAGAGAATTTTGGAGTGATAAGGGGATGGCCTCACTGAGAAGATGATGCTTTTAAATTGAAATGTGTAAGATAAGTCATGCAGGGAATGGGTCATAGAACATTTTAAATGCACCAAGGCTCTGAGAGTAGGTAAAAGTTTAGAACTGTGGTAGAATTACTACTAACCATTGTGGCTAGTGAAACCTTGAAATGTGGTTGGCTTAAATACAGATGTGCTCTAAATGTAAAATACATTCGAGATTTTGAAGACAGTATTAAAAAAAGGAACTTTTTAAATCAATTATATATTAAAATGTTAATTTTTTGGATATATTGGCTTAAGATATATTGTCAAATTCATCTTTTAAAAATTATTAAAATATACCTACTAGAAAATTTAGGATTACATATGTGCCTTGTGATAATGGATTGTATAAAGAAAGGTCTTTATGACTGGTGCATAGGGAGCAGGAGTGAACAGTGTGAAATGAAATTGCAATAGTGAGAAGAGATAGTTCAAAATGCTACCCTGTACAATATCCCAGTTAATCCTGAGAGACTGAGATGATTAAGTCTGCTTTTATAGATGGAGACAATTAGTGACTGCCAGAAGGCCCCCTTTTCTCTAAGTTTGTGGATGAGGAGATGAACCAGCACTTTTAGCAGTGCCCTGAGTGTAGAATGTTCCCTATCACCATTAGCTAAAACAAACAAGCAGATAAATATCAGTAAATAAATTGATTATTCCAGCTCTAAAAGGGATTTTGAAATTACCTCTGGGTGTAAGTAATATCCATGTGGATCTCTTGGTCAAAGATCAGATTTTTCTTTTATTGAGGGAACATAAGTTTACAACTATGTGTAGGTTTTAGATATACAGTTCCTCACCATATATCACACACACCCATCACCAAACAATCAACCCCCTTTACTATCCCAACCACTTCCTCTCTGGTAACCACCATTCTGTGGTCAGAATTTGAGTTTGCTTTTGTTTTGTTTATTTGCTTTTTTTACACAAATGAGTGAATAGTATTTGTCTTTCACCTTTAAACTTTTTTATGTAGCATAATCCCTTCCAGGTCCATCTATCTTGTTGCAAATGGCCAGATTTCACCTTTTAAAAAATTGAGTAGTAATCCTTTGTGCATATTAATATCTATGACATCATGTTTATCTGTTTATCTGTCATTGGGCACTTGGTTGTTTCGCTATTTGGCTATTGTGAATAATGCTGCAATGAACATAGGAGTGCACAGATCATTTTAAATTAGTGTTTTCATATTTTTTTTTAAAGATTTATTTTTTTATGCATACAAGAGCTGGAGTACAGGGTCTCCCTGGTGGCGCAGGTGGTAGAGCGCCACACTGTGAAGGTGTTTGAAGCCTCTGCAGCGTGGGTTCGATCCCGGCCACCTGGCCGGCAAGAATCCCACATGGCGTGGCAGACCTCTCCTGTCTCGCCTGCTACTCCCCTCAGCAGTATATTTCAGTTGGTCAGCTTGTTCTGTTCCCCGCTCTGTCTCTGGTGAATGCTCTTACCCTCCCGCACCTCTGGTCTGTACCCCAGCTCCTGTATAAATAAAATAAATCTTTTTTAAAAAAAAAGAGCTGGGGTACAGGCCAGAGGTGTGGGAAGGTGAGAGGATTCACCAGAGACAGAGCAGGGAACAGAACAGGCAGATTGACTGAAATACACTGCTGAGGGGAGCAGTGGGCGAGTCAAGAGAGGTCTGCTGTGCCATATGGGTTGCTCCCTGGCTGGCCTGGGGATTGAACTCATGCTGCAGTGGCTGAAGACAGCTTCATAGGTTGCATTAACCTCTTGCACCACCAGGGAGGCCCTGTTTTCATATTCTTTTTTTTTAATTTATTAATTTTTTTTCATTTTTTAAAATTTTATGTATTTTTGACATCATTTTTCATTTTTGCACAATGTATGCATTTTCATCTTGGTTATAGGTTTTCATATTCTTAAGGTAAATCCCAGAAGTGGAATTGCTAGGTCATCTGGTAGATCTGTTTTTAATTTTTTTGAAACAACTCCATCCATACTACTTTCCATAGTGACTGTAGTATATGCACCTCCTTCCAGTAGGCTAACTGTTCTTGAAACTCTTTCACAGTATACTTCTTTCAACTTTCTTGATTGTTTAAAAATTCTTTATATAAAATATGGGGAGGGGACTATGTACACAATCATTCCTAGTTTACTGTATTTGCTTTATTGCATATTCATCTATCTTAGTCCATTTATCAGTCTACTTTATTTTGAAACATTTCAAAATAAGTTGCAAACATAATTCTTAAGTACTTTAACATTAATATCATTATTTGTTTATATAGAACCATATTCTTGCTTATTGTACTGTGGCATTATTCATATCTAACTGCCCTGTTAGACCCTAAACTCCAGAGAATCATTATTCTTTAAGCTTGCTACCCTTAGGAAAGTGAGTTTTAAATAGTATCATCTTAAAATAAGTGTCCTTTTTTCTTTACTGTTACATTCGCAGTTCCTAGGAGATAATAGGTACTATGACAACAATACTGTGATAATTGGTATAAATTATTTTTATTGATTGAAACTAGAGCAAACATTACAACTGAGATTCATATGACTTCTTTACAAAGAAAAAATTATTTGATTTCCTCAAATTCAACAAACATACAAGAATCCTTTCAATATCTGGTGTTGGGAGAGGGGAAGAGAGAAGAAATCTCACTGTTGTAAGTATTTAGCTGCCCAGTGCAGATGTGTCTGACCTGAGTCAAAGTTGAAGGCATGCACTGATGGCTAATTAGACATGTGGGAAATTCTTGCTTCAATCACCATTTGAATCTTTCCTCATTTCATTTCTTCAAGGAATTATATGTTATGGAAAGTGACATTGGATTGAGGCCCTTGTAGGCATATTTGCCTTACAGAGGGTCCATTATTTTTCAGTACTACCCAAGGCAACACTTCAAAATTGGCAATTTTCTTTTAGATTGATATGAGTTTCTTTAAAGAGCTGTATAATGCTAATATGGCTTAAATATATAACTTTTTCCCCATTAAAAATAACATTTCAAACTATTTTTTAAAACTTTTAAAACATTTTTGAGGTAACGTTGGTTTACAACACTGTATGTAATTTAGGGGAATAGGCTCATACCTCCTCAGATATATATCACCACACAGCACCCACCACCAAAGCGCCTATTCTCCTTTACCATAGACTATTGGCTGGCTCCTTTACTTTGTTCCTACCCTTATTCTCCCTGCCCCTCTGGTAGTCTCAGTTCTGCAGTCATATTTTTAGGGTTTGCTTTGGTTTAGTTTTGTCAGTTCCTTGTTTTTTTTCCTTCCATATTCCATATGAGTGAAATCATTTGTATTTGTTGTTTTCCATCTGCTTATTTCACGTAGTGTAATTCCTTCCAGTTCCCACCTCTGTTGTACAAATTGCAAGAATTCATCTTTTTATAGCTGAATAGTATTCCATAATGTTTATATACCCATATCTCCTCAACCTGCTCCCCTGTCATTGATCGCTTAGGTTGTTTCCATAATTTGGCTATTGTAAATAGTGCTACAGTGAACCTAAGAGCACATGTAGTCCTTCAATTTTTTTTCCCCACAAACTATTTTGTAATGCTATTAGTAAATGTAAGATTCAGCCATGATTCCATCACTGTAATTACTCCTTTGTCCTTATATATAAACATACATATTTACATAGTTGTAATCATAATGTAGACCTAAGTTTGTTGTTTGCCCTTTTTCGGTGACCTATAAACATTTCCCCATCATTCCTCAGTGTAGTGATTGTTGTAAAATTTAAGATGATATTCTATAATTTGCCTAAAGCCATTGTGTCAGTTCATTTTCTACCAGAGAAACACAGCCAGTAGAATTCTTCTTTGTCAAGGGAAACCTAAGTATTGCTCATGAGGTCTTTCAACTGATTAGATGAAAGCTACCTATATTATGAAAAATAGTCTTTAAAGTCAGCCTAATATAATTGTTTACTAGCACCACAAAATACCTTTACAACTGTACCTAAATTGGTATTTAATTGAATAATTGGTTACTATAGCTTAACCAAGTTGACACATAAAACTAGCCATCATGGGACCTTCCTGGTGGCTCAGGGGGTTAGGCCTCAGCACTATGAAGCTATTTGCAACCATTGCAGCACAAATTTGATCCCTGGCCAGGGAGCTTCTCGACCCACTTGGCGCAGCAGACCTTTCCTTTCTAGCCCGCTGCTCCCTCAGCAGTGTGATTCAGTCAATGTGCCTGTTCCGTTCCCCCCTCTGTCTCTGGTGGGTCCTCTCATCCCCCCACACCTCTGGCCTATACCCCAGCTCTTGTATGTATAAACAAATAAATCTTTAAAAAAAACCAAACTAGCCATCACAATCATTTGGGTTTTTATTTTCCTACTATAAATTACTATCATCAATAACCCTACAAATAACCCTTCCAGATGTTATTTATTTAGAATAAATTCCCATAAGCGAGATTTCTGGGTCAGGGGTATAAAGTCTAATGGGGGGCTTTTGATAGGATTTAATATTTGCAAGCTAATGAAGCCACCACAGCGCCTTACTTTTAATGATTCTTGAGGAGTTAGTGTATTTAGCTGATTCATTTCTCATTTCCAAAACCCTGTTTTTTCATCCTGTTCTCTAGTTGTGGAAATACCTGCTTTTTTTTTAGTCTTCACCTGTCACTTTTTCCTCTGCCCTTTCTGCCCACCCCTCACCGCTCTCCGTGCCTCATTTATCATAGATCTAATAGAAACTTCACATTCCTGCTACTGGATATAAGAATATACTTAGCTTTGCATCAGTTTTTGCCTTTGTTCCTTCCTTTACAATGAAGGAAGTGATGCTCTTCCCAGGAAAGACCTGTTCCTTCACATACTTTTAGATTCTTTTCCATGGTTCTGTGGAAAGAACCTTTACATTTTGCTTTCCACCGAGTTAGCATAGTTCAAATGTTCTGTTTAAAGAAAACAACTTTCCCCTTACCCCGCGAACAAGAGTGCTCCTGAATTTCCATGTCAGCTGTCCCCAACCCTATTTTTGCTCTCCTTCAAAGCCAGTCATTTTTAAATAACTTTATAACTTCTGCTTCCAGTTTCTTACCTCCTACTAACTTGGTAATGTGTTCTAATCTACTTTTACCTCTACCACCTCATTACACCTGCTCTTGATAAGCTCCAAAATGACCCACATGGTGCAAAATCTAACTTAACAAACACAAAAGCAAACTAAAATCCAAAATCAGCCACACACATTAATAATCCCTCAGTATTATCCAAATATTCAGTTGTGGTTCAAATGACATACTTTTTTATTTTTTTTAACAGTTTGAAACAATCCAGGTAAGGGCCACGCAGAGATCTTGGTTAATACATCTTTTATGTCTCTTTTAATCTCTATATTTCCTCGTAATTTCTTTCTCTTCTCCCCTTTCAGTTTATTAATGGAAGAAACCACATTGTTCTATAGAGTTTTCTGCTGTCAGGATTTTGCATCTCTCTGTTAGGGTTTAGCAGGTTTCTTGGTCCTGTATATTACTTGTAAATTCTTATCTAGAGATTTAATCAGATTTAGGTTTTTGTTTTTCATGGCAGGTATTGGTATTGGTGTTTTCTCTTATTAAGAGGCTCATTAGACCTAGGTGACCTTTTTTGGTGATGCTAGCAGCCATGGAATTTCCTTTTCATAATCATCTTACTGGGTCTTTTGGCATGTTTCCCTCTTTAAATAGTCCTCTTTTTTTTTTTTTAAGATTTATTTATTTATTTATACAAGAACCGGGGTACAGACCAGATGCACGGGAGGGTGAGAGGGACAGAGACAGAGCAGGGAACAGAACAGGCAGACCGACGAAATACACTGCTGAGGGGAGCAGCAGGCGAGACAGGAGAGGTCTGCCCCACCACGTGGGACCCTCGCCTGCGGGCCTGGATAGAACTGGCACTGCAGAGGCTGCAGACAGCTTTACAGAGTGGCGCTCAACTGCCTGCGCCACCAGGGGAGGCCCTAAATAGTCCTCTTTTGCCTTCAGTGATACCACTTTACTTGTTTACCTCCTACCTTTGACTTTCTCTGTTTATTTTGTTGCCTTTTTTTTAAACTTTGGTTTTAAATGTTGGAATTCCTCAATGGAGAGATTCTCTTCTCTTACACTGTGCTTTTTCACTACTTAAATTTATTCTCCTAACTTTCAACACCATATATAGATATGCTGGCAATTTCCATAATTTTCCTGATCTCTATTGCCTAAGCCTTTCCTTTCTCCTTAACTCTATCCATCATATCCAATGGATTATCGAGCTTTGTTATTTTTATCCCTGAAGTTTCATCCAAATTTGTTTCTACATTTTTATCCCCTGGTTTAGATCATAACCATCTTTTTTTAGGCTTTTCCATATCTCTTAACTAGTGTCCTGGGCCCCAATCTTTCTGCCTCTTTTTCACCCATAATTCTGCTTGAAGTCATTTTTCTGATCCTGATTCTGCACCTAAACTATCAGTGTGTCCCCATTTCTTGTAGGATAATAGGCAAAGTAATTCATTATTCAGAAGCCTTTACAGTTGATCACTCCTACCTGTTCAGCTTTATCTTTCCTGACCTTTGTCTTTCTAAAAACACTTACTGTTTTGTTAACTTCCATGTGTTGTATTACTTTATCTCAGCCTCATTCTTCCTTCTTCTGTGGTATTAAAAATCTATTCTTAAGATCCGACTTGGATGCAGCTTCTTCCTTGTAGGCTTCCATCCTCACTTACTCATTCATGATTATAAATTCCTTGAGGGTATGCTGTGGACTGAATATTTGTCTCTCCCCGTACTTACATTAAATGCTAATGTGCAATGTGATGATTTTTGGACACGGGGGCCTTTGAGAGGTTTTTTCGATCCTGAGGGTAGGCCTTTATGAATGGAATGAATATCTTTACCCAAGAGAGCTCTTCAGTTCCTTCCGTCATGTGAGGACAGAGTAAGAAGACAGCCATTTATGAGCGAGAAAGAGAACACTCTCCAGACAATGAATCTTTAGGCACTTTGCTCTGAACTTCTTAACTTATAGAGCTGTGAGAAATAAATTTCTGTTGTTTGTAAGCCACCTAGTCTACAGTATTCTGTTGTAGCAGTCTGAATGGACCAAGACAGGGTAGTATTTTGTTTTGTTCCTTGCTGTATATACTCAGCATATCTTTAACTATGAAATATAGTAGGCGCTCAATAAACATTTGTGAATGATTGAATAAAATAATTTACTTATCTATTCAGCAATTTTTTTTTTAATTTTCAAAGCACTCTTCCCATCCTGTACCCTATAATTAGATATGTAGAAGTTCATTAGTCATCCTTGGGAACTGACCCCTTACAAAATTAGACCCACTCAGACATCTCGCTCACCACTATACTCTGTCTACTGCTTCATGGCCCTTAATAGTAAATGCTTTTTTAAAAAGACAATTTATAGTGCTGTATAGGTTCCAAGATTACATTTTCTCACCATGTCTGCAATCAGATTTCTAGTCACCATCCACTGTTAACCAGTTGACTCCTTTTAACCATTTCCTCCTTTCTCCTTCCCCTCTGGTAATCACTCTAGTATCAGACAGAGTCTGAAGGCTTGTTTTTGTTATGTTTATATTCTGCAAATAAATGAAACCGTAGAATATTTATCTTTTTCCTCCTGCCTTGTGTCACTCAGTAATCTCCTCAAGGTCCACCTATGTTTTCACGAATGGAGATTTCGTCTTTCTTTTTTATGGCTGAATTGTATTCCATCGTGTGTGTGTGTGTGTGTGTATGTGTGTGTGTGTGTGTTTGGTACTTGGGTGGTTTCAATATCTTGACCATATTGGAGTGACGTAGTGCTGCAGTGAACACAGGGCTATCTATGTATTTCTTTTTAGGTTCGTATTTTCATAGTCTCTATGTAAATACCCAGAAGTGGGATTTGTGGATCATAGGGTAGGTCTTTTTTTTTAGTTTTTTGAGGACCTCCCATACTGTTTTCTGTAATGGCTACACCTGTTTACATTTCCACCAATGGAGGACAAAGGCTCCCTTTTCTCCACATCCTCACCAACATTTATTATTTCTTGATGATAACCATTCTAACCAGTCTGAAGTGCAACCTTATTGTGGTAATGCCTTTTTTAAATGGTGGAATAATTAACATCTAACAACATGATGCAATTGATTTTAAAATAAAGACTATAATCTTTGCAAAATATGAAGAATTTTATGAATTTGAAATAAATTTCAATTTTGAACTGAAAAAGAATTAACATGAGTAATGACATAGGAGATTCAAATCCTTGAGTAAAAGACACCCTTGGGAAAAGTTGGTGAAGCTCTTGAATATTTTTACAAAATTGATCCTCTTATTAGTCTGTTTTGAAAGCCAAATGTGGAGTGACAGATGTTCTTTGGTTTAGGAATTCTTACCTTATAACACACCTGAGGGGGGAGATCTTCAAACAACAATGTAAACCAATGTTCCCTCAATTAAACAAAATTCTTATCTTAGTGGTAATTGCAATTTAAATTTGTTAAATTAAGATTTGTAAAAAGTTTGTTTTATATTAACTTGATAAAGATCTAGCCAACTTAAAAAATAACTAGGAATGGGCCTCAGCGGTTGAGCGCTGGGTTGTGAAGCTGCCTGCAGCCTCTGCAGCACCGGTTAGATCCCCAGCTGCTCCCCGGCCACTGGAGGAGGGTCCCACATGGCGCGCAGACCTCTCCTGCCGCCCGCTGCTCCCCTCAGCAGTGTATTTCGTCAGTCTGCCTGTTTTGTTCCCCACTCTGGCTCTGGTGAATTCTCTTACCCTCCCGCGCTTCTGACTGTACCCAGTGCTTGTATAAATAAATAAATCTTGAAAAAAAAAAAAAGAAGAGAAATGCTTCAAAAAAAATAACTAAGAAATTTTAGTTGTCAGTTAATATAAATGGTAGTTTGGGGTATTAGTTACCGTTATATGACAAGAATTCCTCTCTATGTACTTATTCTCCCATTAGATTTAGTTCCCTGAATTTTGGGGGTTGTGGTTTATAGCCCTATGATGTCTACCTTAAGAGTTTGGTACATAGGAGGAGATACCTATTAAATGCCTAGGAATAGGAAGAGGTGATAATAATTGAAGGGATTTGGAGAAGTTCCTTAAAAAGGTACTGTTTGACATAGAGCTTGTGATGGCAGATGAGTGAGTAGGGCTTGACTGGTATACTGAGGTCCAAAAAAAAAAAAAAAATCTGTTATTCTTCCCTCCCTTTGCCAGCTCCTGCCTGGTGTGTGCTTTAGTATTCAGAGTCTGTTCTCTGCCTCAGTAGCTCTTGTTCTCATTGTAATTCTTCGTGAAGATTGAGATGGAAATGAGGAAGGCTTGGGGCTGCTGCCTGGACATCCACATTCATGAGAACTTAGAAATGCACAAGGACCAAATGCCATGCCTGACCTAGACAGATCCAGGTCAGCCAATCATTGCTCTCCTGCCTCTCCCTTTGTTTTCTATGCCTCCAGCTTCCTATCTCGTGCAGGTTTGTGCTACAGCTGTTTATCCCAATTAATATAATGGTAATGTGTCTCTTAATGAAGTCATGGAAGCACTTGGTCTCAGCTGGTAGGTAAGGACTGTCTAGTGTTAGCCTTCCAAGTGTCTTTTCACTAACAACAATTAGGCACCTGAATACCTTTCATTTTGTTTTTGAAACCATAGAAACAGAAGCTGGAAGTGACCATAACTTCATTTTATGGAATGGGAGGAAAAGCCTCAGAGGTGATAAAGCTTATGCCAGATTAATAATTCCATACTCAATCTCAAATAAATTTAATCTTGCCCTTTCTATATTGTGTAGCAGTGAACACCTCTGCCATGGATCTAACTTTGAATCCTGTGACACTATCATTTCCTGACTGTGGTCTGGGGGGGAATTATTTATACTGTGTAGTTTTAGTTTCCTTATCCTTAAAATGGTACTAATAATATTACCCACTTTATAGGTTATTACTAGGATTGAGGTAGTAAGCAGATTCTCACACATAACAATTGCTCAGTAAGTGTTGGTTATCATTATTTTTACAGAGTAAGGAAGCTAAATTGAACCTAAATGACCACTAATTTAATTTACAGCCCTGTCCTTGAAGCCTTTGCTCTTGATTGTTTTTCAGTTAGAAATTAAAGCTTGAGAAAACAAGGACCTTGTCTGCTTGTTTCCCTGTATCCTCAGCACCTAGAATAACATTGGCACATAGTAGGGGCTTAGTAAGTATCTGGTGAATTAGTGAATTCTCTTAGGGAAATTTTCTGTGAATAATACCTAGTATTTGATATTGCAGTGACATGAATTTTTTCTTTCATGAATTTGCATTTGTCTTTGTAACTGTGTTGTGTTCTGATCTTTTCAGATGTCTTTGTTTTCTTCTGCATTTTAAATCCTCAAGATTGGGGGACTGTGATCTTTGCTAGGAAAATACCCCTTATAGCTCTTAGTATAGTATTTTCTTATAACAGTAGTATTTACTGAAAAATCAGTGCTTAGTATTGATTGTAAAAATCACATATTCAACATCAGTTTATTGAAGATATAAAAATTTGTTGTGGCATCATCCCAACTCTAAGAAGTTGTGAGTCACAGGGTCAATTCTTGGTAGCACGAGGTGTCTTACTGCCTTTGTGAGTGCTGCCCTTTACACTGGAATTACTTTACTTCTTCCTTTTGCCCCTTTTCTGCCAGATGTCATCTTGCTTATTCTTCACTGTCAGGTTGATTTTCTTTCTTCCTTTGTGAATAACCCCTCCTTTTATAAGTCTAGAAGCTCCAGAGTCAGAAAGCTGCTGGTACAACTGTAAGATCTAGAACTCTGCTACTTTTGCTGCAGTTCCAGCAAAAGGAAATGTCCTGTGTCTGGTCTTTTCCCTCATCTAGTTCCAGATCAGTGTCTAGTGTGAGAGCATCTAATTAACAGAATCTTAATCACATTTAGGATAGAGTCTAGAGAAATACTGGTTTGGTTTTTCTTTTTTTATTCTTTTGACTTCTAAAAGGGGATTGGAATAGATATTGAGCAAACCAATTTGCAGATTCTGGTGCATTCATTATTCAGGTAGCTTGTACTCTTTTCTAGCATCACATTCTACATCATCTGGAATTCTGAAGGCAGAATTTCTGACTCAGATTTGAGTTGAATCATACTGACATATGTATCAACAGGCATATGAAAAAATGTTCAGCATCACTTGTAATCAGGGAAATGCAAATCAAAACTGCAATGAGATATCATCTTATACCAGTGAGAATGGCACATATTAAAAAAACTAGCAACAACAAATGTTGGCAAGGATGTGGAGAAAAAGGAACTCTCCTGCATTGCTGGTGGGAGTGCAAACTGGTCCAACCACTATGGAAAGCTGTGTGGAGATTCCTCAACCTGCTAAAGATGGAGCTTCCATATGATCCAGCAATTCCACTCCTTGATATTTACCCAGAGGACAAAGAATCATTAATTCAAAAGGGCACCTGCACCGCTATGTTTATAGCAGCACTATTTACAATAGGTAAGCTATGGAAACAACCCAAATGCCCAAAATAGATGACTGGATCAAGAAGATGTGATACTTATACACAATGGAATATTACTCAGCAATCAAAAAAGATAAACTCATGCAATTTGCAGCAACATGGATGGAGCTGGAAGGAATCATGCTCAACGAAATAAGCCAGAAAGAAAAAGAAAAATACTGGTTGGTCTCCTCATAGCAGGAATTTAGAAAACCTAGATAGGGGACCAGGACAAAGAGTAATTATAATAGAGTGAAAATCAAAATCAACAAGCAACTATAAACCAGAAACACACTATAGGATGGTAGGGTAGGGAGGAGGGATTAGGGTCAAAATAAGGGGGGGTGGGAATTGTATGGGGAATATAACCAAGATGAAAATGCATACATTATGCAAAAATGAAAAATGATGTAAAAATATATATAAAATGAAATAAAAGAGGGAGAGAAGAAGAGAGAAAGGTACAGACACAGATTCTGACTTCTCTTTAGTTCAATGGAAGCTGTACCTGAACTACAAGAGTTTCCAAAGATATGCCAAGTGCTAACTGGTGAAGCTTGAATACTTGAACGGACAATCACTGGCAAGAAGAGTGGGATTGCTATGTTTGGTTTGGATGTAGAATCAAGATCTACCCCTGGAGCTAGGTTTGGGTCGGGCTTTCCCTTAGGACAGTCATTTTCAAAGAGTGGTGGTTCCACTAGGGCCCAGCAGTCTGTTGCAACATGCCCTCTAGTTGATTATGATTATGATAATATGCTCAAATTTGCCTTAGTAAACATAAACTGCTGAGGGATCAATAACTGATCAAAATCTGGACTCAGGAAGGAGGAGTAAGGGAATAGATATTAGGTAGGCAGCCAACAATCCATTACCTGTAAAGGCAGGTAGGGGTCAGTTCATGAGGAATCTTGAATATCTACCTGACAAGGTTGTTATGAAATATGAAACTGGATACTGTATGTGTGGGGGACCTGTATAGTCAAGGAGATCGTTTATAGTAAGGATGAGGTAGAAAGCACACTGAACTTGGAGTCAGATATTGGGTTCTCATCCTGGTCTCTTTACTCTGAACTTCAAACTCCTCTTCTGTAGAGTAGGGAATATAGCTATTGGCGTTTTGGGAGAATTCAGTGAAGATAGGTATGTGGGAATGCTTAGCTCACCAGTTAGCATATTAATAACTAAATATTTATTGAAAATGATTATTGAAAGTAAATATTTATTAAAAATGATTTATTGGCTAATGTAGCATGAATTTTAGTATTATCTTTCCTCTTAAGACAATTTCCTGGTTCTCAGAAATTGTTGAAGGCCTTGATTATGTTCAGATCAGTTCTGGTTTAACTGCTTGGGCAATACTTTCTGCCTCTGCCATCTTAACCTGGGGCATTCCGTGAATTATTTACTTCAGCTGTCATGGGGACAGAGCGGTTTCACTTTGCTCTTATAACTAGCATGTATTCAGAGTATGCGACCATACATATTTTATGTTCTGCCTAGGCAGTGTAACGCATTCCTTTTCATTTTATTCTGTAAGATCATTTTAATATGTAATACTATTCTCTTTTTTTTTTTTTAAGATTTATTTATTTATTTATACAAGCACTGGGTACAGTCAGAAGCGCGGGAGGGTGAGAGAATTCACCAGAGCCAGAGAGGGGAGCAGAGCAGGCAGAAGGACCGAAGTACACTGCTGAGGGGAGCAGCGGGCGGCAGGAGAGGTCTGCGCGCCATGCGGGACCCTCCTCCAGTGGCTGGGGAGCAGCCGGGAATCGAACCGGCGCTGCAGAGGCTGCGGGCAGCTTCGCAACCCAGCGCTCAACCGCTGCGCCGCGCCACCAGGGAGGCCCTGTAATACTATTCTCTTCATCTTAATTTTTTATTTTTATTCACTTCATATTTTCTAAATATAGAATATTAATAAATTACTATAGGTTCAAGTAGGAAAGGCATTTAGGATTGGTTTGGACTCTCTCCCTAATTTTATATATAAGAGACTAAGACAGACAGGGAAGTAATTTGTCCAAAGCCTTATATCCTGCTTCATGTTCTTTTCACATTCTTGGCACGGATGAATCTATATCTGAGGTAAAAATTTTTTTTTGGTTCTCTTGGGTTGTCAGAAAAATCATGACTTTTCCCAATATAATATTCACTAGACAAGGTCATTCATAAATTATTTACACTGATAGGATTAAGGTAAAGTCATGAACCTTGTTTGCTGTGAGGCAGAACTGCTGTCCCAGTCTGGGAGGAGAAATTACCAGATGAATAGAAGTATTGTGAATCAGCAGTAGGAAGAAGGCACTGCCATGAACATACTTTTCACTCCTATGATTGACTTGACATATTATTTGATGTGCCAATTATTGGATGTACAGGTGTTGTATTAACCTCTGTGTTGATGTCTAGGGCATTCTGGGAAGGAAATGATGAAATTAAATGGGTCATTTCTACTCTGTGGTACTGATAACATCTCACCTTAAGTATACTGTAAATAACCATTAATACTATTTTTCTTTTAGAGAAAGCAATGTGTGGCATTTCTTGTGTGGCAAGGAAACCAGAGAAGCTGCTTCTCCTAGACTTGTTGATACTAATTACAATGCAGATCACTACCTGAAGGGGATAAAAGGGTTGCTCAACTGGACTCCCTTACTTTATAAATGAGAAAACTGACACCAGGAGAGGACACTAACTCACTCCATATTATACATTAAGTTAGTTACAGTGTCAGGATTACATCTGAGCACTTCTGAGTCCCTGTTAAGAATATTTTGCTGCACCCCTCTGCAAGGCACGGTGCCAGAGGAAATGTGGGGTAGTGGAAAGAACACCAATTTGAGGGCAAGAGATCTGATTACAACTCATGGCTCTGCTTCTTACTGACTTGCTCCTGAGAAAGTAATATTGCTTCCTAAGCACCAGTTTTCTCACAGGGTTATTATTAGCATAAAATGTGAGATGCAGTGGAAAAAAATGAAGTGCTTTATATGGACACAGTCAATTTGCTTATGGATTTTAGTTCCGTCACCTGTCAACCATGTGATTTGGGCAAGTTCTTATTTCTGTGAAGATGATTTTTCCTTTGTAAAAGTGATACACTAATAGCTCCCTTGCAGAGTTGTTTTGAGGCCATTAGTGTCTGTGAAACATTCAGAATGGTGCCTGGCACATAATAGGTGTTTAATAAATGTTTGAGATCATCTCAGAAAACTCACTTTTATCTTCTGAAAACTGTTCCTCTAATGCTTATAAAGCATATGGCAGAACCTGGCCTTCTGTGGGTTTAAAACTTTTGTAGAGTTTGATTCCGAGGATACAGGGGGGTAAGTATAGACTTTGCTGTTGGTCAGGTTTCCATTCCAAACCTGTAGTGGGCCACTCCCAGGCTCTTCTTCCTAGGTAAAGGCCGCTAGGGCTTGCAAGCTTTGTGGTAAACTGAAGAAGAGGGGCAGGAAGCCTGGTATCTGGGATATTTGAGAGGAAGAATGGAAATGGGAAGAGTGGTCACCTCTGCCTGCTGCCCTGAATAGCAGCATGTCAGCGCCAGTAGTGAAACCTTTCTTCATTATGATTTCCACCTCTAACCCTCTTTTTTCTTATTAATTAGTTTTTTTTTTATTTTTTTACATCATTGTTCATTTTTAAACAGTTTGCTTCCCCCCCACACCCTCAGGTGTAGTCCCCATAGAGTTTCCTTCCCCAAGGCACCTGTGCACCATCACCTCAGTCCCCTGTGCTCCTCCCTCCCTCCCTCTGATCCCTCTCCCTCCTCCTCCCCTGCAGTGTCTCTGATTTATAATTGCCAGTTTTTGCTTTGTTGTGTTTTGTGATGTTACTATCTTTGTACACTGATGTCTTTTTTGGTTCCCCTATATTCCTGCTATAAGTGAAACCATCTGATATTTTTCTTTTTCCTTCTGGCTTATTTCACTGAGCACAATTCCTTCCAGCTCCATCCACGTTGCTGCGAATGGCATGAGTTTATCTTTTTTGATTGCTGAGTAATATTCCATAGCGTGTAAGTACCACATTTTCTTGATCCAGTAATCTATTTTTGGGCATTTGGGTTGTTTCCAGGTTTTACCTATTGTAAATAGTGCTGCAATAAACATAGAGGTACAGGTGTTCTTTTGAATCAGTGTTTTTGTGTCCTTTGGGTAGATCCCTAAGATCCACCTCTAACCCTTTAAGTGCCTCAAAGTTTTGGGACCATGTCTAAGTTTTTGTTGCTCCAAATACTTGACCCAAAGTACAGATCCTAGGTATTTTAATTGAAAGAATGACTATTTGATGCAGAAATCGCTGGTGGCACCTAATCTCTCATCTCAGCTTTACCTTGTAGAGATATATGTATTTAATCAGGCTTTTCGAGTCTTTAACCTTAAGGCTTTGCTGGATTTCAGATATTCAGTTTTTAAAGTTTTGCTCTACTGCTGACTTCCCTTTGCAACCTTGATCTGTCCAGACAGCTATTTCCTCCATCCCTGGTCATTGTGTGGGACTTGTCAGGTTCCTCTTTCTGGTTTTGAATGCTAGGATGGTGCTTGTGATTCTGGTGCGCAAGAGCTGGGTAAGTATGAAATCTGCATGATCAGGCCAACATTTTTTCAGTGGTTTCAGGATTATGGGAAAACAATGCTAGATAGATTCTCTCCCTTTTTCTCCCCTACCGAAGGGTGGTTTTATATAAGCTATATAGGCACATCTACTATGGATCAGATATTCTTCTAGGAGCTTTAAATACATTATGTCACCAAATGCTAACAAGTAACCCCTTGAGTTAGATTGATAATGTAAGACTGCCCTCAATTTAACAGAAAGGAATACAGAGTTTAGATAAAGGAAATGACTTGTTTTAGCCAGTAAAGGAGAGATCCAGGATATGAATCCTGGTCTTTTTCACTCAAAGAGAATACAATCACTGACTACCTTACCAGAATGGGAGCTCCTTGATGGCAGGAATTTTGTCTGATGCTCAACACAGAAACTGAAATGGAATATTTTTTTACTGAACATTTAATACTTTGCAAAGTGATGAGTAGGGCAACTGGCATGAGGTATTGAGGACCTGTTTCCTAGTCTACATATTTACTCAGTTCTCAAGGTGAATTTTTATAACCTATGGTTATAAAAATAAAGAGAAAAGCATTATTTACTCCCAAAATCCATAAGGGTAACTAACACAAACATTTTTATGTTAATGTAGGTTCTTTAAGGCTAAAGAACTTAGTGTTTCTTGGGAAAATAATATTTCACTGAGTTATCTTATGGAAAATTTAGATATAATACAAGTAAAACTGCCTGAAGGGTAAAGTATTATGTTAAGTTGTTTTTAGGTCTAGTTTCTCTCCCCGATTCCCTCTCTGGGTTTCAATTTCTATGTCTATACAGAGAGCTGTTGGACTGGATGACCTCTGTGGCTCCCGACAATTCAGACACTTAGGTAATGGTCATGTAGTTGTTCCAATGCTTACGTCCACCACATTTATGTGTAACACATAATTCATTTCTCTGATGTGTAGTCCCTTTTTGCCTTTGTCTTTAAGCCCGCTGTCTAGCTTCCATTAAAGTCAGTTGCCTGCTTTAGTTTTCTTTCTTTTTTTTTAGGCTACTTCTGTGTGAGTTCACTTTTCTTTTTGAGGTTGAATTGAATTGTGTAAGGCCCTCAGGAAGTGGTGGAAGCACCTTCCTCAAACCTGGTTGCACCAAAAACCTATCAAGTCAAGTCCTTTTCCCAAAGAGGAAGAAGAGGAAGACTGGATTCCTCAGCTGATAGATGAGCATGTTTTACTTGAGTTCTCTGGGCTAATTTTATCACTGAAGGAACAAGAAAGGACATTTCCTTTTAAATCCAACACCCTTTCCCTCCCTTGTTCTGTGTGTGGTTACTATCCCTCAGCCATTTTTGTGTCCCCTTTAAATTCCATCTACTTTACTAAATCATGCACAATAAATTCAAGTAAACCTCCATATTGCAATCTTTTATATCATAATGGTGATTTTATTTCTATTCTTCACTAAATATTTTCATCAAGAGTTTCTCACATGATCTCTCATGAGCCCCTTTCTCCACAAAAAATCCCTGTGGGTAAGCTAATCTGTGTAACATACTCACTTCTACTCATAAGTTTTCTTACTGTTGTTTGAATAAGTCATACATTCTGTCTCATGTCTCCCTAACTTGTTTCTCTTAGTTTGTTTGTTTGTTTTGTTTAAGATGTTTTCCTTTGCCTGCTTTACTTCTGCTCAACAACCTTAAAGGCCCAATTCAAATAGCTCAGTCTCTGATACCTTCCCTGATCATCTCCCTCTATGACAAACATGGTTAATATCCCTCTTTTCAGAACAGAAAATGTGATACCTATGTGATACTTTGTTCCAAAGACTATGGCAGCATTTTTTGTATTGTATTTATTCTGTTTTTATTGTAATTACTTGCTCTTCTACCTGTTTCTCTTTAAACACTTCCTCAAAACAATCAGCCCTTCCAAGGTTAGAAATAACCTGGCATATACTAGGTATTTGATAAAAGAGGAAAAGGGTATTTATTAAGTTCCTTATGCTGTGCAACTTGCCTTATAAATACTCTCAATCTTTACAGTGGGTCTGTCATGTAGATTGTTATGAAGTAACTGAGGCCCAGAGTGATTAGTGGTCTAATGATCTCACATCTGGTAACTCAGAGGACTGGGATTCAAACCTGCAATATGTCTCTGATTTATAACTGTCTGTCTTTACTTTAATGCTTGAGCTGTATTTAGAATTTTTCTGCTGACTTTTAATTCAATATTCTTTCTGTGCACATCAGAAAAAGACAAATTGAGTGTATCGATGTATTTAATGCAGTGATAGATAAAAGTTCAAGCAGAAGTAGGGTACAGGTAGCTGTCACACTCACGTAATTGCTGTGTATTGAGAAAAGGCCCCAGAGTCATTAATGCCTTAATTGGTACCGTAGGCACTTCTATAATTTGGCATTTAAAAGTGAATCAGTTTTAGCTGGTTAACAGATGTAACAACACCTACCTTTGGGCATGTTCTGTTCTAAAAATGGATGAAAAGCTGCTTGTATCACACTATCACGGGCAAGGTGGATGAGCTCAGCTTTGACCTAAAACAGTGTTGGTGCTTCTGAAATCTTTCTTTCAAGCTTTGTCATATTTTTGTCAGGTGCTGGTAACCTACTTTTTTAGAATCAGGCAATTGTAATATGAATTAGGATATGGGGTTCTTACCCAACTATCTGAGCTCTCTGCAGGGAGAGTCCAAACATAAAGGACTTCATTGGAGCTGGTAAAGGAGGCCAAAAGGTAGAGCTTGGGAAACACCTTTGCTTCCTTGTTTTGTGACATGGACTATCCAGACACTCTGTATTCTCTTCAGTCAGCTAGTAGCATATGTGTTGTGGGAAGATACAAGAATGGACCTGAGTTCAAGTTCCTGCTAGCTTTATGCAATTCTGTACAAGCGGTTATACATGCTTCCTAGTTCTCTTCTCTCACGTGTCTTGTACAGTGCTTTTCCTAGGGCGAAGAGCCCATTGTCCAGGCACTGTCTAGTTCTGCCGACCAGGTGACCCAGCATTTCTCTTGCCCTTCATTTTCTTAGTCACACATTCTCTAGTCGATATCTGTAGTCCGAAATATGTTGAAATCTGTCATCTTCTGATGCCCCCTTATCCATTCTCTTCCTTTTTTAAAGCTTATACCTTTTTAAGAAATCATCTTAGTGTCATCTTAGTGTGGTGCTGGGGAAGGAACACGGGTAAATGAGTTTTTAATCTGCCAAAAATTTTTTTTTTTTAAAGGAAGCCTGTTTTTTTTTGGGGGGGGCATGTTTTTATTTATTTATTTATTTGTTTGTTTGTTTTTGTTTATACCAGCACTGAGTACAGTCAGAAGTGCGGGAGGGTGAGAGAATCACCAGAGCCAGAGCGGGGAGCAGAGCAGGCAGAAGGACCGAAGTACACTGCTGAGGGGAGCAGCGGGCGGCAGGAGAGGCCTGTGCACCATGGGGACCCTCCTCTGGTGGCCGGGGAGCAGCCGGGGAGCGAACCAGCGCCGCAGAAGCCACAGGCAGCTTCGCAACCCAGCGCTCAACTGCTGCGCCACTGGGGAGGCCCTAATCTGCCAAATTTAATTAAAACAAACTTCAGAGGAAAGTTAAAGGAACAAAATAGTTAAGTCATGTTTATATTTGGAGTTGCAAAAACTTTACCATGAGAGTAAATGAGAGGATCGACCTTTCCAGAAGATGCTCTAGGTTCAAATTTTGGTTTCATCATCTTGTAGGTGTATGACCTTGGTCAAGTTACCACCCTAAGTCTCATTTGGTGAAATTGAAAAGAAGAGAAAAGAAGGAAGACACAAATAGAACAAATAGTTAAATCATCATACCAAATGGTGGAGGAAGTGGTTGTGGCCCAAAAGGCCCACAGAATGCTGGAGGTGGTCCATATTGAATGGGTGGTGGTGAAATAGGGCCTCCCATGGGGAATAATCAGAAATAATCAGTATAATCAGAAATTATACTGAACTAGGAATCAAAACACAAGTTTGCTTTTAGCAAACTGTGTGAACTTGACCAAATCCTTTCTCTCTTATAGGAATTATAAATTAAGATTTGATTCTGTTAAATTAGGTACCTCAGTATTCCTTGGTTTAGAGATTGACATCTGCTTGCTGTGTTTCTTCATAGTCCTCTTGTGTCCAAAAATTTTGCTTTTTTTTAAAAAGGATTTATTTATTGATGCATACAAGAACTGGGGTACAGGCCAGAGATGCCGGGGGTGAAAGGATTCACCAGAGACAGAGTGGGGAGCAGAACAGGCAGACTGACTGAAATACACTGCTGAGAGGAGACAGGAGAGGTCTGCTGCGCCATGTGGGTTGCTCCCTGGCTGGCCAGGGATCGAACTCATGCTACAGAGGCTGCAGATAGCTTCACAGTGCTGTGCTTAACCCCTTGTGCCACCAGGGAGGCCCCCAAAATTTCACTTCTTATAAGGTAAACAATCATATTGGGTTATGACCCACCACAATGACCCCTTTTTAACTCAGTTACCTCTGAAAATACCCTATTTCCAAATAAAATCAAATTCTAAAGTACTGGGGGTTAGGATTTCAGCATATCTGTTTTGGGGAGACAATTCAAATCCATCATGATGGGCTCCCCCCATTTTATTAATTTGTCAGTCATTTACACATCTATATAATGTTGGGGTACATTTTCACACCTTCGTATACATACACACTTCTCTTACCCAAACAGTGTCTTATCCCCTTGCTCCCCATTCCCCTTCCTCTCCTTTACTCCCTCTGGCAACCAGTATGATTTTCACAATGTCTGATAATAATTATTTTTGTTGTACTTTGCCAGTTTGTGTCCTTTGGTTATTTATATTGCACAAACAAATGAAAACGTCTAGTATGTCTTTTACTTTCTGTCTTATTCTGCTTAGCACATTCGCCTCAAGAGCCATCCATTTTGACCCAAAAGGAACTATTTCATCTTTTTAAATAGCTGAGTATTCTGTTGAGTATATATTTTTGTGGTTTCAATTTGCATTTCCTTTACAATAAGTGATGTTGAACATTTTTTCTTGTGCGTGTAGGCCATCTGAATGTCTTTGGAGAAGTGTCGATTCAGTGCCTATTTTTTGAGAGTTACTTTTTTGTTGTTGTTGAGTTGTATAAGTACTTTATATATTTTGGAAATTAACCCCTTGTCAAATGTATAATATGCAAATATCTTCTCCCAGTCCATAGATTGTCTTTGTTTTTGTGATGATTTCTTTTGAGGCACAAAAACCTTTTAGTTTGAGGCAGTTCAGTTTGTTTATTTTTGCTTTTGTCTCCCTTGCCATTGGGATTGTGTTTCCTCATCACAATGGGCTTTTGAGGGTTAAGGAAAGGACTTGGTCAGGTAAGATTTGAATTAACAGAGAGAAGTAGAGATGTTGTGAGACAAGTTTTTGCAATGTCCAAATTGTCATAAAATGATCTACTAGATAAATTCATCTTGGTAGAATAAAGGAATTCTCAGATTCCCAAGCAAGGATATTTAGTGAAAAAAAGGTTACTTCAGATTTTTTCTTAGTCGTTTTTGTTCACAGTATGCAGCTTTGTTCACTGTAGGCGGCTTTTCTTTTTCTGTAAGCAGTTTTATTGACACATGCCACAAATTTAGTCTTGACCATTAAGGTGTTGATTGCATGGTGCGTAAAAATTTATTTTTAGGTAACAGAAATTAAGTTATTTCTAACTTTTACAGTCATTCATAATTACAGAAGATATTTTGCTGTATAAATGTGACGAGCTTGCAAAACAATAGATGATTTGACTGATAAAATTTCATCATAGAAAATGAGGCTGGATCATGAAGTTTCTTAATCTGTGGCTCTTGGACTTGGGGCAGTAACTCTCAATTATAGCCACTCATTATAAATATGTTGATATACAGGTTCTACCTGGCACCAAATAAATTAAATTTGGGGGGCAGAGGGTAGGTGTGAGACCCAGGCATCATTTTTTTAAAAGCTCCCCAGGTTTGTATATGTGGTTGTAATTCACTAGCTTATGCACATAAAAAAGAAATTGGATTCTTGAACTTGCTGTGACCTCTGGGTATTCTCTAAAACTTTTAAGTCTTAGAGAATAAGGAAATCTAAGTATATTAGCATGTCCCAACTGTTTAATAATCATGGGCAAGCTCACTGGAATTCTTTTTGAGTTTCAGTTTTCCCATTTATGGAATGGAGATAATTATAACTACCTTTGAGGATTGCTTTGACAATCAAATATTTGCCCAAGGTGTTATAACTGCTTGGTGTCCTACGCAAGTCCAGAACCCACATGTCCTAATTCTTTTTATTCCCCCATGAACTTGAAAGGTGGTTTTTCTACCTAACTTTTTCACTCTTTCAGCTCTTTTGTTAAGTTGTGCCTGAATACCTTCTGTATTGGAAACCTTCAGGTACTTTAGTGTAGCAACAGCATATTGGCTTAGTGGAAACAACATGGTCTTTGGAGTAGCGTGGATATGAAGTTCAATTCTAGCTCCATTACTAACCATAATAATTTTAATTCTTAAGGGTCAATTAAATGGAGTATTAAATAAGAAAATGATGTGAAAGCACTGCTTGGTATGTAATTGTTGCTTATTGTTATTGTGAAGGACAGCGGTAGAAGGAGATGCATATAATACAGCTGGATAAGTGATAGAGTAGAGGCCTTTCAATTTGACTTCACTTTTTTTTATGTGGCTTTTGAAAGGTTGGCTAGGTGGGTGTACCTTTTGGAATCCTTAAATAATAACTTTGATTTGTGTAAGCCTATACTGTTTAAGAGATACTTTTGCAAATTATTCCC
The DNA here is from genome assembly GCF_964194135.1 of Talpa europaea. Classification (NCBI taxonomy): domain Eukaryota; kingdom Metazoa; phylum Chordata; class Mammalia; order Eulipotyphla; family Talpidae; genus Talpa; species Talpa europaea. The sequence goes on along the minus strand of NC_140073.1, from coordinate 48,970,151 downwards.
ATTTAATTCACACAGTAATATGTAAGGAAAATGTCTCTATATCTTAGCAAGGGAACTATGGCTAAGAGAGATGAAGTGACTTACATCTGGTTACATCATGAATAAGCAATGGAGACAGTTATTGTTTAAAGTGAAACCCCAATCTTTGAGACCTTGGGTTTTGTTTCAATTGGATTTCTGGTTTCAAAGCAGAGGCTTTTGCATGTAAACCCAGGAAACCTTGGGTTTGTGCTTGTATTGGTTATCTATCACTGTGTAAATAGTTTGCAAAACTTATCAGTTTAAAAAAAACAGACATTTATTATCTCACATAATTTCTGGGGGGCAAAAATCAGGCTATAGTCAGGTGACTACCATCATCTGAAGGCTCAGCTGGAGCTGGAGGATTCCCTGCCATACTCGCTCATCTGGTTTTTGACTGGCCTCAGTTTCTTGCTTGCTGGCTATTGACTGAAGGCTTTAATTCCTTGTTTTATGGCCTCTCCATAGGGCAACTCATACGATGGCAGTTGGCTTCCCCAAAATGAGTGATCTAAGAGTGAAGAGAGGAACCAAAACCGAAGCTGCAGTATTTTTTATAATGCAGATTTCAAAAATGATATACCATCACTTCTGCTGTATTCTTTTGGTCTTATAGACCGGCCTTCTATCAAATGGGAAAGGATACACGTGGGGAGATTATGAGGAGGCATGGATCATTGCAGGTTGGCTGCTGTAGATGTAGAGAAACTCTGAAACCCAGCTTATACACATCTTTTGTGGTTTTTTTTTTAATTTTTAAATTTTTAAAAATATTTATGCATACAAGAACTGGGGTACAGGCCACAGGTATGGGGGATGAGAGGATTCACCAGAGAGAGAGTAGGGAACAGAGCAGGCAGATTGACTGAAATAACTGCTGAGGGGAGCAGCGGGTGAGACAGGAGAGGTCTGTGCCGTATGGGCAGCTCCTTGGTCAGGGATCGAACTCGTGCTGCAGTGGCTGCAGGTAGCTTCATAGGTTGAATATTAACCCCTTGTGCCACCAGGGAGGCCCTATACACATCCTTTATTAAGGACTTAACCTTAACACACAGGTTCAGATTCTATTTCATGTTTCAGGCATGGTGGATACCAGGAGGGTTCCCTCGTATCTTTGAGGGATGCTTTCTCAAGATGCCTCCTTCAGAAGCCTCCTTAGTCTCATATCTACTATCAATCTTTGAAGTTGGTAACATAATCATGCTTATTTTTACAACCAATCAGGTAATTTACTGAGGGGTTAGAAGCATGAGAGGATTCTTTGCCATTAGGTGCTATGTAGTGAAATTGCCTTTGGAAATTTGAATGTGTTGATTCTTTTATTTGTCCAGAAATTGAGGTGAGGGAACTACACGTTGTCTCTAGCATTCAGTGTTTGGGAAACAACCCATTCACACTCACTTGCACGTGATATTTCAAATGAGTAATGTGCTAAGGGCACATTGGCTACTCTTGAAGTCAGTACATCTGAATCTGAGTTACAGTTTTGACACCAACAGACTCTGTGACCGTAAGATGTTATTTGTGAACTCTAGTTTCCTTAAGTATAACATGGAGAAGTTAAGCGGAGTCTCAGTGTTCTGAAGTGCAACAGCCTTACTGGCTACTGAGTGAGACTGGGATGTAGGAAGAAGCTGAGGAAGTGGGACTTTCCCACCTCCATTTCAGACAGAGCAGACAACTTTTATATGTTTAAATATTGGCGTTTCTGTAAGATTTGACTGGAAAATGAGCTTGAGAGTTTTTTGTTTTTTTTTTTTAAACTTGGAAACCTCTGAATTGAATGATCTTTAAGGACCTCTCCATGTAAAAGAAAGGTATTGGTTTTTTTTTATGTCATTGGCAAGAAGTAGCTTATGGGGTGTTGGAGGACCCTCTTTTCTATATTTCTACAGGTAGAAAAGCAGAGTAATGGTCTTGTATATCTCCTGTGAAATCTAGACCTTTTTTTTAAACATTTATTTATTCATGCATACAAGAACCAGGGTACAGGCCAGAGGTGTGGGAGGGTGAAAGGATCGCCAGAGACAGAGTGGGGAACAGAACAGGCAGACTGACTGAAAAACACTGTTGAGGGGAGCAGTGGGTGAGACAGGAGAGGTCTGCTGCACCATCTGCTGGGTATCTCCCTGGCCGGCCAGATCGAACTGGAGCTGCAGACTGCGGACAGCTTCACAGCGCTGTTGCTCAACCATCTGCGCCATCAGGGAGGCCCTGTTTAGACTGTTTTTCTCACTCTTTTCTCCTTAGATTTTTTTTTTTTTTCCTCCCAGTGTTGGGAGAGGTGGACATTAGTTGCTGATGGTTGCATCTCCCATCTCTAAGGTGATGTAGCTTCTTTTAGAATCAGGGTCCAGATCTGGAGACATGATGGCCTTCCTCAGAGAGGCAGAAGTTGAAGAACAGGCCTCTTTAGAGAGGAGGAGGCTGGGGGAAATCGGCAGCAGGTGAGAAGGGCTGGTCTTCTAAGTGGTTTCTAATCATCTTCTATGGATTATTTAGATGTAAACATAACTTTCCCTGGCTCTTTGTCTGTGCTCAAGCCCATAGGTCTTTTGGAGACTAAACTAGTAGAGTGAATAGAGGTGGGAGGAATTCAAATGAATCTTACTTCTAGCAGCTTGAGAGGGCTCTTGTCTTTTGGTGACTGTAACACTTTTTTACTTCCCTGTTGACAGATCTTTCCTAGCTGATTGAAGCTAATCTCTAGCATTTTGTCCCCGATTCTGTTCAGGTATATATTCTTTTTGGAAATGAATGGTTTAATGCAAATTGGACTGGAGATGCAATCTGTAGCCTAGGTAACGTTCTAGCCTTTCTATTTACCTGTGTGACCTTGGGCAAGTTTCTTAATCTTTCTCAGTGTGTTTCCTTTTATCTAAAATAGGGTTGCTGTGAAGATTAAAGGAGATAAACAGGTAAAGCACTGCATCTGTGCCAACATAAGTGCTTACTAGAAGCAAAGTATTTTTATTAGTTTTGTATTTATATCTTTGAGAATTTAGGGTAGAGGCTACTTGAATTATAAAAATGCTGTTAGAGCAGTAAAATTAGTACTTGAAGAAATTTTACACATCATTTTATCTGATACATCCTTTTACAATTGGATCGTTTTATAATTGAGATCACTCAGGCTTGGAGTGAAGCAGTGAATGGCTCAAGGTCACCCAGTGTAGGCAGAGTTCCTGCCAAATTTTTCTCCAGTATCTGCTTACAGACCTCCATGATAGAGAGCTGGCACTCCTGGAGGCTGTAATTTTCATGATTTTCCATTTTGGTTGTTAGAACTAAAATCTGCTCCTCTGTGGCTTCTAATCACATGAGGAAATTTAAGGTTAGGCAGATGAAAGGGTGTGTCATAATAGGTGTTCTTCCATTCCATCTCCAGCTACAAGGACCAGGTAAGACAGAGGCCTAGGAACTCAGGTCCAGAGCCTCAGATTCCTCCTTGTGGCTTTGTGGGTGAATAGTTTTCATTAAAATGATTCATTCCCACAGCCTTACTGAATTTATCAGTATTGGAATCATTAGCATTTTTTATTATTAGGATGTTAGCAATAGAAATTATTAGTAGTAGTACTAGAATTTTTTTATGAGCATTTATTAGTACTAGAAGGAATGATTCATCATATGGTCTGTTTTCATCATCATTTTATAGATTAGTAACTGAGTCCCAGAGAGGTAAAGGCATCTGTGCAAAGTCGTTTATAGAAATTCTGTGCTGGAACTGCGACTAGGATCCTAGTCTCTTGGTAGCCAGTTTTGGATGTCTTTCCATAGACAACACTTCTAGAGAAGATGTTAACATACTTTCAGTTTTTAAAAATGTCATACAGCATTTGTGCCTTAGATTTTTATTAGGAGAGACAGCGTCAGTTAAAACTTACATGGATTTCTGTCTAAAAATATCAAGTTGTTTTTCAGTATCACAAGGAAAGAAAGTTCTATTCACAAATATTTTTAGAGTACCTATAGGAGCTTATGTGCCAAATTCTTCTAAATTCATACTTCAAAGTACAAACTCAGTCTTCTTCACTTGTGTGAAGCTTCCTGACTACTCCCCCATCTCCACTTTGCTCTCTCTTTACAGCACTTCCCATGTAATGCTAACACTGGTGTGGGGAAGAGAATATGGACATTAGATTTGAGCAGGCCAACCTGGGTTGGAGCTTGGCTCCAAATAATTCATGTAAAGTGGCTTATTTGAGTGCTAGATACACATTAAGAATTCCTGAAATGTTGTCTCCTATTACAATTATTTTTGTGTTTATTCATGTCTTATCTGCCCTTGGGAGCACCTCAAGGGCAGTGTCTTTTTGCAAACTGTGAGTCATAACCTATGGGTTGTGGATGTAATAAATAAGTTGGACTAGTATTTTTGGAAAGTAAAAAATAAAAACAAAGTCAAATTGAATACACCAGAGAAAACATTATATAGAAAGAACAGGATTGCTTTATGAAACTTTTATTTCAGTTTTATGTTTATAGATTATGTGTGTGTGTATGCACATGTGTGCACGCGCATGCATTTGAGTGTGTGCTGGGTCTCCATATAAATTGCATTCTTACTGTAGATTATAGTTAAAACAGTTAGAGAAACTCCACTGTAGGGAAGAAACTGCCTGCTATTTATATCTTGTATTCACAGGACATAGCACAGGGTCTGGAACAAATCTTCTGGTGTATATGTAACTGAGACAAGACAGCCTAAAATTTTGCTTAATGTGTGATACAGACAGTAAATACAATGTAGGTTCAAAAAAAGAAAGGGTAAATTATCTTGAGAAATAGTAGTTGAGAGCTCAGGTTTCTGGTATCTGAAAATTTTGAGAATAAATATCAGCTCTGCTACTTATTTGGCTGGAACAGTAAGGCAAGTTTCTTTACTTTTCTTGTCCTCATTTTCTCCATCTCTGAAATGGGAATAATAATTACTTCAGGTTGTGAAGATTAAAGAATATAAATTTACAACAGTAGTTGGCACATAATGACGTCTTGCTTAATTTTTTTGTGGGCTAAAGTGGTTATGGGAGGATTTATAGGGAGGCAGATATTTATCCTGCAGGGACTGGTAAGAATGAGATGTGGGAAATGGTTGAGATGCCCTGAATATGTCTGAGTACTGAGGTAAAACTCTGTGACTTTTTTTTACTTATGTATCCTTTCTGCAACTTTCTTGCTCTCGAAAATACCCAGTCTTTATTTTTTTTTTTTTCCTCTTCAAAACCACTTCCTGGGGAGAAAGTCCAACATAAGCTGTTACAACTTGCCTTTGGCCCCTCCTGGAGGCCAGTTCATGTCCATAGACAGGGAAAAGGAAGTTAACGTAGGGTGTCTAACCCCAGTTACTCTGAATTCCAGAGAGAGAAGGATAAAACCGTGCAGAAGCTGCTCAGATTGGCCCCAGCAAAAAAGGACCCCCAGCAAGGTAAATAGGAAGGTTCTTGGCTTCAAGTCCAAAGTCCAGACTGGATCTGGAGAGGACAGGTCCTTGTGAAGGGAGCAGCTGGGAGGGCGGACAGGAAGACTAGCCTGTCTCTGACTTCTGATGATGCTGGAAAGGAAACCTCTCCAGGTTTAAGAAAAGGAGGAGGGACGGAGAGAGTGTGAGAAAGAAGGTGATGAGTAGAGGAATGGGGGAAAGGGAGAAGGAACAGCTTGCAAGATAACTGTTTTGGCTCCTGGCTGTCCGGGAGACAGGGAGCTTGTCCAGCCTTTCCTGCTGAATCTCTGTTCTCTTGTAAACCCTTTGCCACTTTAGCTTCAGTAAAGAATGGGCTTTCTAAATTGTATTTTAGGTCTAAACTTTCTGTAGTTATTTAATGAAGTCCAGGAGAGCTAGCCAAGTAAAAGACTAAGGAGGTCGGAGGAGGAGCAAGAACTTCTGCTTGATTTGTTTTGTCTGGGTAAGCGTTCTTCAACCGTGAGACTATTGCTGACTTGGATTGTGGAATTCTGTGTGCGTGTGAGGGGAGAGTATGTGACTGTCCTGGGTATTGGAGGATGTTTAGCAGCATCTTTGTTGTACTGCCTAGTAAGTGTCAGTAACATCTGTCCTCCCTTCAGTGGTGACAATCAAAAATATCTCTCAGCATTGCCAGATGTGCCCTGGGGAACAAATCAAAGCCTGATTGAGAACCAGTCATCTCTATATATGTTTAAATTGCAGGGACAGCCAAAGGACAAAATTAAAAATAATAGACTCTCCTACTTATATAACACTGTGCCAGATACTGGACCTTTAAATATCTTAGTTCATTTAATCTCCATAATTACTCTGTAAGTTAGGTACTACTGCTATTCCCTGTTTTACAAATGAGGAAACTGAGGGGAAAGATTAAGTGAACTAATAGCAACTAATATTTATATGAGTTGCTGTGTGTCAGGGTCTATGCTAAGTACCTTGCCTATGAGTTATCTCACTTAATCTCACATTTATTTTGCGAGGTGGGTACAGAAGTTGTCACAGTTTTGCAGATGGGAAAGCTGTAGTGTTCCTAACCCTATGCTGAGCACTGTGGCTGACCTGGTTTTGAGTAGTTTCCAGAGTATTTTTTCCTACTTGACCTTCAGAACAGTACTGTGAATTAGATAGTATTTTCCCCATTTTATAGTAGAAGACTCTGAGGCTGGTAGAGAGAAAGGGGCAGAAACTGATGGAGTTGACTGGCATTTGTTATATGTATGCTTTATGCTTTTTATGGATGACCATGTTGCTTCCAGCCACACAAAAGCAGCAGGCAGTCAGGTGACAACATGAGGCAAAGAAAAACAGAGCTTGTTTGTGAAGGAGAGCTGAGAGGCAGTCCTCTGATTTGTAATGTAAAGTTGTTGGGTGACGTTTTCTTCTGCTTATATGCTCTCCTACCTACTTCTTACTTTCTGGTGACACTGGCTATATATCACAGGTTGTAATTATAACTGACTTTTTAGAAAAATGTGTGTAACTTCTGCATTCTTCCACCTCATAAGGTCCATAAGTGTAGACTTAACTGTAAACACTCTTTTGTTCGCTACAACAGGTCAGTTCCGTGCTTACCTTTTTTTTTTTTTTTTAAAGATTTATTTATTTATGCATACAAGAGCTGGGGTACAGGCCAGAGGTGGGGGGGGAGTTGAGAGGATTCACCAGAGACAGAGTGGGGAACAGAACAGGTGGATTAACTGAAATACACTGCCAAGCGGAGCATTGGGCGAGTCAGGAGAGGTCTGCTGCACCATGTGGATGCTCCCTGGCCAGGGATCGAACTCACGCTGCAGTGGCTACAGATAGCTTCATAGTGTGGTGCTTAACCTCTTGCACTACCTGTGAAGCCCCCGTTCAGTGCTTACTTTTACTTGTGAAATTTCTGATTCTGTAGGCACATGGAAAGAAAACTGAGAGTCAGAAAGATTGATTTATTCAAGATTATGTAGCAGTCTGGTAGCAATTTTGGTAACAGATCTGTGTTTTCCTATCATCAAGCCCAGGCATTTTTGCACAGTGTTGTGCTGCTTCCCATGCATGTATAATATGATTGGGGCTTTATGATCCTGCTCTGTGGCTTTATGCAAATCCCTCTATTTTCCCTTCTGTAAACAAAAATATTAAATGCCTCTTCTACTTTCCATCTTTGGTTGCCTACCAGTGATGTCCTGGGGTGACATCTAGCCTCAGGATAAGTGTCTATGGAGAACCAGGGAAGTTTCACTGTCCTTGCCAGCCCAGAACTGTGAATCATCTGATAACAGCTCCTGAACAACTGCTTCCTGTTTCTGTGGTAAGGTGTGGTCAGGGTATACCAGTTGAAGCAGAAAGCAGGTTTGAATTCAGGGGAAGAAGGCCAAATGGGTTATCTACTTCTACCCCTTCTTTATCAGGACTATGTGCTGATTTTGGGATATGTTCATTATCCTTTTAGCTTGTAGGGAAAATCTGCAAAGCTACTTAAATGAGATGAAAAAATTTTCCTTCTCTTCTTCTTTCATTTGTTTTGGTCAGTAAAACTAGTGACAAGAAATGACTCCTCAAGAGAAAATAGGTGGCTTAGGAAATCAATTGTTAGGCAAAGGCATTTTCATTGTGTTTTCTTTTCTTACCTCACTTTCCAGCCAACTTGCAAAGGTGATGATTGCTGTTATGTCCCTAATTTTACAAATAAAGAAAACAAAGTTTAGTGAGAAGTCGTGATCACGCAGGTAGTGAATACGAAAACCAAGATTTGAATTTAGGTCTGACTTTTAAGACCCGTGGGTGCTTCATTTCCTTCATTTAGAATGGGGAAGGATGGACTTGATGCTGCCTCGGTGCTTCCCCACTCTGAGTTTCTAGGACTCTGCCCTCATTTGGTTTTTTTTTTTTAAAAACAAAGAAGTTGAATATTTCGCTCAAGCAGTGAAGGCAGGGAGTCTTACCCTGAAGCATTTAAGGTGCTCAATCTGTATATGCCAAGTGAGTAACTTTAAAGCTTATATTTTACTTTTTTGTATTTTAATGAATTACTTTTAATGTACGTTGTCATACCGTACTGACCACCAACCCCCCCAGTAATCCTCCACCATAATTGACAGGGTCCCCTCCCCCTTTCACTCCACCCCATTTCTGGTAGTTCATTTCCACAGACAGAGATTAAGGGTTTGTTTTGTTTTTGCCTGTTCCTTTACTTTGTTTTTTATATTTCACCTATGAGTGAAATCATCAGCATTTGTCTTTTTTCCTTCTTATTGCACTTAGCATAGTTTCCTCTACTGCCACACGTTATCACAGTGACAAGATGTTATTTTATTTTTAATAGTTGAATAGTAATCCATTGTGCATACACACCACATCTTATCCACTCAGTTGTTGTTGGGCACTTAGGTTGTTTCCATAGCTTGTCTATGTAAATAATGCTGCAGTGAACACAGGAATGCATGTATCTCTTCATACTGGTGTTGCTGCATTCATCAGGTATATACCTAGGAGAGGGATTGCTGGACCATATGGTTGATCTATTTTTAATGTTTGAGAAGCCTCCACACTGTTTTCCATAGAGGTTGGCCCAGTCTACATTCTCACTAACACTACAGGAGGGTTCCTTCTTCTCCACATTCTCTCCCACACTTTTTTTGGTCTTTTTGATGTGTGCCATTCTCATGCATGTGAGGTGGCATTTCATGATTTTGATTTGCATTTCCCTCATGACAGGCGATGATAAACATTTTTTTCTTGTGCCTTTTGGCCAGCCGGGTTGTCTTTGGAGAAGTGTCTGTTTAGCTCTTCTATCCATTTTTGTGTATTTGTAATTTGTATTTGTGTAGCCTTATTGAGAGCTAATTCACATACAATAAAATTCACCTATTTAAAGTATACTGTTAAGTGTTTTTTTGTTTGTTTATTCTTAGGATTGTATAACCATCACCACAATCTCTTTTTGGAACATTTTGTCCTCTTCAAAGAAACCCTGTATCCATTAGCACTCACCATTCTGCCACACCCTCATCACCCTAGTTTTAGGAAGTGACTAATCTGCTTTTTGTCTCTGAAGATTTAATTTGCCTACTTTGGACATTTTATGTAATTGAAATCATACAACAGGTTTGTATGAGGTTTCTTTCACTTAGTGTATTTTTAGGGTTCCTCCAGGTTGTAACATGTATCATTTCTTTTAACTGCTGAATAGTATTTGGCAATATTTTTGCTGAATGAAACTCCATTGTATAGAGCTCTTTATTATTTCTATTTATGTATTTGCTTTGTTGCCAAGTGAATATTCATTTGATGACATGGTTGATTTCACTTTTTATTTGCTATTATAAATAATGCTGCTCTGAACATTTATATGCTTTTTGCGGGTGGGTATATATTTTCATTTACCTTTGATATATATGTAGGAGTGGAATTGCTACATCATATGATAACTCTAAGTTTAACCTTTTGAGAACTGCCAGACTTGTTCTCAAAGGGATGATAGCATTTTTTATTCCCACAGCATTGTAAGATGGCCAGTTTGTCCACATCATCACCAAAACTTGTTATTATCTGTCTTTTTTTTTAAGCTATGGCAATCATAGTACGTGTGAAATGGTATCTGTCTCACTGTGGTTTTGATTTGAATTTCCTTAACAACTAGTGATGCTTAGTATCACTCTATGCTTGTAGGTCATTTAGATATCTTTGGACAAATGTCTGTTTGTATCCATTGCAACTTTTATAGTCTTATTTATTTTTTACTGTTATTATAAGGGTGTTTTCCTTTCTTTTCCCCTTTATATTTATAGTCTGGATACAAGTCCCTTATCAGTTTTATGATTTACAGATCTTTTCTGCTATTTTGTGGATTTTCTTCACTTTTTTGATGTATAAACATTTAAAATTTTGATGTCATCCAGTTTATTTCATTTTTCTTTTGTTTGTGCTTTTGGTGCCATATCTAAGAAACAATCCCTAGTCCAAAGTCATAACTATTTATACCCGTGTATTCTAAGAGTTTTAGCTCTTACATTTTGATCTATGATTTGAGTTACTTTTTTGTATAAGGTAGGAATTAGAGAGTAAACCTCACTTTTATATATTGATAACTAGTTATTACAATACCATTTATTGGAAGGAATATTTTCTCATTGAATGGTCTTGGCACTCTTTGATTTCTGGACTCTATTTCATAGATCTATATCTCTATACTTATGCCAGTACTACACTGTTCTTGTAACTGTAACTTTGTATTAAGTTTTGAAGTTGGCAAAAGTATGAGTTCTCCAAATTTGTTCTTCTTTTTTTAAAGTTGTGCAAGCCTTGCACTTTCATTCTTGATGCTATTACAAATGGAAAATTCTAATTTCATGTTTTGGATTGCTTATATATAGAAATACAGCTGATTTTTGTATATTGATCTTGTGTTTTGCAACTGGTTGAATTCATTTATCAATTCTAATAGCTTTTTTGATTTTTTGTTTTTTTTTAGTTGGGGGATGTGTGTGTGTGTGTGTGTGTGTGTAGATTCCTCAGGATTTCTAATACACAAGATCATGTTGTCTCAAATAGAAATATTTGTACATATTCCTTTCCAATCTGAATGCTTTTTGTTTTTTTCATGCCTAATTGTTCTGGCCAGAATTTCCATTATAATATTAAAGAAAATTTGTAAGAGCACATATCTTTGTCTTGTTCTAGATTTTAGGAAGAAAGTATTTATCAATGAATCAGTTATAGGTAATGGTATTACCTATGGGTTTTTGTATTTGTCTTTTATCAAGTTGAGGAAATTCCCTCTACTCCTGATTTCTTATCCCAGGTTGATATTTGATAAGAAATTCCAGTTTAGAAAGGTTAAATAGTCAACCAAGGTGGCAGAGTGAGGAATCAAAAGTACTTGGAAGTCTAAAGTCCCTGTTCTTTCTATTTTGCTACCATTGTCTCATTACTGTTGATATTCAGTTTGGTAACTTGCTCAAGGTGGTGTTTGCCAGACTCCTCTACCGTGATGTTATTCTTTATTCCTCCAAATTTGATAGGTATATTGTAGGAAAATACTATGAAACTATGTATATATTGCTTTCCTTGTCAGACTTTCAGTATATTTGTTTATATCACTATGGACTTATGGATTCTAATCTACTATGTAATAATCTATTATTCTTTTTTATTTTGATGCTCAAATTCTCTCTGATTTGACAAGTAGGAGCCTCATTCAGGTTGGTTCCTCATTCAGATTGGTCCTACCTTTGACATGTCCCTAACATTATCTGACCACTCTCTTGCTTTTTAGCCCAAGAGGGTGTTCTGGGTTCATCTTGTGCTTTCTCTGCCAGTCATTTCACCAGGGAACCCTGGTTTCTTACGTGTTATATGGTATTTAGAAGCCAAGATCTAGCTGCTTGGCCTGTTTACTGCTGCAGGACAGGTGCTGCTCTTAGGACTTTTCAGTAGACATAGTGAGGAAATGAGGTTCCAACTCCTTATTACAGGTTCTCCCCACTGTGTGGATGCTCTCGTCATCCTCTGTGAGCCCCAACATTCCAGGCTGGTTGTCCATGGGACTCCTTTTCAACCTTTTCAGTGTGGTTTCTTCCATACCACAAGCTTACCCCCGCCCCTCATGTTACCCTCTCCCCAGGTCACCCTGTCCCCTCGATTCCTCCTTTCTGGTCTTTGACATCCCACCTCAGCCTGCCTCCCCAGCTCATCTGAGCATCCCGATCTCACCTGCTTGGACTCTGATTTTCCTTCCTGTGTGGGTACACACTGTGTCTGGGATACAATTGCAGTGTTGGGCTGCCCTCGACTTCTTTTAACTAGATATGATAACACTGTCTGTGCTTCTAATTTTCCTCTTCTTTTCACGCTTGCGCTACAGTGATTTTTCTAAAAATATAAGTCAGCACCACTATTCTACTTAGAAACTTTTTAGTAGTTAGTCCTTCCTTGCTTGTAAATTTCAAGTTCTTTAGACTGGCATTCAAAACTTTATAGATCTCATCCAAATATGCTTTATCTGCCTTGTTTCTTATTAATTCTTTTGTATACCCTATACTCTAGCTGTCGTCACTGGCCATTCCGTAGATGTAACCAGTACATTTACACTTTCAGGTTTTTGCTTTTACCTTCTCTGCAGTGGCCTAGCCAATGCCTTTCTTCATTTCTTCATTATCTGGCAAAATCTCTTGGGATCATAGTTCAGATATCTGGTGTGGGATGTACAGTGAAGGAGGACATCCATAAGGGGAGGGGGTCACCTGTTGAAGCCTCTGTGACCTAAATAGTCAAAACAATTTTCACTCTATTTCTGAAGGTGAACTTACTTCATTCTTGCTGTTTTTATGATTAACTCTTTACTTCTCTGTTGCCCCTGATTCATTGGCTGCTCCCAGATTTCACCCTACACAAGACATTGCATCTAGCAGACACTCAGGGAAGGTTGATGGAACTTTTTGAGGGAGTGAATTTTGGGTTGTGATGCTTCTGCATGATGGGTCTGTAGCCTGCATTTGAAGTCTCTTCAGAGAGGAGATTTAAGAGGCTCTGACTATAGGACAGGGTTTGGATGGTGGCACTGCCGACTAGGCCTACCCTACTCAGAAATGTTTCTGAAAAAAATTACATATTCACATTGCTTTTCTTTTTTGTCAGTTCCAAGTATGTCCTTTAAAAAACGTTTCTAGGGCCTCCCGGTGGCGCAGCGGTTGAGCGCTGGGTTGCGAAACTGCGCGCGGCCTCTGCGGCGCCGGTTCGATCCCCGGCTGCTCCCCGGCCACCAGAGGAGGGTCCCACACGGCGTGCAGACCTCTCCTGCCGCCCGCTGCTCCCCTCAGCAGTGTACTTCGGTCCTTCTGCCTGCTCTGCTCCCCGCTCTGGCTCTGGTGAATTCTCTCACCCTCCCGCGCTTCTGACTGTACCCAGTGCATGTATAAACAAAACAAACAAACAAACCAGCAAACAAATAAATAAAGCATGCCTCTATAAAAAAAAAAAATAAAATAAAAATAAAAAACGTTTCTACACTTTCATCCCAAATAAAAGAATTCTGGCTGCAGGTATATGGATATTTAAAGCTGCAAATAAGAGCAGCTACATCAATCTCCAAAAAAAAAAAAAAAAAACCTATTCCAAACTGTATAGGACAGTGTAAGGACATGTGTCTCCTGACACTCTGCCTGCCATTTAGCTCATTTCTGGAGAGGCATTTAAGCAAAAGTGTCAGCAAATGAGGGTTTTAGACTTTCTGATCTGTCTTTTTCAGGTACTGTAGGGAGAAAATAAGCATCACAAGTTTGGTTATTTGCAGGATGTGGGGGTGTCTGGGGAGGAAGAAAGGATGGAGACTGTGTTTTCTTAGTTCTCACTGCCATTCCCACTTGCTTTAGCCGTGTATCTTGGTCCTCTCTCTTTCTGCTTATTTTCTTCTACAGGCCTTTCTTTTCTCTCCTTTAGGACCATCTGATTTCAAAGCCTAGACTCTTTTCCATGTTTCATAATCATAATCATAGCAATGAATGGAAAAAATGGGATTATTTGTTTTTGCCTTTCCTGACAGATTTTTAGTCTTGTTAAAATAATTTCAAAATTGAGGTCAGAACATTTTTTAACATACATATTCAAATTTTAGCTGATCCTCCTGAGGTGCAGCACCAAGGGATTGCAATCAAGCTGTATTTACCTACAAGATTAACTCTTAGTCTGATTTGGCTTGAGTGACAATGGAGTGTTCCCAACTCAAGAGTAACATTGCCCCACCTACCTGCTGGTAATTGAAATTAAGGAAAAATACTCTTATATTTTGGGGGAGCAGCAGAGGAAGATATTTAGGTGTGATGGATCTGAATTCTAATTCCAACTAATATTTACCGGTTTTACAATCTTTTTTTTTTTTTAAAGATTTATTTTTTATTTATACAAGTGCTGGGGTACAGGCCAGATATGCGGGAGGGTGAGAGGACCCACCAGAGACAGAGTGGGGAACAGAACAGGCAGACTGATGAAACACACTCCTGAAGGGAGCAGCGGGTGAGACAGGAGAGGTCTGCCGGGATCGAACCCACGCTGCAGAGGTTGCAGACAGCTTCACGGTGCGGTGCTCAACCGCCTGCGCCACCAGGGAGGCCCTGGTTTTGCAGGAGCCTGCAAAACAAGTGTGGAGCTCTTTGTGCCTCATTTTTCTCATCTGTACAATGAGGATAATAAAGCTGGTTTTTGAGCGCTGATCCAATAAAAGTGACTATCCTAGGGCAGATTCTGGTTTTGCCTTTGTCCCTGACAGTGAGAATCATCAACATTGTTTATCTCGTGTGTCATTTCACACTTCTCCAGTCACTTTGACTCCTATCATCTTATGTCATCTTCACAGTGTTCTCAGAGAGGGAAACACTGTGTGATTGTTCCCATTTGAAAAATGAGGAACCTGATGCCCACGGGAAATAAATGGCTTTTACAAGAACCGAGGACTTTTGAATTCTAGTCCAGAACTTATTCTGGCCAGGTGTAGGACCGGGCAAATGTGGTAGAAAGTCCTGAATTGAAAAAGAATACCCTGATTGTAGTCTCAGCTAAGAGAATTTGAGAGTCATCTCAGAATTTACTTTATTAAAACAAAAATACTAGCTGTTCTGCCTAACTCACTTTGGTGTGTTTATTCAGCAAACAGGTATGGACTGTGCTATACGCTGTGCTAAGCCTGGTCCCTTCTCTTCAGCTGTTCATTCTTCACTATGCATAATAGATAAGCTGTATGAGTAGGAAGAGCAATGTAGTGAATGTGTGTGTGTCTGTGTGTGTATGGGAAATGGGGGGGTGCTGGGATGGGTGCTGATGGTGATAGTGGTCAAAGAGAAATGGCTTTGGGACTGGCCTTTGCTTGTGAGGAGATATCTCACAGAATTATATGTGGGCAGATAATGAGTATGATTGTGTCTTGTTAATTATAAAGTACTGCATAAATATTAGGGATTGTCATATCTTATAGAAGGTACTTTTCTAAAACCTTGGCAAACTTAGAACACCTTAGTTGGAGCCTACGTTAATTGAAGTCCGAAGAAAGACTTCAGTGGCAAATAAGATTGGAAACTCATTTGAAAAAATGTGTCTTTTTAAAAACTTTTTTAAAATTTTTTTTGAGAATTTATTTTTTTATTTTATTCTATATATTTTTTACATCATTTTTCATTTTTGTACAATGCATGCATTTTCATCTTAGTTATAGTCCCCATACAATTCCCACCCCCCCCCCTTGTTTTGATCCTACTCCCTTCTCCCCCCCTGCAGTGTGTCTCTGGTTTATAGTTGCCTGTTGATTTTGATTTTTACTTATTATAATTAGTCTTTCTCCTGGTCCCTTATTTAGGTTTTCTAAATTCCTGCTATGAGTGAGACCATCTGGTATTTTTCTTTGTCTTTCTGGCTTATTTTGCTGAGCATGATCCCTTCCAGCTCCATCCATGTTGCTGCAAATTCATGAGTTTATCTTTTTTGATTGCTGAGTAATAGTCCATGGTGTATATGTACCACATCTTCTTGATCCAGTCATCTATTTTTGGGCATTTGGGTTGTTTCCAAAGCTTAGCTATTGTAAGTAGTGCTGCTATAAACATAGGGGTGCAGGCGCCCTTTTGAATTAATGTTTCTGTGCCCTTTGGGTAAATACCTAGGAGTGGAATTGCTGGATCCTATGGAAGCTCCATCTTTAGCAGGCTGAGGAATCTCCACACAGCTCTCCATAGTGGTTGGACCAGTTTGCACTCCCACCAGCAGTGGAGGAGAGTTCCTTTCTCTCCACATCCTCACCAACATTTGTTGTTGCTAGTTTTTTTTAATATGTGCCATTCTCACTGGTGTAAGATGGTATGTCATTGTAGTTTTGATTTACATTTCCCTGATTATAAGTGATGCTGAACATTTGTTCATATGCCTGTTGGCCATTTGCATTTCCTCTTTGGAGAAGTTCTTTTTAGCTCTTCTGCCCACTTTCTGACTAGGTTATTTACTTTGTTTTTGTTGAGTCTCTTCAGCTCTTTGTAGATTTTTGTGATCAGTCCTTTATCATTAGTGTTGTGTGCAAAAATTTTCTCCCAGTCAGTGGGGTGTCTCTTTGTTTTGGTTACTGTCTCTTTTGCTGTGCAGAAGCTTTTTCATTTGATATAGTCCCAGCTATTTATCTTTGCCTTCACTATCACTGCTTTGGGTGATGTGTCTTTAAAGATGTTACTGAGGTATATGGCATGTAATGTTTCGCCTATATGAAAAAAATGTGTCTAAAGTGGTTTGAGGGGCCTCCCCTGTGGCACAGTGGGTTGACCGCTGCTCTGTGAAGCTGTCCGCAGCCTCTGCAGTGCTGGTTCGATTCCTGGCCGGCCAGGGAGAAACCCACGTGATGCAGCCGACCTCTCCTGCCTCGCCCGCTGCTCCCCTCAGCAATGTCCTCCGTCCATGTGCCTTTTCTGCTCCCTGCTCTCTCTGGTGAATTCTCTTATCCACCCATGGCTCTGACCTGTATCCCAATTCTTGTATGAATAAATAAATCTTTAAAAAAAATGAAATGGTTTGAAACTAGCAGTTCTTAAAATGGGGATATGGTTATTAAAATGGTCTTTGATAACACAGTGGAACTTTAAACTACCTATAGGTTTATGAAGAACTCATTTATAATCACCTTTCTATTATTTTGAATCAGATTTTACTAACTTACCATTCATTTATGAAAGTATATATTTTGGGAGTGCTGCTTCACATCTCAATGTGTGTATATGCTTTACTCATCTACCAGCAAAGTTCTAGTGCCCCCACACTATCAAATTGACCCCTCTTCACCCTCCTTCCACCCTTTTCTCCTCTGGTAACCACCATATTTTTCAAGTCTAAGAGTTATTTTTGTGTTTTGTCAACTTGTTTGAGTTTGTTATTTATATACCACATATGAAAGAACCCACCCAGTAAATGTCTTTCACTTTTGGATCTATTTCACCTCTCTTAATCACCTCAAATTGCATCCATGTTATTCTAAAAGGCAACATTTTATCTTTTTAATAACTAAATAGAATTCCACTGAGTATACAGGCTCCAACTTCTTTATCTAGTCATCAGTCAATGGTCATTTTATAAAAGCCACTTATACATAGTAAAGACAGTTTTTAAAAAGCCATTTGCGCTACTGCAGCATTTAAAATATTTAGGAGAGTCAATTTGTATGATGAAAGTTATAATTGGACTTTTAGTTGTGAACTTTATGTCATACATATACATACAGATATTGATTTATAATGATGCATACCTGAAACTTATGTTATAATGCAATGTTACTTCAATTAAAAAGAAAGTTCAAGGCTTCCCTGGTGTCCTAGGGCTTAAGAACTGGGTCTGAGTTGATCCCTGGCCAGGAACCTAACCCACATATGGTATAGTAGACCTTTCCTCTTTCACTAGCTGCTGTCCTTAGCGGTGTGTTTCATTAAATCTGCCTGTTGTGCTGTCCACTCTGTCTCTGGTGAATCCTCTGACCCCCCCACACCCCAACCGGACCTCTGGCCTACACTCCAGTTCTTATGCGCGCACACACACACACACACACACACACACACACAGAGAGAAAACCCACAAGGAGAAAAAAATAAAAAGAAAGCAGTTCAATAAATAAATAAATAAATAAATAAAATGTATAGGAAAGGTATTTAAGGCAGTCCTGGAAATTGCATTTCCTGGGAGTGTAAAAGAATCAGAGCAAGGCAAAGAGAAATTGGGTGACCAGATCAAAAGATATGTGATATTTTTATTTTCTAGATTTATTTGGATTCAGTAGATATAATTGTTGAGAACCTTCTATGTACTAGGTTTTAATTAGGTCCTGAGGGAACAGAAAACATTGCCTCATCAAAGGAACTTAAAGTATGACTAGAGATGTAAGACCTGTATGGTAAACAAAATGACAAGTTTTTAGGAGGTTACAATGGCATATGTATTGATGTTAAAATTCTTTTTTTTTTTAAATGTTGAATTCTTTTTTTTAAAATAATAAATTTTATTTTTTATATTCCCCATACAATTGCAACCCCCCCATTCTGACACCAATCCCTCCCCTCCCACCCCCCATCCCCCCAAAAGTGTCTCTGGTTCATAGTTTATTGTTGATTTTGATTTTCACTTTCTTATAGTTATTCATTTTCCTGGTCCCTTATTTAAGTTCTCTAGATTCCTGTTATGAGTGAGACCATCTGGTATTTTTCTTTTTCTTTCTGGCTTATTTCGCTGAGCATGATCCCTTCCAGCGCCATCCATGTTGCTGCAAATTGCCTGTGTTTATCTTTTTTGAATGCTGAGTAATATTCCATGGTGTATATGTACCACATCTTCTTGATCCAGTCATCTATTTTTGGGCATTTGGGCTGTTTCCAAAGCTTAGCTATTGTAAACAGTGCTGCTATAAACATAGGGGTGCAGGTGTTCTTTGGAATTGATGTTTCTGTGTCCTTTGGGTAAATACCTAGGAGTGGAATATCTGGATCATATGGAAGCTCTATGTTTAGTAGGTCCAGAAATCTCCACACAGCTCTCCATAGTGGTTGGACCAGTTTGCTCTCCCACCAGCAGTGCAGGAGAGTTCCTTTTTCTCCACACCCTCGCCAACATTTGTTGTTGCTAGTTTTTTTTTAATATGTGCCATTCTCACTGGTGTAAGATGGTATCTCATGGTAGTTTTGATTTGCATTTCCCTGACTACAAGTGATGTTGATAATGTTGAATTCTTGACCCAGAAGTGGTAGTGCTACCTATTGTAGCATCTAATAATCAGAAGTAATGCCCATTTTCTCATTGGACTTGTTCTTTAGTATGACTGTGCTTTGTTCTGGTAGTTTAACCCTAAGCCTAATTCCCCCAACCTCCCCTACCCCATGAATTGCCTGATCTTTCAGTATACATTTTGTGCTTAATCAGCTAGGATCTGGGACTTAGTTTGAGAATCCTTTGACTCAGTGGTCAGCAGACTGACTGGTAAGAAAAATTTTCCATCCTCTGGTTGACTGAACAAAACTGAAATTCTTCTAACATCAGACAATGAGAATTAATTAGCTTGAGTTTCACTCCCTTCCTATTGATTTTGGTTTGACTTCCAGGATTCCCAGAGCAAAACTTGATCATGAGTTGTAATAGCTACCTTTAGCATGGACTGTTGGTTCTGTGCTGTAATTTTCTTTTACTTTGTGACCTGTATCCCACTGGTGACTACCATTGTGCTAAGGTATGTATCTTTATTTAAATAAGAAACCTGGAAGCTGTTTTTGAAGTAGTCAGTTATATAGTTATCTTGTATAAAAATAAGGACTTACTAGGGAGAGTGATTGCCTGGCTACTGGGACCATTCAGTATGCTTTTCATGTCTGGCTCTGTAAATCTTAATTTGCTAGACCTTCTCCAGTCTCTTACTACACTTATGGTTAGATCCTACTAGCTGACAAGGAATTAATATTTCAGACCAGTCAGACTCTTCTTCCTCTTGATTCTCTAAAATGCTTCTTGTTTATATCAATTAGGGATGTTTTCAGCTGTGAGTAGTAGAAAACCTAATAATGATTTAAAATGTAAGGATTAATTTTCTTCACTTAATAAGTCTGGAGGGAGGTAGTTGGTTGCTGGCATGGGTTCAGATACTCACAATACCTTTTGGAATCCAGCCTCTTTCTGTTTTCCCTCTCTGCAACCTTAGAGTGTTTGCTTTCTGCCTTGGGCTTATGACCTCATGGTTATGAGATGTCTACTGCAGTTTCAGAAAGAATGCCTGAAAAAGATGAGGGGTGGGGAGGGAGGGGTGGGTATCAGAGCTAGCATTCCTCCTGTGTCCTCTTTTATAATTAAAGCAGCCATTTTCCCAGAATTCTTAGAAGCTTCTTGTTATGACTTACTGGTTAGAACTGGCACACCAAACTTTAAAGAGATTGAGAAAATTTAGTAGAATATTTAGTTATCTCATTTCCTACCTGGACAACATTAGGGTTTATTTAGCATGAATGAAGGGAGAATAGATATTGGTTAGGCATTTAAAACTCATTTCCCCCAATTTCAGTATCACTATCTATGAAAATTCTACTCCTTGTTCAATACCCAACCCAAATACCATATTCTCCATAAAGCTTTCCCCAGCTCTACAGGTATAATTACTCTCTCCCCTTTTTGGTACTTTAATTTTTGGCCTTGTTAAAATTCAGGTACATTTTGAGTGATGATTAGGTATCTTGTAAATGACTGCCACTGAATAGATTTTACCCTTTTTTCTCCATTTTTGTTCTACCCTTGCTTATTTCTTTTTCTTGAAGGATTTGCTGTAAATGGTCATTGTTATTTATTTATTTTATATTCTATCTTATTTCAGAGAGATTCTTTAATTGGCCCTGCCATTTAATTATGAGAATGATTTATTATTAAATGGCTATTTTATAACTAAAATCATTATTGTTGGCTTCTACATTTAACTGATGATATCAGAAGGTTGTAATTCTCAATCAGTAAAAAAGGTTTTGTTCTTAAACTTATTTGTGAATGCAAAAGAATCAAAAGCAATAATTTTGAAATCCTATAGACACTATAATCACCATAGTCATCAATTAAATACATATGCCTAATAGTTGAAAACTATAATATCTAAACAAAATTTGCTGGTTATTCCTGATCATTATCCTTTATATAGTGTTACCAAGGGCTGCAAACTCATATGCCTTCAGAAGCCAGGTGACTTGAAAGGGCCTGGTCAGGCTAAGATGACTACACAGACAAAATTATTGCTGGTCAAGGTCCAGGAAGTAGAAGAATAACTTGTGAATTGTTTACTTTATAACCCAAAGGACTATATTAATGCAAGTAGTTCTTGCACTTAAAATAAGTTAACGGCTAACTTGTGTAAACTTAGCAACATCACTTTATATCTCTAGGATTTAATTTCTTTCTTTGAATGTACAGTTTTGTCTCTAAAGTAACTTGTACCTTATATGATTCTGCTTTTAGCTAATAGTTTCTGCCTAGATTGCAAAATATTAACCCTCAGTAATGAATGAAACTGCTGACTTTTTAAACAAGATGTCTCAATTTAATGAGTCTTTTGTTTCATCAGAGGAAGCCATGCTTAGTCAGGCACGCACCATTGAATGTGTGAGCCAACTCGTCAGTCTTCTATAACCAAACCAGTATCTGTTTTTTGAGAACTGAGATTTCAAATAGATTTCAAATAGATCTTTCAAATAAATAGATCTTTCAAATAGATTTCAAATAGATCTTTCTTGCTAAAAATAGTAGTAGTCCTGTCTTATACTGTATGACACTTGTTTCTCCTACCCTGTCCTGTTTATTTTGTTTATTCTGTTTCTTGTGTGATAATTTTTACAGTTTCATATATGCCAACCTCTCTTATTAGTGATTTCTGGAGACATAGGATATAGGCCATTTCTAGGTTATCATTAATCCCTGAAATCTATTATAGATTAGAGCACATAGTAGATGTCTGATAAATGTTTTAAGAACTAGCATACTTGGGCCTCCCCTGGTGGCGCAGGCGTTTGAGCGCAGCGCTGTGAAGCTATCCGAGCCTCTGCAGCACTGGTTTGATCCCTGCTAGCCGGCGAGGGTCCCGCATGGCGCGCAGACCTCTCCTGCCATGCCCGCTGCTTCCCTCAGCAGTGTGTTTCATCAGTCTGCCTGTTCTGTTCCCCCGCTCTGTCTCCGGTGAATCCTCTCACTCTCCTGCGAATCAGGCCTGTACCCCAGTGCTTGTATAAATAAATAAATAAATCTTTAAAAAAAAGAAAAAAAAGAAATAGCATACTTACTAGATATGTAGGTGACCAAAGGCTAAAAGTGAAAACTACTGTACTAGATGGGCCGGGGGTGGTGGTGGAGAATGTGCTTGAAAAGATGGATTAAAGCTAACAAGATAAAATTTAAGGATGATGGTAGTGAACTTTTGCATTTTAAGTCTTACTGAAATGGCAGCATATGGGCTGTCTGGAGGACACTTAGCATGAGGCTATTCTTATAAAAAATGTTGATTTTTGACTGCCTAAGTCCAGTGTCAGCCAGAGGCATAACAGTGGCTAAAAATGTAGTGCATCTTCAGATTGAATTGTTGGCGGTATAAGTATGGTTAAAGTAGGTGATAGTCCAACTATGTTCTGAAGCAGACAGCCTACAGTTTAAGAATCATGTTCTCTCTAGGATACTAGGCAGTAAGAAAGTATTTTAAACAGGACTATGTTTAGCCGAAGGTCCCTTAGGTCACAATACTCAAATTAGAGTCTGAACTGATCCCAGTCTGCAATGAGGTAAGCTTAGAAATTGAGTGTTTAAAAACTTAAAATTTGACAGAGGAATCTCATGTCTAGTGAATCTAATAAAGAAAATGAGTTTATCTTATCTTTTTTTATGCTTAATGCTTTATTTTTATTTTATTTATAGGGAAATATTTTAGGCATACATAAAAATGGACCAAGTATAGAGTGCCCATATGCTCTTTTTCCCCTACTTCTCAAACTTCCTCTATTATCATCATGTTGCAATAGGGTGGTACAACTGATGAACCAGTTTTGATACATTATTATTAACTAAAAGATCATAGTTATGTTAGGGTTCACCCTTTGTGTTGTGCAGGTCTGTGGATTTTAACAAATGCATGCCATACATCCATCATTACAGTATCATACATCATTTCATGCTATTTTATCTATTTATCCCTATCACTGACTTCCTTTTGAACCCTTTTCAACTACTGATCTTTTTGCTATTTCTAAGTTTTACCTTTTCCACAATATCATATAGCTGGAATCAGGCCCCCCACCCCCCTTTTTTTTAACTTAGTATACATTTACAGTTTTCCATGCCTTTTTGCACCTTGATAGGTGCAAAATAGGTGATTGCTTATCCATTCATCTACTGAATGGCATTTTATTGCTTCTAAATTTGGTAGTTATAAATAAGACTTCAATAAATATTTGGGGACAAGTTTTTGTGTGGACATAAATTTTGAACTCATTTGGATAAATACCTAAGTGTGCATTTGCTGGATTGTATGACAGCCTGTATTTAGCTTTGTAAGACACTGTCAAACTGTCTTCCTTGGTGAGCTGTCCAGATCTTTTATCCATTTAAAATTTTTTTTTTATTGTGGAGTTTTAATAATTCTTTGTATATTTTGGATATAAGTTTATTAGATATATGTTTTCGCTAATACTGTCTTAGTATGTGACTTGTCTTTTTATTCCCTTAACAGTATCTTTTGTAGAACAGAAATTTTAAATTTTAATTAAGCCCAGCTTATCAATCTTTTCATTTGTGGGTCATGATTTGGGTGTTGTATCTAAAAAATCACCACCAGGGCCTCCCCGGTGGCGCAGCGGTTGAGCGCTGGGTTGTGAAGCTGCCCGCAGCTTCTGCAGCGCTGGTTCTATCCCCGGCTGCTCCCCGGCCACCGGAGGAGGGTCCCCACATGGCGCGCAGACCTCTCCTGCTCCCCTCAGCAGTGTACTTCGGTCCTTCTGCCTGCTCTGCTCCCCGCTCTGGCTCTGGTGGATTATCTTGCCGTCCCGCGCTTCTGACTGTATCCAGTGCTTCTTTAAAAAAAAAAAAAAATCACCACCAAACCCAAGGTCATCTAGGTTTTCTCCTATGTTATCTTTTAGGCATTTTACAGTTTTGCAGTTTACATTTAGGTTTATGATACACTTTGAGTTAATTTTTGTGAAAGGTGTAAAGTCTGTGTAGCACCATTTATTGAAGAACTTTTCTTTTTTCCTTTGAATTTCCTTAGCTCCTTTGTTAAAGGTTAGTTGATTATTTTGGTAGGTTTATTTCAGGCTCTCTATTCTATTTCATTCATCTATTTGTTTATTCTTTGGTTAATACCACACTGTCTTCATCCTGTAGCTTTATAGTAAGTTTTGAGGTTGGGTAGATTTAGTCTTCTGTTAAATGACTATAAAGCTATTGTAATATCTGTAAAGATACATTGCCGAAGCCACATCCAAGACGAATTGAGTCAAAATCTCTGCTAGGACTTCAGTATATATTTTAATGCTCCCAGGTAAATTGATGTACAGGGAATATTGAAAATCACCTTACTAAGACCATAAGTTCCTTGATGGTGTGGACCTGATCACTGATGTGTCTGGCTATCCTCATTGCTGTACAAGAAGCTTCAATAGTTGTTGAATGAACAAATGATTAAGAGGCTATTAAAACTGGGGGTATTTATCTTAAAGAAAAGAAAAACTGCAGGGACATAACTGACAGCCTTTAATATGAGTTGCCCTGAAGGATGTTTATTAAATGCTCCAGGAGGCAGAATTGGAAGTTTATAGAGAGACACCAGGTTCAGTGTTAGGAAGTGCTGTCACACTGCTACTTGCAAGGGAGCTCTTTGTTTCTGCATACATACCAGTAGAGCCTGGAATACCATCCCTAACAGGACTCGGCATGGGGTAGAAAATTGAAAGATAAGATGCTATGTTTATTGATCATTAGTTTAAAAAACTATGTCCAAGGCAGAGGACTATTTCTGGCTTCCTCCACCCTGTATAAGTCAACATGAAAGACAAGGGTGTGGAGTCAAAAGAATATCCTAAAAGTACTTTGAATTTGAGTTCTGATGGTACAGCAGATCTGCCAGTCTGAATTATTGACCTATTCTCTCTATAATGGGGGTGTCTTCACGAAATTCTCTGTCTCCCTCACCAAATTTGGTCTTCTGGTTGTTGGAGTAGCACAGGTATTCAGGGTCTGGAAACAGTGAAAGTTACTTAAAAGAACTCTTTCTGCCCTGATCAAGTTTGTGCATCCTTCTGCAGTTAGATTAATTTGGACACATTAAATGGAAGTGTAGACAACTGCCAGGGGAAAATTGATAAATATAAAATTTCTCTCTGTTATATTGATTAGGTATAATACTGATTTACCTGCTGTTTGCCAGAAACTAGAGTGAGGGCTAACTCTCCCTGTCATGGCAGAGAGAAATAAAGCATAGGTGTAGGAGTCAGACCAGCATTGGGATGACGGCTGGGTCATTTACTACCTTTTTGGTTTCGGGGAAGTCACTGCCTTTGCTCACTCATCATATTCTTTCAGTAATTCTGCTGCTGCTTCTTCCAAGCTGTATTTTCAGAATATTTTTTTCTTTCTTTCATCTTCCAACATTTTAGTTTAAATCATTCATCTTCTCTTGCCCGGACTTCTGAAAGAATCTACCTACTTTCTTAATTCTATCATCCTTCTCTCTGTTCTCCATTTAGTAATCAGTTATGATTTAAAAAAAATTTTATTTTAATGATTTAATTTTAATGGCTGCATATGGCTAGGAGCTAATATATTTGTGCAGATCTAATTTGTAACTGCTGTCATTTGTAATTATTAAATGCAAATCCTTTGTACTTGATCTCTTTGCTTTAACTGTTTTCAAGACTTTTTCCCCCACTTTTGTGTTCTGATTTTTTTTTGTTTGTTTGTTTTGTTTTGTTTATATATTTATTTATTTATTTATACAAGCACTGGGTACAGTCAGAAGCGCGGGAGGGTGAGAGAATTCACCAGCGCCAGAGCAGGGAGCAGAGCAGGCAGAAGGACCGAAGTACACTGCTGAGGGGAGCAGAGGGGCGGCAGGAGAGGTATGCGCGCCATGCGGGACCCTCCTCCCAGGAGCAGCCAGGATCGAACCAGCGCTGCAGAGGCTGCGGGCAGCTTTGCAACCCAGCGCTCAACCACTGCGCCACCGGGGAGGCCCGTGTTCTGATGTTTTATAGTATATTTAAAGGTATAAATTTCCTTTTATTTTGTCATGCTGGATAGCCATTAACTTCCACGCTCTGAGGATTAGAACTTATTTGTCTTTTAACAACTATGGAAAACTCTTTTCAAATATTACCTCTTACTCATTTTTATGATCTTCTTCTGGAATTCATTTAGACATCACTAGAATTCCTTATTCTGTTTTCCATGTCTCTTAATAGGGCATTCATTAGTTCTGTTAAGTCTCTCTGGGCTGCATTTTGGAGAATTTCTCTGATTTAATTTTTTAATTCACTCATCTTCCGTTCTGCTGTGTCCAAATTGCTTTTAATTCAGGTTTTAAATTTTATTTCCCACGTCTACAAATTTGTTTGGCTTTGTCTTCAAAATTAATTGCTCTTTGTCTCTACTTTCAAGCTTCTCTTATTTCATCATAATAAGCATAACAGTTTTATAATCTGTGATAACTTCAGTGTCTAAAGTCTGGGAAGTTAATTTTCTGCTCATTGTTACTTTTAATTCCTTGTATCTTTGCTAGGTTTTACTGTGAGTCACTCATTTTCTATGGAGCTCTAGTTGTTGGAGTCAGTGATCTTTTAAAAATGTAAATTAGACCTTGTCATTTTAAAATCCCCCAAAACCTTCCCATTGCTGAAACTTAGAACAAAATGCAACTCCTAGTTAAGGCCTGGAAGAGACAATACATTACTCTGACTCCAGCCCTATCTTTCAAGAGGTGGAGTTAGCAAGGTAATATGTCCTCCTAGAGAACGTCCGGAAATGTGTGCAGGTGTTTTTTATTGTTTCAATTATGGGAGGGTACTACTGGCCTTTAGGGGCCTGGTAAATGTCATTGTATTGTGCTATTCAGCTCAGGGGCCATCTCATAAATGCTCAGAGTCACAATAGGTGCTTCAGAAATAACTCACTGTATGAAACCACATTCTTCTTGGACTTCAGTTTTGGTATCTGTGGATTAGTAGACTGCGTACTTCATAAGGTTGTGGTGAAATAGACATAGTATTTTATAAAGTACTGGTAAACAATAACAAGAAATGGTAGCTTTTGAGCTTTCTTTGCTTAGAAGCTGCTAAAGGGCCCACCTCAGCTTTCCCTGTGGCATTAGCATTAAAACTTGACACCTCTGTTGGGAGGTGAGTGCAGCTCTTTTCCTGCAGGGTCCATGGATAGACCCCTGGGTTTGATCTGAGCCGTGGAGCCCAGGCCAAGCTGTAGCAACTAAGCACAGAGGAAGAGCTGCTCTGGTTCTCTGCCTGGACGCCTGGACTCGGGCTCACCCAGCATTCTTCAGGCCCTGGAAAGCCTGAACTCAGCAAGAAATTAACCTCCCTTTGGAGACCAGGAAGGGGAGTACAGCAGAGGGGGTGGGAAGGTCGTCTCCCAGCCCTTAGCGCTTCTTCACAGAAAGGAGAAGCTCGTCTTCCTCCCGCCTCCTCCCCTCCCTTCTTCCCCCGCCCCTTCTGCTTCGCCAACCCCGGAGCTGCGCCTTCGCTGCGCCTGCGAGGGCGGGAGCTGCCTGCTGGGAGCCGGGCTCCGCCGAGAGCCGCGGGCGCAGCCGGGCGTGTGCGGCGGCCGGGCGGGCGGGGAGGTGCGGCTCTGCGACAGCGACCGGTCCAGAGATGCCGGGCCGGCGCTCCCCGCCAGGTACTGCCCCCCGCCGAGGCGCGCCCGTTTGGGTGGCGCTGGGGAGGAGGGGGCTTTCCTCCGGTTTCCGGGGAGTGATGGCGCGGGGTCCGGTGGATTTAGGGTCTCTTCCCTTAAGAGACCCTAAACAAGAGAGGAGGCTTAAGGTAGAGACCTCAGATGAGCCTACCCAGAGCTAGGCCAGCGCGCCTTGGAGCTCTGGCTAGCTGAGGGTGTGCAAGAGGGGAAGCTGGTTTTGGGGAACTCCTCTGTCTCAGGAGCCTTGCAGCACCCTTCTGCTTTGTGGCCTGAGTGATGCTTTCCCCTGCCTTGGCTTAGCTGCAGGCCTGCGGGGAGCTGGGGGCTTTTCTCTAGGGTGTTGGTGAGAGTATTTTAAGTGACCTGTTAAGAGTTGGAGTAAACTGGAAGATAGAAAGGGATGGGGGTGATTGACTGGTCTTGCTCCATCAGCCTCTGTGGGCCTCAGTTTCCTTATGGGTGCAGTGAAGGGCTTGGCTTCCTTTTGTAATTCTGGCTTTCCCAGGCCCACACACTGCCATTTGGGAAGGCGAGCTCGTTAAATCCCTAGAATGATGTGCAGAGATGTCCCCCTTAACACTGTAGGAAACAGGCAAAGGTAGGAAGCAGACCTTGATACCCTGTCTTCCAGCCAGCCTGTGCGTGGCAGCTTGCTGGTCTGCTCAGGACCCAGTGACTTCATGGGCAATGCAGAGGTTGTTGAAAATGCAGATTATTTTAATGTTGAGTGTTGGTGTGTTGGGTGTAGGGAGGTAGGATTGGGAAGAAACAGGTTAATGGTTTTTCCTCCAAAATGGCCAACTGGCCAATTCTTTCATATTTGGGTATAAAACTGCTTTTAACTAGGCTGTTTTCTCCGGAACCCTCTCGTTGCTCTCTCAAGTTAATGACAGACCTTGAGGCTGTGTAATGCCTTAATCACTATCATTCTTTCCTTCCTGATGATCTGGGACCAAGAAACACATGTCAGGCCTGCTGCTAACCTACCTTGATTATTTTGTACCACCTCCTCCAGTTTTCCTATGGTTCTCCCTCCTGGCTTTCTCTCCCCACTTTTCTTTCTACATCCTGCTCCTGATTATTTTTCCTTTGCTGGCTACTACTCACCTTTTCTCCTATCCCCACTTTCTCCCTTCTTGCTTCTCCCTCTCTTCCTCTTTATTGTCCCTTTCCCCCCATGATAAGTTTCCCTTCCTCTCTTGGGTCCTTTTCTTGGTTAAACTTTCTCATTTTTAGTAGGTTATTGGCTTATAGGAACTTCTGCTGCGGTGCTTGCGAGGTCTGGATACTTTGCTTTCTATCTAACTCCTTTCAGCTTTCACTTACAAATTCTGTCTTCCCCAAATGCCATCCTCTCTCCTTTCTCTCCTTACTGTCTCCATGTCTTGTTTGAACTGGCCAGTTAAGCAATCTTTCTTCCTAGGATTGTTCTGACCTCCTTCCCTGAGCCAAGTGGGCGATGGCAGACAATAGGAAGCAAGCAAGATGGGAAATGGGGGGGGGGGTGCTTGAAGACTAGAGCAAGTCTCCAGCAGGGTTGGGCAGAGGATCATCTTCTCTTTAGTGAGATGAGTGACTGGGAGAGGAACAGAAACTCTGGCAATTTTTAGGAGTTACCAATCTGGAGGAAAAAAGGTTGATCTGTAAACCTAGGAAAGTAAGGGATAGGGTGAGGGAGAGAAGGAGTCCTGGGGTGGAAGAATAGTAGTCATTTTTTTTAAGAGTTTTTTTTTAAAGTTTTATTTATTTATGCATACAAGAAGCAGGGTACAGGCCAGAGGTATGGGAGGGTGAGAGGATTCACCAGAGACAGAGTGGGGAACAGAACAGGCAGACTGACTGAAGTACACTGCTGAGAGGAGCAGTGGGTGAGACGGGAGATCTGCCGCGCCATGTGGGTATCTTGCTCGCCAGCCGGGATTGAACCCGCATTGCAGAGCTGCGGACAGCTTCACAGCTCTGCACTCAACTGCCTGTGCCACCAGGGGAGGCCTGCAAACTAGTCATTTTGAAGAAGAGTTTGATTTGAGCAAGATAAGGGGGTATTAGAGGGATAAAGGTAGGTGTGATGAAGAAGACTATATAGTTTGGCAAATAAATTATTTTTTTTTCCCCTTCAAAGGCTGACATTTTGGACTGGTTTGTTTCTACTCATCAAACTTTTCTTGAATGGTATCCTCAAAATAGGGAGAAGCAGAGATAAGAAAACAAGGTTCAAGTTTGCTGTCTTTCTGTTACTGCTGACTAGACTAGAATGTGTTGTGTGTTGTAGATAGAGAGCTTTTAATATGGCATCCATCCATCACCAAACATTCTCTGAACTCTCTTCTGTGTTAATTATGGTGCCAGGTGCTGGGACACAAGAATGGAAATTGGCTATGATAAATGTATATGATATGAGGGAAGCACAGGGACTGTGATAACACAGAGGAAGGAACTTTTGATTCAGAAATTAGTTGTACTGGGACATAAACTCAAGTCTTCTTTCAAGGCGATATCTATTTTCTTATGGTATCTTCTGACACTGTGTGTCCATAAGTATACTAAGGGTTTTCTTATGTTCTCTTTTCTGCCTGCATGTGGGCCTAGATTCTCTAGATATTGCTAAGATGTAAAAAGAATAACTCCGTGTGGTAGGTCACTGCGCGATAGCCAAACAAAAACTCATTACCTTGGAAGGGAGCAGACTTGGTCCCTGCTAAACTTCTCTTGGCTCTAGGCCACTTGGGTGACTTGGTGCTGAGTCCCTCCGTGAGTCATTTGTTCTGTTCCTTACCTTCCACACTCCATTTTCTTAAATTCAATTTCTGGCAGGCTGTAGAGTCCAGAGACCAGATGGAGGTAGGCTACACGATTTACCTCTATTGGCCTCTGTAAAATAGAGATTTTACACTTCATAAGGGTAGAAAAATGAAATAAAATAAGGAATATATGAAACTGCTTTGTAAACTATAAAGTGCTATACAGATGTCACTGTGGCTGTTCCTGAATGCATTTTCAGCTATGGAAAATACGCCAGTGCTGTACCCTGAAAGAAATGTCTAGGGTTGCTCATTGAATAGTCTAAAACTGGACCTCAATCTTTAATAATAAAAGAATTGGAGGGGACTAGAAAGAGAATGATTTAGAGACTGGTAATTGAACCCCATGTTGAAAACTGAGGCCAATAGCCATAATGATTTGTTTAAGGTCAAATAAATAGTAGGTGGCAAGTATAAAAGATATTTTTAGTGGTAGCTTGTGATATTTAAAAAAAAGGGGGGGGGATTTAAAAGCAGACTGACCTCAGCTCAAATTCTGAACTGGTTCACTTGCTAGCTACTTGGTTATTTTTTTCTTTTTTTTTTTTTAACCTTTCTAAGCTTCACGTGTAAAATGGAAGCTTCTTATACCTATTTTGAAATTATTATGAAGTTTTAAAATAATTATATAAAAAATAAATATATATAGTAGCCAGTTATAGCAATACTTATTCTAACCCCTCAAGATGAACTCTAAACTTACCTTCTTGAAGTCTTCTTGACTGCTAGTCTGCCCAGGACCCTTCTTTAGGAGGCATGAAATACTCGGTGTGTGTCCTCTAATCACCTGTAGTCACACTTTCCACTTTGTACTGCCATTGTGCCTTAGGTTTCTATCTCTCCCATTAGTACGCAAATATTTTGGGGGGGCACA
This sequence comes from Talpa europaea, assembly GCF_964194135.1. Classification (NCBI taxonomy): domain Eukaryota; kingdom Metazoa; phylum Chordata; class Mammalia; order Eulipotyphla; family Talpidae; genus Talpa; species Talpa europaea. The sequence goes on along the minus strand of NC_140073.1, from coordinate 48,938,575 downwards.
GCCAGTACCTTGTGAGTCTTGGTGTCTGTCTTGCCATGCCCTATCTCATCATGGAGTAAATGCTGGTAACCATGATGACTTCAGTTGCTCCTCTGTGAAGCTCACCATTTATTGGAGGGCTGTATAGTAAGTGAACAGATACAGTTAAAACACATGATAAATTGTGTGAAACCCAGAGTTACATTTGTTCCTGTTAGGTGGAAAATTATTATGAAAAGTGTGGGCAGCGTTATACCTAACAGGTGGTTATTAGCCTGAAAGAGAGCTTTCGGTTAGAGAGAGAAACTTGGGCCTCACCAGCATATGGGTGGCGGGTAAAGACATGGGAGTAGATGAGATTGCCTTTGGGAGAACATAGTGGAAGAGGAAAGGAGTTTCCTAGGCTTGAACATGTGAAATTAAAGTCTGCAAAGGAGTTAGGAGTACACAGAGTGAACCAAGCAAAGTCAGGTGAGTATACTTCCCTAGAAGCTAAGAAAAATAGAGCATGAAAGAGAAGGGAGTGAGTTATGTTGCATGCTGCTGGGAGATTGAGTAAAGTGATAACAAAATAGTGACCATTCGATTTGGCAACATGGAAATGATTGGTAAAGACTACTTTGGTGAAATAGTAGAGCGCTGGCAAACAGAAGGGAAGTGGAGATAGTGTAAGTAGATAATTCTTTGAGAAACTTTGCTGTGAACAGGAACAAAGAAGTTAATGACGTTTGGTGGAGGGTGTGGGTGTTAAGAGAGGTGTGTGTGTATGTGTGTGTATGTGTGTCTCAATCTTGGTGGGAGCCACTATAGCATATTCACCTAATATTTTCAGGTTAGGCCAAAAATTTAGAGATCATCTTGATTTTTTTGCCCTTTTTTTTATTCACACAATGTGTCCAATTTTTAAATAAGCCATTCAGCTCTACTTTCAAAATATATCTCCTTTGTAGTACTTCTTTTTACCTACTGCCATCCAGTCAAGCCACCATCACTTCTCACCTGGATTCTTGTAATTTCTTAGTGGTCTCTCAGCTTTCCCTTCGCTCTCAGGCAGTCTGTTCTCTGCAGCCAGAGTGGTCTTTGAAACATAAAGCAGATTATTGCCCAAGCACTCTTAAATGTCATCTTCTACTTGCTATTAAAATCCAAGAAGGGAGCCTCGAAGGTGCTCTGATATCTGACTCCATCTTGAAATTTCTGTCTCCTGCCACATTTTCTGTGTTCACTCAATTTTTGTCTTGCTGGCTTTTTTGCTATTTTACATGCCCCAAATATTCTTATCTTATTACTGCCTGTGCTTAAAGTGCTTCTAGATGTTACTGTGATTTGCTATTTACTTTCATTCAGGTCTTAAGTGTCTCTTCCTCAGAGAAGCCTGTCCTCATCACCTTGTCTTATGTACCACTCCCATCCCAGCCCCCCGCACCCCCATGTTCACACTGCTACTCTCTAATTTTCAGTGTGGATTTGATGTTGTATATTTATTTGCATATTTGTCTACTCTTATCCCATGAACACAGGGACTTTGTCTTTTGTAGCTGTGTTAATATTAGCACTTTGTAGATGCTCAGGAAATATTTGTTGAAAAACTCAATATATTGGGTGGAGAGAAGGAGGCAGAGGGGCAGGGAGGGAAGAAGAGAAGGTCATTACAGAGAAGGAGGGCGGGTGAAGGAACAGAGGGAGAAGAGAGAATGGCTTTGGATGGAGGATGACCTCCTCCAGCCCAGGTGGTGTGGGTGCAGGGAAGCATGTAGATTTGGGGGGTGGGAGGATGGAGACTGCAAAGACTTTTGTTTTCGCATCGAGCAAGGTCATTATAGATAGGGAGGTAATCGAAATTTTCAAATGAAAGCAGCCAACCAGATAGTATTTGGACATTCAGCTGTCTCAATATAGAAACAGTTGGGAGAGTGTTGAGTTTGACTTTTCCATAACTGGAATTTTGCCAGTTGAATTTTGGAAAGGAAAAGAAGGAAAGGGGGTTGATTTTTTTTTAAAAATTAGATTTGTTCAGAATGATCAGATTAATTTAAAGTGTACATGTATAGTGAAAGCCCATTATAAAAAGCTGCCATTTGTGGAACCTTTTCTAAGATGGAACCAGTCAGCCAATACAGAAAAATTGCCTTACCTGTCTAATTTGAGCTAGGTCAGAGACCTTTGAAGTGGGCCAGAGACCTTTGGACTAGGCCCAAAACAATTGGTGTAAGAAACCATCAAGTAAACAGTTGTTTAAGAAGTCATCTGGACAATGAGAGCTGATGATTAGAGACTCTTTAGCCAAAGAATAGAATTGGTAACCAATTATGTATAGCCAGGCATAGTTTAAGCTTGTTAACACTAACCAACTCTTTTCTTTAACCTCTTACCTTTTTTTCCTCCCATAAAAATCTCTGACTTTGTCCCTCCTGGAGAGGGTTTTCTGCCTGAATCTGTGTATCCAGATTTAGAATTCTTTGATCTCAAATAAACATGCTCTCCTTTTTTAATTGCTTACTCAAGTTTTAGGTTGACAGTATGTGTATTATCCTACAAATTTTACTGAAAGCCATTTATCCATTTCCCACAATGCCTCAAGCCTCAGTTCACTGACCCCAAGCTTAGCATCAGCAGACTCCTACCATTGTGAACTTTTGGCACATTGTAGTGTATTTATTAAATTATAAGTTCTAATTTTGCTACTTTTCCCCCTTTTATTATGGTAAAGTATATGTAACATAAAATTTACCATCGTAACCATTTTTAAATGGATAGGTCATTGATAATAAATATATTCACATTATTATGCAACAATCACCACCGCCCATCTCCATAACTCTTTTCATCTTATAAAACTGGAACTCTATACCTATTAAACAATGATTCCCCATTTTCCTCTTCCCCCAGCCCCAGACAACCACAGTATACTTCTTGTCTTTATGATATTGACTATTCTAAGTACCTCATATGAGTGGAATCATGCAGTTTGTCTTTTTGTGATTGACTTATTTCACTTAGAATAGTATCTTTACATCTCATTTATGTTGTAGCATATATTAAGAGTTTCCTTCATTTTCTGAAAAATATTGTACGTTTTGTTTATCCATTCATCTGTCAGTAGGCAGTTAGGTTACTTTCACATTTTAGCTATTTTTGAATACTGTTGCTATGAACAAGGGTGTACAAATATCTCTTTGAGACCCTGTTTTTGATTCTTTTGGACATGTACCCAGAAGTGGAATTGCTGGGTCATATGTTAATTCTATTTTTAATTTTTTTGAGCGACTGGTATTCTGTTTTCCACAGTGACTACACCATCTTACATTACCACCAACAGCAAGGGCTCCAGTTTCTTTACATCCTCACCAATATGTGTTATTGCCTGGGTTTTTTTTGCATAGTAGTTATTTTAATGGGTGTTAGATAGTATTTCATTGTAATTTTGACTTGCATTTCTTTAATTATTAGTGATGTTGATCATCTTTTCATGTGCTTGTTGGCCATTGGTGTATCTTCTTTGGAGAAATGTCTATTCAGGTCCTTTTCCCGTTTTTGAATTGAGTTGTTTTTGTTGTGTTTTAGAGGACTGATGGTTTTTGATGTTTGAGTGATGTTGATAAACTATGGTTAGGGAGGAAAAGAAGTGAAGATGGTAGATTGGAGCTCAAAATGAAGTCTGGGAGTTGTTGTGGAAGACCTTGAGCAAGTGAGCTGTGTGGAATAGGTTATGTTTGAAGTGTGTATAGTCTAGATATTGGAGTTGATGGCATTTTGGTGATAAGGTCCAGATTGTGGTCAGGTGAATATCGAACAACTTGAGCTTGAGGTTAACAAATAGAGCTGCCAAAGTGTTTGAAGGGTCACAATTGGGAATGCTAAAGTCATCTAAAATATTAATAAGAAGGGTACAGAAGATTGATGTGGGAACTAACGCCTTTGAGTGGAGGTGACCAGGGCAGGGTATTAGGTAGCATGAAAATGTGATAGTAGCCAGTGGTGGCTATTCAGAGGAATAGAGGTTTTTATAAGAAAAGAGAAAGAAATAGCTTAGAGATTACCTTGAAAATTAAAGACAACTGCAATAGATTGGATGTGAGTGAACAGCCTCTAGTTGAGAGGGCTGCTATAGAAGTTTCTTCTTTGGGTGATAGCCAGGTTTCTTTTACAGCAAGGAGGCAAAGAGAGTTAGTGCATGACAAATGGGAAGTTCCAGAGGAAGTAGTAGTAAAGAGCTCTAGAGTCAGGGAGTGGGAATTTGGTCAAATTAGAGAGTATACAGTAAAAATTGGGGATTAGATTTTAGATGATAATGGATGACTACAGTGAAAGGATTCTGGAACTTGAATGGCTTGGTCTTGATTATCTTTTAGAGACTAGAAGGTAGTCCATTTTCATGCTGTAGTTCTTACCACATCCAAGAGAACATGCTTCTTTGAGGAAGAACATGACAGTAAGATATATTCAGGCAGAGATTGACTGGAAGGTCATCTGTCTAGGAGACAGAAGGACAGTATTTTTTGGGAGGTTGAACCAGATGTCCTTATTGGTTCCTTTCAGCTCATACTTTGGGTTTCAGGTTTTAGTGATGATGTTCTCAGTTCAGGCCATCCACTAGAACTTTTCAGTGGTTTGAAGCTTAAATTTGATTTTTCCCTTACCTGTTGGGGATAGCTCACATGGGATTGCAGGTCAGGGTTTCTCAAGATTGTAGGAAGACGATTATGAGATTGTAGGTAGAGTTTCTGCAGGTAACTCGAGTGACTATCTGTAGAAATGGTAGGAGTGAGGAAGATGTGTTGGTATGATTGGTGAGGACAGGAAAGGGTGAAGGTACAGGGTCAGCTAAAGTGAATTTGAGTCACTGACTTCAAATCTTTGTCATTTTGTCTTTATATTGCTGCCTCTGATACCTTTTCCAATTGCAGGAAGGCTCCGTGTACAACCCTTTATTCATTCTATTTAAAATTGCAGTTAGTATCTTAAAGTCAGAATAATCAGTGGCTAGTCATGTCCTTCTCAACATTTCATGCAATGATTTAGGTAAATTACATACTCCTTTGGGCTTCAGTTCCTGACTATAAAATAAAGGTTTGGAATTGGTTGATTTTTTTTTCAGGATTTTTCTAGCCTGTGTGTTTTTTTCTCTAAACCAGGGTGCAATAGTCAGTGAACCTTTATTTACTAATTACCTAGTGTGTGCCACGAGGTGGAACTCGAGACAGAGCGATTAATCAGACTCAGCTTTGTCTCTCTTGTTCATGTACTGGTTAGGTTGATATGATGAAATGTGGAAACTGCTGTACATCTATATATCTATCTGTCTATATATAAAATCCCATATAATTTGGGTAGAAGTAGGAAGGCTTCTCTGAAAGTGTCAGAGGAAGTGAGTCAAGCTGGGTCTTGAAGAATGAGTAGGAGTTTGTTTGGCAGACAACTTGGGACATTTTAGACAGAGAACAGTGTAGGCAAAGAGAGGCATGAAGCTCATTGTGCTGTAATGATGAATTTAGGGAATAGTAGAAATGAAACTGAAAGATAAAAGGGAAATGGGAACAAATATTTATTGAACATCTGTTTTGTACCAGGTAGTATGCTAGGTGCTCTGATAGATGCTTTTTAATTTTCATGATAATCCTATAAAGTAGATAGTCTTATTTGTATATTACATAAGAGGAAATCAAAGGTGAGGAATTGAAGTAGCTTTCCTGACATTCCACAAACAGCCTCCAGTTTTCCTCCCCAGAGGTAATGGCTGGAGGCTGCTTAGATGGAATGTCTTTGACGTGTTAGAAGGACATCCCTCAGCAAATTCAAGACTGTAGCATTCCAGGCCCCTGCCAAAGAAAACCTCCTGGCGCAATTTAATTAAAGGTCAGATTCTCATAACCAGGTGTCAAGGGCATGCCGTACTCCCCAGGCTTATGTTGGTTATGCTAGTCTCAGCTACTCTGGGTTTTTCAAGCTGAGAAATGTGATCAATATATATAGGATAGATTTTATTTCTCTTTATTTCCCTCCTTTTTAAATAATGGCCAGAGAGGGTGTTAGAGGTTTTCTAGTCCATTCTTTTGCCTCTTGAGTGAATGGTAAGGTGTGCTATATTGGAAAGAGAGGTGTTCAGACTTCATTTCAGGCCCTTGATGTTCTTGTCGACCAGCTGTGTAGTCATAGGTGACTTGCAGTGTCTCTTGAGATTTTGCTTTTTCTGATTTGCTCAGTTTTATCCCCAGCACCTACCATAGTCTGGCAAACAGTAGGTGATGAGTAAAATGTGTGCATGTGTGAATGAGAAAAATGATCCCTACCAAACAGGGTTCCAAGTTTTCTGTAAACTCTAAAGTATGATCTAATGTTAGTAGATACTGTTACTCCAGGAGGTCTCTGGAGAAACTGGTTTTATAGAATTTTAGTAACTCTGTTAGGCCAGAGTTAAGCTCTCCCCTAAACTCCTGGTCCCATTGTGTGAGCTTAAAGCATCACCAAGTCCTCCATGCAGACGGATAGCAGCTGGTCTCCTCCTCCAGGCAACACCTCTTTTCTCATTATCATTCTCCACAGCCTTTTTAAATCAACAATGTCATCTTTTATTTTTAACATAGGACGTTTATTCCCCTGATCTCGAACTGCTTAGAAGGGACCATTTTTCTGTCTAGTGATGTTTGTGTTGAAGAATGTTAAAGGCCCTTGTGATCACTGTGTCCTACTTTTCCATCTTCATGTTGCATTCTGCCACACTCAAGTGCTCTCACACTTGTGTTATTCCTGTGGTCTAGGATGCATTTGCCATTATAATTATTTATTTTTTTAATTGCCTGTTTTCTTTGGTCCAGGGGTTAAGCTAATGCCTTGGAATGGAATATGCCTATTCTAGATCAGTTAAGCCAGAGATTTTGGGGTAGAGCACAAGCATTGTTGTTCTTCCTTCAACATTTTGTTAGGAAAAAATTTTAAATGTGCAACAAAGTTTAAAGAATTTTATAGTGAATACCTGTATTGCTACTACTTAGATTATTCTGTATTTTCATATACTTGCTTTATCATAGCCGTTTTACACTATATAGTGACACATATATGTTGACATGTATATTATGTATCACATCCCTGTTGTTGGGTTGGGAACACGCCAGCATGTCCCCAGAGACATGCTGAGGGATGAGTCGTGGAGCAGGTTTGCAAGGCAAGACTCTGCTACTCAGTGAGCAGCCCTCTTGTTATTTATTACCAGTAATAAACAACCATGATTGATTATGTGACAATGGCAGGAGGAGCAGGGTTCAGGGGAGACAAAGGATAATCAACTTTATGGGGAACTGGAGGGGATGTATCAGCCACGTATACAGGGAGGACTTCCTGAGCAGGTACTTGTAATTTCTGAGCTACTCCCAGACCTCCTCAGACCATGGCCACACAATCAGTCAATGGCTACCTAGGCGTCCCCAGCTGCCTCGTGATGTGGGCCATTGTCTTAAGGCAGTCATGCAGGACAGCCTTATCCAAATCCTACACACACACACACACACACACACACACACACACACACACACACACACGGGTAGAAAGGCCATACCCTATGGTCATTCATTAATCTATCTTATTTTTAAAATATGCTTTTCAAAGTAAATTGCTGATATTAGAGTCTTTCCTACTAAGTACTTCACTGTAGATGTTAGTACACTAACCCCCTAAGTACTTCAGCTGGTGTTTTAAAAGCTCATAGAAGTTTCTAATTGTTCACAGTCAAAGACCACTTGTTTGGCCTATTTATTCTTTAAGCCCCTACTTTAATACCAAATTCTTCTATGAAGTCTCATTGATCATCTCAGTTCCATATAGTTTTTCTTTCCTGGGTCTTCTGACATTTTACTGCTTGTACTATTTTATGCACTATTCACAATTGGCCTGGCATTATGGTTTTCTAGCTCCTGTCTATCTCGCTTACTAGACTGAGAACCTCTACAGTTGATATCATAGCATATTCATTTATCTCTTTATCCCTTTTTTCTAGCATAGCACCTTATATGTAAATACTCCAAAAAAAATTGGTGGTTTGAATTTTACTTGAATCAAGATCCTGTAATTACAGCAAAATTTGTGCATAACTTTAACATGACTGACTAGAGGAACAAGAATGTATTTATCTTTTCTGGTATCTCATGGTAGACGTGAGTCCAGACCAAACAAGTTTATTTTTCTTCTATATTTTCCATTGGCTAGATTTGACTGACCTAAATGTAAATGAGAAGTAGCAAAATTTAGGTCAGAAAAGGTGCAAAGGGACTAGAAATACCTAAAATATAGTGGGAAAGTTGTTTGGCAGAGAATCTGAAGACATGGGTTCTAATATCCACCTCTAAAGTGCTGTGTGATACTAGGTAATTTTCTTTGTGATTTTTTTTTTTTTTGTACCTCTGTATCCCTAACTGTAATATGAAGAGATTAGATTAGATAACTTCCAAGGTTGCTTCTGATGTAGAGATTATCTTGGCTCTGCCTTATACTAGAGACTGTGGGGTCCAGAGGTGACAAATTGGAAAATAGTTATTTGGTGAGCACAATTCCTTTCCTGAATCCTATCCAGTTTCATGCAGTATGTGAAGAACCTTACACATAGTGGTTATTTGAAAAGTGTTTTTACCTTTTTCTTTCTACTCTAGTACTGCATCTTTATGCTTTTTACAGCAAAAGAGAGACAAATCATATTCCCTCCTTAGTTGTCTCGTGACCATCGTACGTCTCGAGAGAGCATAGAAGGAAATAACAAATGAAAGCTCATAGGTTCAGGAAGTTCTGTTAGGGCCAGAACTAGTGCATAGCAGCACCAGAACTTAAACTCAGATCTCCTGATTTAAACTCTATTCATCTTTTTATTAAATTGCCCTGTCAATGACCCTTTTAAAATCTTTTTTTTTAAGAGGCATGCATTATTTATTTATTTATTTTATTTATTTATTTGTTTGTTTGTTTATACATGCACTGGGTACAGTCAGAAGCTCGGGAGGGTGAGAGAATTCACCAGAGCAGAGCGGGGAGCAGAGCAGGCAGAAGGACCAAAGTACACTGCTGAGGGGAGCAGCGGGCGGCAGGAGAGGTCTGCGCGCCATGTGGGACCCTCCTCTGGTGGCCGGGGAGCAGCCGGGGAACGAACCGGTGCTGCAGAGGCCGCGGGCAGCTTCGCAACCCAGCGCTCAACCACTGCGCCACCAGGGAGGCCCGACCCTTTTAAAATCTTAGAGCGATCCTACATTTATCATAGAGCCATTCAATTGATTCATAACTAATACTTCAGTGTAATTAGTGCTCATAATTTATTAGGCTCCTTGAGTCTCTGGGACAGTGGTAAAGCCTGGTCAGTCTGTCTCTCAGGCCATTTTTTCCCTTTTTTAAAAATGTTGGAGTGTTTCATGTATTTGTGTCATCTTTATGCGGGGCCATGCTAATCTTCTTTGTATCATTCCACTTTTACTATGCTGCCAAAGCAAGCACTTCCTCTGTTCTAACAATTTTTTGTCTAAGATGAATAGAGATATGCTATCAGAATTATTCTAAACATTGACTTTAGCCTAATTTGCTACTGTGCCATGTCAGACAGTATTAGTTTGTCATCGTCCCAAATCTTTGACCAGGAGAGACTGAGGAGATTTATGCTGTGTTTGGCTTCCTTTTTTAAGAGTTTAGTGTGTTTCTTCCTTTTTCACTCTTAGGATTGATGTTTTAGACTTGTGTGTTTTTTGTAAACAGAGTTTAAAATATTATAGCTTATCAAATGTGCTGATGATAGCTAGACAAAATGAGCAGTGAGGGGATCTATGAAATATAAAGAGAGAAAATGCTTGGGGAGAAGCCACAGGAAAAGAATGATTAGAGTGCTCAGGGAAACTGGAAAGTGGTAGAAATACCAAGTCCATCTAAGTTCAAGAAAGCACAGGATTGTGTTCTGTCGCATAGTTGAAGATACTGGCAATGTGAGCATTGAGTAAGTAGATTTGGAAGGCTTGAAGGCTGATTTTCTCATATCTAAAATTTTGTCTGGGAAAGAGGTAGATTTTTCTGAATAGTCTTAAGGGATAGGTTTTCGGACTAACTGATGGAAGTAGTTTTTTTTGTTCATTTGTTAACTTGTTCTTTTATTTTGTCATTTGTTTAGCAAATCATTATTGATTATTCTATACCAGGATTTGGTGTTTGAGAAATACCCTTAAATAAGACTGAACTTTGTTCCTGAGAAGTTCATAGTCTAAGTCTGGCAGGGAAGGGGAGTGTAAAGGGAGGCAAATGTGTAAACAAATAATAGCAATGCCGTGTGAGAAAAAAATTTAAGTGAGAACTCTCTAAATGAGGTAACCAAAGAGAGAATAGCCGGACTTTTGAAACTGTAGATTTCCTATCACTAGATTTTAGGTTTTAAATAATTTGGCATCTGTATGACAGTGGAGATCTACCACTGGGATTTCTCAAAGTCTAATGAGGGAATTCAGACACGAAGAAAAACTTGTGTCAGGAAGGTTAATGAAGTCTTTCTAGGCAAAATCTCGGGTGGTGGGTGTTACAGTCAATGAAGGTATTGACTGAGGGACATAAGAGGCAAGGAAGGGCCTGCTTAGGATATCAGGTGGCTACAGGAAGTGTAATTTTAGAACTGGCAGTACAGGTAGAAGGTACACTTGAGATCTGAGCCAGTGGTAACTCTCTTTGAGGAAGCAGAGGGACTTGAGTTGGGACTGTGAAGTGAAAATGGAAGAAAAGGATAGAAAACATACCACCCAGAATTAATCTAGATTAACTTCTTGCCTACTTGATTTCTTCCTTCCTTCCTTCCTTCCTTCCTTCCTTCCTTCCTTCCTTCCTTCCTTCCTTCCTTCCTTCCTTCCTTCCTTCCTTCCTTCCTTCCTTCCTCTCTTTCTCTCTTTCTCTCTCTCTCTTTCTCTCTTTCTCTCTCTCTTTCTTGCAAAAGAGAAGTAAAGTTTGAAAGGAAAACCAGGAAGAATTATTCAGAGAGGAAGTTTGAATTTGACCTTGAAGAATGAGTAGTTTTTATTAGTCAGAGGGGAGAGAAATCATTGATAAGGAAGCATGGAGAGATCAAGAATTGGGTCATAGACTACTTGGCAAACTAAGAGGAACAGAGATTTCGCAGGTGTAGTTTGAATGTAGAATGTGTCCATGTGTGGTGGCTTAGTTTGTAAGGCAGGTTGATATCAGATTGTGAAAGGACCCTTAAATTTCATCTGTACAAATTTCCTTAAAGACAGTACAAACTTTTCATCAATTACATATTTCTTGAATCTACTCTGAGTTAGATACTATACTAGGCACATTTGGACTGCAAAGGTGACAAAATTGGGGCCCAACCTTTGAGGGACATTCTGAAAAATAAATGTGATAATTTAGAAACAATGCCTTGAGAGTTGCAGGAGAAACTTCTTGGAGATGAAAAGTTTTCCAAAAGGGCTTCATGGAAGAAGCAGCATTTGGAGGATGAGTGAATGCACAATTTGATGAAAGGGCAATTGACCTAAATCAAAGGGAACAGCATGTAGGAATGGAATTATGAAAACCAAGGTATACTTGAAGAAGTTGGAGAAGTTGCTATGGCTAGAATATAGGAGTGGCAGTGGTGAGAAGTGAGGCGGATGGGTGGGCTTGGTGAAATGGTAGAAGGACCTTCAAACTGATAGAAGGTGAAAGAACTGGGCCTCCCCAGTGGTACAGTGGGTTGACTGCAGTGCTGTGAAGCTGTGTGCAGCCTCAGAAGCGTGGGTTCGATTCCCGGCTGGCCAAGTTGATTCCCACATGGTGCTGCAGACCTCTCCTGTCTTGCCTGCTGCTCCCCTCAGCAGTGTCTTCGGTCTGTCTGCCTGCTCTGCTCCGTCTCTGGTGAATCCTCTCACCCTCCTGAGCCACCTCTTGTATAAAAATAAATAAATATTTAAAAAAAAAAAAAGGTGAAAGAACTGAGGGGAAGATAGATGCAGAGGATGATTTAGTTCTGCTTTTATTAGAAAATGTCTAGAAGACTCCTATAGGTTTGACGATAGCATTTAAGTAACTGCCTAAAGCTGTGGTGTTCAAATGTGATTGACAATAGAATCAGAACTTTTTAAAATACAGAATTTTGGCGTTTAAGCTAGCCATGCTAAGTCAAAATGTGTTAGGATCTATAGAAGGCATTTGCATTTCTCAAAAGCTCTTGGTAATTTTTTTTGCTGTTTTTTGTTTATTTGTTTTTGATTAGAAACTTTGGTCTCTAAAGCAGGATTGTATTTGAGTCCGAGGAGTTTATTCTATATAGTTATGGTTAAAGATGTCATTTATACTGTAGCATGGAAGAATAATGAGAAACTTTATTAAGTTTAAATACATTAATTTCTATCCATTTTCGTGGATACTTATTTAAGATAATAACATCTATCTCATTAAAACTGTTGGTATCATGAGGTAGGGCTTTCCCCCACTTTCTTTGAGATTTTATTCTATTTCCTACAAGCACTGAAGATTGCATATAAATTCAACACATAGAGGACAGGATTGTTACTACAATACATTCACCACTATATATCTAGAATAAGGCCAAATTTTAGAGGAAGGAGACACTGTGAAGAGATGTATAGTCTATGGGGTCTATAAACTTTTCTTATAAAGGAACACATAGTAAATATTTTACATATATGGACATGCCTTCTCTGCTGCAACTACTGAACTCCACCATAGGCTGAAGCCACAAACAGTATATAAATTAGCGGGTGTGACTGTGTCCCAGTGAAATAATTTGTAAAAGTGGCAGCTTTGTTGACCCTTGATATAGTGATGTAGCCCTTTTCAGAGAGAGAAAGTGATTTTCCCAAAGTTATAAAATTAGAGGATGGCAGAGAACTCACTGTGGAATGCTGTTAGCAGTTTTATTTCATCTTCATGTGATTGAATAAATAGAACCCACTCAGTTAAGAAATTTCTCTAAAGCTAGTAAATGCCACTGGGATTCAAATTTTGTTTAGCTGGGCCAAATTTCTGCCTTAAACTTCATCATGGTGGTTTTCTTAGATGTGGAACTTCAGAGAAAAGCACAAGCCTTGTAAATTTTCAGCAGTTCCTAGGACAAAGTAGGTATTATGTGTCGAGTATCGTTGATTCAATAAGCTAACACTTTTCATGGTGTGCAGAGAATGGAAGGATTTAAACTGGACCTTAGAGGAAGAGTGGTACAATTTGGATTCCTTTAAAAAATTTCAACATGTGTTACTCAAAAATAATAAAAGAATCATGTTCTTCTTTCTGATTCCAGTGGCTGCTGGTGGTGGTGACAATGTCAAATAACGGCCTCGACATTCAAGATAAACCCCCAGCCCCTCCCATGAGAAACACCAGCACTATGATTGGCGCTGGCAGCAAAGATGCTGGAACCCTAAACCATGGTTCCAAACCTCTGCCCCCAAACCCAGAGGAGAAGAAAAAGAAGGACCGATTTTACCGATCCATCTTGCCTGGAGATAAAAGTACAGTATTTTCATTTCTTTCTCATCACTTGTATGCTTTTTAAAATTAATTTTTTTTTATTGAAGTAACATTGTATTATAGCATTACATAAGTTTCAGATGTTAATCACGGATCTACATGTGTAAATACTACATTAAGTTCACCATGAAAAGTCCAAATCTGTCCCTCACCATACTATTGTCTCTTTTTTCCCTGATTTACCTTCCTCCTTCCCCTTTCCCTTTTGGTAACACTAGTCTATCTCATTGTCTCATTGGTCTATTTTTGTTTTATTTAGTTCATCTTTTTTTTCTCTGTGTACCACATGAGTGAAATTATTGGTGTTCATCTTTCTCTGGTATTGTTCACTAAGTATAATTCCCTCTAGATTCATCCATACTGTTGTACATAGCAAGGCTTCATCTTTTTTATAGCTGAGTAGTATTCCATTAGGTAAAAATACTACACCTTTATTGATTATCAATTACTGGGTACTTAGGTTGTTTCCAGTTCTTGCTGTTTATAAATAGTGCTGAAATAAACATGGGGTGCATGTATCTCTTTGAGTTAGTGTTTTTGTATTTTGTTGGGTAAATACCCAGAAGTGGGATAAGTGCATTGCATGAAATTTCTATTTTTAATTTTTTCAGCAATTTCAGTGCTGCTTTCCATAATGAGTACATCAGTTTACATTCTGTCTCCACATCCTCTGCCATGCTTCTTGTTTCTTGTCTTTTGAATAATAGCCATAAGCAAGAGGTGTTAACTCATTGGTTTGATATAAATTTTTCTAATAATAAGGTGTGAATATCTTTTCATGTGCCTATTGGCTATCTGTATTTTTGTCTTTCCCGTGTAATTTTTTTGATTTAATTTAATTTAATACATTTTTTACATCATTTTTCATTTTTGCACAATGTATGCATTTTCATCTTGGTTATATTCCCCATACAATTCCCACCCCCCTTATTTTGACCCTACTCCTTCCTCCCCCCTCCCAATAGTGTGTCTCTGGTTTATAGTTGCTTGTTGATTTTGATTTTTACTTTATTATAATAATTAGTCTTTTCCCTGGTCAATAGCTAAGCTATGGAAACAATCTAAATGCCCAAATATAGATGACTGGATCAAGAAGATTTGGTACATATACACAATGGAATATTACTCAGCAATCAAAAAAGATAAACTCATGCCATTTGCAGCAATGTGGATGGAGCTGGAAGGGATCATGCTCAGCAAAATAAGCCAGAAAGAAAAAGAAAAATACTGGATGGTCTCACTCAAAGCAGGAATTTAGAAAACCATATAAAATTTTTTTAAAACTGTTAAGTTTTATGAATTCTTTGTAAATTTTGAATATTAACACCTTGTTGGATATACCACATGCAGAGATCTTCTCCCATTTAGTAGGGTGTCTTTTTGTTTTGATACATCTTTTCTTTTGCTGTATAGAAGCCTTTTAGTTTGATGAGTACTTTTGTTTCCCTTGTCATTGTAGTTGAGCACAATTACACATCTCTGAGACTGTGTATCATCTATGTTTTTTCTTCTATGCATTTTATGGTTGTAGATCTTACATTCAAGTCTTTTGTATATAGTCTGAGAGAATGATCTGATTCCATTCTTTGGCATGTAGCTGTCCAGCTTTTCCAACACCATTTCTTAAGGAGACTCCTTTCTCCATTGTATGCTATTTGATCCTTTGACATAAACTAACTTCCCAGGACATGTGGGTTTATTTTGGGGATCTTAATTCTATTCCACTGATCTTTGTTTCGGTTTTTATTTCAATACCTAGCTGTTTTAATGGCTTCATTTTGTAGTATAGTTTGAAGTAAGGGAGTGTGGATACTGCCAATTTTTTTTTTTTAATCGAGTGTTTTTGCTATTCAGGGTCTTTTGTTGTTCCAAGTAAATGTCATTTTTTGGTTCTGTTTCTATGCAGAGTATCACTGGGGTTTTGAGGGATTGCATTGAATCTGTATATTCCTTTAGGTAATATAGCCATTTTAGCTTCTAATCTATGAACATGAGCTAACTTCCATTTCTTTTTGCCTGCTTCTATTTCTGTCAAGAGTGTCTTAAAATTTTTGGTAAATAGGTCTTTCACTTCTTTGGTTAAATTTATTCCATGGCTTTTAATTATTTTAAAATTTTTATTTGGTGCATATATATTGATAATTATTTCTTCCTGATGTACTGATCCCTTTATTATTATCTAATGTTCTTTGTCTCTTGCTATATTTTTTTTTTTTGGGCTGGAAATGTGTTATCTGCTATACATACAGCCGTTCCTAGTTTTCCACTGACTTGGAATACCAGTTTTCATCCCTTGATTTTAAGTCTATGTTTGTCTTTTTACCATGCGAGTCTCTTGTAGATACCATGTAGTTGTGATTTGCTTTTTCATCCATCCATCCACTCTGTCTTTTGATTGGTAAGTTCAGTTCATGAATTTTAAGGGTTATTGTTGATATTTGAGGGCTTGTTCTGTCATTTTGTCTTTAGCTTCTGGTTCTATATTTATTTTCTTGTTTGTTTTTTGTTTTTTTGGTCAATAGCTTCTCTTCAATTTATATAGGAGATCTTATTTCAGTATTTCTTGTAGGAGAGGTATAGTCTTGGCAAACTCATTCATCTCTTTATTTGCCTGGGAAGGCCTTTTTCTCCTCTATATTTGAAAGTCTTGTAGGACTGTGTATTCATGGCTGGCAGTTGTTTTTCTTTGAGGGTTGTGAATATGTCATTCCATTCTCTCCTGGTCTGTAGAGTTTCTGCTGAGAAGTCTGATGACAGCCTGATGGGAGTACCTTTATAAGTTACCTTCTTTTCTTCAATAGCTGCCTTCAGTATTCTTTATTTGTCTTGAAATCTAGATAGCTGCATTATGTTTTAGTGTTAAGTCTCATTAGACTTAGATAACCAGGTGTCTATGTATTTGTATATATTCAGTTCTTTCCCTGGTTTGAAAAGTTTTCCTTTAATATTTCTTTGAATAAACTCTTTTCCCTTCTTCTCTCTCTTCCCCTTCTTGAGTACCTATTTTCCTTATGTTGCCTTTCCTAATGTAATTTGATAGTTCTTGTGCTTTTTAATTTTTTTCTTAAGATCTTATTTCTCTTTCTTATTCAACCTGAGTCCATTGTACATTACATAAGTCATTCATCTGATCTTCCATTTGGTCTATTCTGTTTACATAGCTTTCTCTAGAGCTCTGGATCTCATGTATTGAGTTCCTTCTATGCTGGATCTCTGTTATAGTCTCATATAAAGCTTTAATTTCAACTTTCTGGTCATCAGTTTTATTTCTGAGCTCATTAATTTATTTTTCTAAGTTTTGTTGTCTCTTTTCTGAGTTCTCTTGTATCTCTTTGATTTGCTCTTTGAGTTTTCTTCTAGCTCTTTAAGTTTCTTTTTAATACTAATTATGAAGTATTTTTCATTCAGATAGGTAGTTATAATCTTCTTTGTCTTTGTGGTTAGATTCTGAAAGCATTCGTTCTTGCCTTCTGATATAGTCCCTTGGGGTCTCAAATTGCTGTGAGAAAAAATTTTTTTGTTTGCTCATTTTGTGTCTTTAAATTTTCCTATTGATTTTTTTTTTTTATATCTCTAACAGTAACTGAGAGAATTGAATTACTTTCACTTTCTATTAGGTGACACTGTGCTTTCATTTGATTTGATTTTTTTTGGCCCTTGCCAACTTCTATAGATACTGAGACCTATTTTTGCAGTTGCTATGTCAGCAGGGTGGAGGTGGGGGGTCTAGTCATTGTTGCAAAAGTGCTGGGGAGAGCCCTGGTGTGCATTTGTGGCTCTGCAGATTCCTCCTCTCTTCGGCCCTAGGTCTGAGATCCAGAAATTTGCCCACTGTCAGTGTACTGCATGTGGTCAACACCTGCCCCAAGGGGTGGGGGAGGGGGATCGCAGTCTAGAACACCTTCTCTGTTGTTTTCCTTAATGGAAATGCAGCCTGTTTGGAATACTGATAAAACTTCTTGAAGAATAATCAGGATTTTAAGTGTGTCTGATAAAGTCACTGAGATTCTTATGGACAAGGTAGTGAATACTTTGTACATCCACCTTGAGTAGATGACTTTTGTTTGACATTCCCTTGCCGTCTTAATTTCAAGGACCATTGATCTGAAGTAAATTTCTCAGGTATGCTTGTAGGGCTTTGTTCCTATGGCATACTTTTTGTTCTTATGGCATAGCAAATGGTAGAGAGAAAATAGTTATTGTGAGTTACTGCTTTAGGTGGCACTGGTTCAAATCATGACTTACCAAATCTCTGACTTAGGCATCTCAGTTAACTCCTTTGATTGTTAGTTTCCTATGTCTCTAAGGAACAATTGAGATTCCCTATCTCTAAAATTTGGATAATATCTCAAAATGTTGTTATATGACGATTGTACATAGTTCCTAATATAGTACCTTCAGCAATGAAGGTACTCAAATAGTAGTTCTCTTTCTTTCTATTCTTGTTGAAGTTGGGAGACATAACCAGTCGACTACATGATAAAACCAGAATTGAGATTCTGAAGCAATTGGTCACATGTCATAAACACAACGGCGCATTTAAGAACATATCTTTTGTTGCAGAAAAACGTAACTGTATAACTCCAGATCAGGGGAGATAGTAGATAATATCATTAACCAAGTAGGAAATATTTATTCACTAAGATGAATAAGTTGGCAGAGTCCGTAAGGATCAAGAAAGATGATGACATTAAATACATTGCAGTTGAGGTAAAAAGTTAATTTTAGACACTTTGAGTGTCTTGACTAGAGACGTCTAATAGGCATTGACTTTTCATATAAGAAATGATTACAGAATAACTGAAATGAGAATGATTGAGACTTTTTATTTAAAACTTCAGGCTTGTATATTTGTGTGTGTTTACCTTTCCCTCCACTTCACTTTCAATGTGAGTCTTTGGGATCTTGATTGAAGAGATATTTGAGTAAGTCGCTTAAATTTGATTTTCCGGTTAATTCCTTTATTTAGACAGGGGCTATACCTGAGTGGAATTACCCTGCTCTGGAACCTTTTCCCACATATACAGCCAATTTGTTTATCCTCTGATTTATTTATTTTTAATTTTGTCAGCCATAATTCTTAATCTCTATAAACAAATAGGCCTTCAGACCAAGTTTCTACATGTTGTAAAAATGTCTTAAAATTAAAAAGTTGGAATTCTTCTTACTTACTCAAGTGGGAAGATAAGATTCCTGTTAGTAGGCATCATCAAAATTAGAAACTTTTGTACTTCAAAGGTCACCAAAAGATAACACATATTTTTTCCAAATAATATATCTTGTAAAGCACTTCATAACAAAAATGAAGTCCTGATTTATGTTACAACATGGGTGAAACTTGAAACAAATTATGATAAGTGAGAGAAGTCAGGCACAAAGGACCACATTTTATGGCCAGAATAAACAAATCCATAGACAAAAACAGGTGATAGTTGCTGAGAACTATGGGGGGAGGCAGATGGACTTAGGGGGTGGTGACTAAGAGATATGTATTTCTTTGGAGGTGATAAAAATGTTGCAAAATTGATTGTAGGAATGGTTGCCCAACTCTGAATATACTGAAAGTTACTGAGCTGTGCACTATAGGAGTGAATTGTGTGGTATTTGAATTACATCTCAGTAAAACTTTTGTTTTTATAAAGAGAAGAATCCTATTTGAAACAGCAGATAGAGGCATAACCTTCAGACCTCTTTGGGAACTGAAGAAATGATCTTATGTACTGACTTGGGGATATGGGGTCTGGATACATGGGGGCTAATCTTGGTTCCTCCATGAATTGACTGCCTGTTTTGGGTCAGTTCTCTGTGGACATCAGTGCCTTAATCTAGAAAATTAGATTCAAACCAGTATACAAACGTAGAGTCACACCGGTTTGAAATCCTTTTATTGCATAAATGAGATATAAAGTTGGATCAGGTGTGTATATGTAGGTTAAAAGATGCAAGCCTTTGTAAAATTTTAACCATTATTTGTTTCTGGAAATTCTACCTGAGTAATCCAGGCCAAATTTGGTCTAAAAATAAATCTCATAACCTCAAGATCAAAACTGCATAGAGGTAGAAAGCTTGGAGTAGTAAGTAGTTTCTTGTGAAATGATCTAGTAATCTCTCTCTCATTGCTTAGTTATAGATTTTCTATTCATGCTCTGAGTACATAGGTTTCACACCATTTTGTTTTAAGACATATGGCTACAATTAATGTGTCCCTTAAAATGAAATAAATCTGATATTTTTACTTTTGTGACACTTTTCTTCAATTTGATTTTGTGCTTGTTGATATTGTCATTCAACCAGAAAGCATTTGTTAACCTGCTTTGTACTTCACTTAGCCTTAGCAGGATACACAGCAGTGTTGGGAGTATTAAAAGTTGTATGCCCTTTACAGGGTAGTTGAGAATTTATATCAGCTACATGCAGGAATGGCCAAGTACTGGACTTACAGAACCTGGATTGAGTCCTGCCTCTAATATATTAACTCTGACTCCCCCCCCCTCCTTCGTAACTATTTTTTTAGTCTCAGTATCCTCATTTGTAAACTGGGAATAATCAGAATTCCCATCCACCCAATGTCATTAGTAGGCTTTTGTTATTTGACAGAAAGAAATAAGACATTTTCTAAATTTAATATACTCTATAAATGTAAGGGATTTTGCTTGTTTTTAGTAGAAATAAACCTCATTTCTTTTTTTATGTGATATGTTCAACAACTCATTTTCAGACAGGGAGGCTGAGACTTAGAGAAAAGTAAATTGCTCAAAGTCTCTCAGCTGGAAAGTGGCAAGGTCGAGTGTGGAACTGTCTTCTTGAAATATCTGTTATATCATAATGTACTGTCCTCGTTAACTCTTTTCAATCCAGTTTATACATATGACTCACTCATGGTGCTTTTGAAAAATACAGATGCCTGGGTTTACCCAGACTTTTGGAGCCAGGATTTCCAAGGGGGAGTTTTGGGTCTCTACAGAGACTTGAGAGATTGGAAAGAAGAGTTCTCTGGGTATTGCAGTAGCGGTTGAGATTTGAGCTGGCAGGGGGTGGAATGTCGGTGGGCATTACCTAATGTTGACCTCCAGCCTGGCTTCAGTGTGCGCCTGGAGGAATGTGTAAATGATTGGAAGAAGCTGTAATTGAGGGCTTGTAATGTATGGTGCTGAGTTGCAGAATTCCATGTGGGAAAGCCTGGTTCCAGTGGTTAGGATCTGGAGCCTTCGGTTTATCCTATGAAGTCCTGCAACATTTAGTTTGGAATCTTTTTCTAGCTGCATATCTACAACCCAAGTGGAATTTGTCGACCTTGGGAAGAGTTTAGCAAAGTTAATTTTAAAACTGGACGACGTCAGTGTTTATCTCTTTAAGTTTGGAGCTTTTTTTACTGCCTTGAGCTCAGACTGCTCAGCTGAACCAATGAGAGGTGCTTCTTAAAAATAAATCTTTAAAAAAATAAATAAATAAGACTGGTGATTTGTGCTGAAATATAGTTGGCTGTACTGCAACATGGAATTTTATAGAGTTAGCCTCATTTCCCATGCATCAGAAAACCAAATGGACTAGATGAACGATAGGGTTAAAGCTACAATGGGGTTGCAGACTTCTTTTTACCCTGTATTTCTGTAAGCCTGAGATTCCTAGTTACATGAAATTAGGGTTTTTCTTTTTCTCTTTCAGTCACAGTTTCTCTAACTTTATGAGTGGGTTGGAAAATCTTACTCTAACACTTTCTTTGATTTAACAATGACTCATTTTGTAAAACTCTTTAGTTTACAAAGCACATATTTTCTTTACCTTCATTGATCTTCAAATTAATAACAACAATAACAATACCCAGCTACTATTTACTACTATTTATCAAATACCTGTTATATTTGATGTTTGTGAAACATACCAGGCCTTTCAGGTAGATAAATATTCACTTTGTAGACAGTAAACTGAGGTTTACAGTGTTTAAGTAACTTGCCCAAGATCATCTTGTTGGGGAATGGTGGACTCAGGATTGGAGTTCTGATTTCAAGGTCCTCTCTACAACACTAGCCTCAGGGGGTCAGAGGGTCAATGACTTGCCCAGAGTCATATGCTACATACTTGCAGTACATGGAGTCTGAATTTGAACCATTTTCTCTTGACTTCTTGCTGTGATTTTCATACTTCTAAACCATCAGACACTATATAGTGTTTGATGGCTCCCATCTTACAGATATGTAGAGATACTTAGACTAATGCATTTGTAAAACTGATTTGGTTAGTTCTTTTCATTTAATGACTTCGATCCTTTCACTCACTGGTATATCCCATTAGTCTGCAATATGGGGAAGGCCTAGTGCATATACAAGAAAGCGGTGTTGTAGCACAGCCACTGCCCATCTCTGACTTTGTGACTTTGACTCTACCTTTTTTAACTTTGGTTATTTTACTTGTAATATAGGTATGTAATACTTATTTCATATAGTTTGCTGAAGGGATTATAAAACTAAAGATGTGAAAAGCATTATGCAAACTGCAGCCTTGTTAAGAGTTGAGAGTAATTTTGGTGGCTGTTACTGCTTGCAGTCACGGTTTTCTTTTGGAATCTGTGGTTAACACTTAAGAGTTATTATGAGATTTACAAAATAACAGCTCTTCTCAGGTTTCCTCCAACATAGAATTCAAGAATGGGGCTAGGATGAAGTACTGTTCTCTCCCCACATAGAGGCTGCATTTCCTGTTGGTTTAAATAGGGCTAGTAGGAAGACCAGATTAAATCATTTTGTACACTGAGACTAAACAGACCCAAAGTCAAGTTTCCCAAGAAGTTCTCAAGAGTAGCTTGTAATGTCAGAGGCAGGATTCTAGGCTTTGGAAATGGATCTGGACCTTTTCAACAAATAATGTGTTGGAAACTGGGGCCAAAAAGCCAAGCCTCTTAAAACTTTAAATCTCAGATACTCTCATTTCATTATTAATCTAACCTCCTTCCACCCTCCCCCCCCCAATTTCTTCTCTCCCTCTGTGTTCTCTTAGTTCACAAGGAGACATTAATTATCAACTAGTTGTTGTCCATAGGATTGTAAGCTTTGATGTTCACAGGATATTTGGAGTTAGACTTGGTAACCAACTATGTGTTCAAGATTTTCTAAGAAAGTAGCACTTTTAAATATTCTGTTTGGGTTTGATTCCTATTATAATATTCCTGTTTACTTATTGTGATCTTGGGCAACTTCTCTGCACTTCAGTTTCTTTTTCACCTATAAAATAAATAAATTGGATTAAATTTCTGTAAAATCATGTGTAGGTCATGAGCCATAATTGATTATATAGAAAAATACATATTTCAGACGTTTACAACTCAATGAATTATCACATTCACCACATCCATGTAGCCACTGCATGACCAAAAATTAGGATATATATAACTAGCCCCCTAGAAACTGCCTGCATTGTCCTTGCAGGCACCAACATTCTCCCTTCCCAAAGGTAGACATCATGAATTTGCCTGCTTTTGAACTTGCTATATATAGAGTCATTCAGTGTATTCTGTGACTAACCTTGTATATAAGATATATCTGTGTTTTTATGTACAGTTGTGACTAATTTTCAAAGCTATATAATAATTCTTTTTATAGGGATATATTATGCTATTGATCAATATAAGGTTGATTTCATTAATAAACAATTATGAGTAGTATTATCAGACCTTTATTGTACATGCCTTTATACATATGTTCACATGGTTAGTGCACATATACATTGTGAAATTTTTGGATCATGGAGATTATATTAAACTTTGGTAGAGAATGCCAAAAGTTTGCCGTTTAAACACACAATTGTTCAATTTATTTTTTTTTAAGATTTATTTATTTATGCATGCAAGAGCTGGGGTACAGGCCAGAGGTAAGGGGAGTGAGAGGATTCACGAGAGACAGAGTGGGGAGCAGAATAGGCAGATTGACCGAAGTACACTGCTGAGGAGAGCAGCGGGCGAGACAGGAGAGGTCTGCTCTGCCATGTGGGTTGTTCCCTGGCCAGGGATCAAACTCGTGCTGCAGAGGCTGCGGACAGCTTCACAGGTTGCGTCTTAACTGGTTGCGCCACCAGGGAGGCCCCCATTGTTCAATTTATATTCCTACCAGCAGTACTTAAGAGCTGCAATTACTCCACTTTCTTTGTCACTACTTAGTATTGTCAGTCTTTAGTGAGTTGAACAATTTTTCATATTAGTAGGCCTTTGGGTGTACTTCTTTGTGAAGTGTTTGAGTCTTGCACACAATTATTTTTTCTTACTGCTTTGCAGGAGTTCTTACCTATATAAGTCTTTTGTTAGTTTTATGTGTTGCAAATATCCTCTCAATTTTGTCTTTGATAGATGCATGACATCTTTGATAGAATTTTAATGTAGTCAAAGTTATTATTTCCTTTTTAATGCTTTCTGGGGTTTTTTGAGTTTGTGTTTGTTTTTGTTTTATTTTGTTTTTTAGGTAACATTGTTTTGCAATACAGTATATGATTTATAGAAATAGATTCATACTTCTTCACATGTTACCACACCACATTCACCATCAAAGCACCCATAATCCTCCACCACGGACCACTGGCCTTCCTCCCCTTTTGCTGCCCACCCCAACAATCCCCTCTAGTGGCCTCAATTCTGTAGTTGTTTCTCTAGGCATGACTTGATTTAGTTTTCATTCTGTTCCTTTGTTTTATTTCACTATATTCCACATATGAGTGAAATCACCTGGTATTTGTTTTTCTCCTGCTGGCTTATTTTACTTAGCATGATTCTTCCACTTCTATACATGTTTTTGCAATGGCAAAGTTCATATTTATTTAATAACTGCATGGTATTACATTATATATGTGTGTAATGTATGTATGTATGTATGTGTGTGTGTACACACATGATACATCTATATATAAAATATATCTTCTGTATCCACTCACCTGTTCTTGGACACTTAGGTTGTTTCCATAACTTAGCTATTGTAAGTAATGCTGCAGTGAACATGTTGGTGCATGTATTCCCTTGAATTAGCGTTTTTGCATTCTTTGGATAAATACCAAGAAGTGGAATTGCTGGATGAGGTATATCTTTTTTATATTTTGAGGAACCTCCACATTATTTTCTACACCCCACCAGGAGTGGACAAGTGTTCATTTTATTCACACCCTCACCAACTTTCATTGTTTCTGGTTTTTCCAATGCGGGCCATTCTCACAGGTATAAAGTATCTAATTGTGGTTTTGACTTGCATTTCTTTAATGATAAATGATGGAAACATTGTTTGCATCTGCTGGTTGGCCATCTATATGTCTTCTTTGGAGATGTGTTTATTTAACTCTTATCCTACTTTTTGATAGTGTTTTCTGTTTTCTTTTTGTTGGGTTGTATGAGTGCTTTCTAAATCTTGGGTGTTAACCCCTGTAAGATGTATAATATACAAATAATTTCTCCCATTTGGTAGGATGTCTTTTCATTTAATGATAGCTTCTTTTGCCATACAGAAACCTTGTAATTTGTTGTAGTCCCATTTGTTTATTTTTACCTCTGTCTTCCTCGCTCTTGGACTTGAGTACCCTGAATCCAGGGTTTTGGCATGCTTTGCCTGTGTTTTCTTCTATGTATTTTATGATTTCTAGTCTTATGTCCAAGTCTTTAATTCATTTTAAGTTAATTTTGGGGGATAGTGTGAGGGAGTGGTCTAGTCTCATTTTTATGTATGTGACTGTCCAGTTTCCCCCCATGTGTTGAAAAGACTTTCCTTTCTCCGTTGTAAACTCTTAGCTCCTCTGTCATAGATTAACCATCCATATAAGTGTGGGTTTATTTCTGGACTCTCAATTCTATTTCATTGTTCTGTGTGCCTATTTTTTTTAAGTTTAATAGTTTAATTTTTATTATTTATTTATTTTTAAAATATTTTATTTTATATAATTCTTACATCATTTTTCATTTTTGCACAATGTATGCATTTTCATTTTGATTATGTTCCCCCATACAATTGCACCCCCCCTTGTTCTGACCTTCATCCTTCCTCTCCCCGCCTGCCCCATAGTGTTTTTATCCCAATGCCATATTGTTATTATTATTATTATTGTTATTATTGTTATTATTATTGAGCATATTTTGAAACCTGGGAGTATGATACTCTCCTTCCTTTTTTTTTTTTTGTCAAGCTTGCTTTGGCTTTTCAGGGTCTTTTGTGGTTCCACATAAAAATCAGTAATATTTGCTCATTTCTTTGAAGAATTCCATTAAAACTTTGATAGGTGTTGCATTGAATCTATGTACTGCTTTGGGTAAGATTGACATTTTAACTGTTAAATCTTTCAGTCAATGAACTTGGAATATCTATTCATTTCTTTGTGTCTTCTATTTTAGCAATGTCTTATAGTTTTCATTCATGTCTTTACCTCCTTTTAAAGTTTATTTCTAGGAACTTAATACTTTTTGATGTTATTGTAAATGGGATTGTTTTCTTGATTTTGTTCTCTTTCAGTTCATTATTTGCATATAAGAGTGCAATAGACTTGTGGATATTGACTTTGTAGTCTGTCACTTTATTCTATTTATTGTTTCTAATAATTTTTTTAGTGGAGTCCCTAAGGTTTTCTGTGTGTATTATGTCTTTTGAAAATTGTGATAGTTTCACTTCATTTACAATTTGCATATTATATATCTTTCTCTTGCCTAATTGTTCTAGCTATGATCTTTTCTTTTAAAAAACTCTTTAAGGAATGAAGACTTTTAAGTTTTCTGTGTTCATGTACATGATTATATAATCTGTAAATTGTGTGTGACAGACTTGTTTCTTCCTTTTCAATTCTTCTCCTTTTACTTATTTTTCTTTCCTGATTGCACTGGCTAAACACCTCAAGTATTATGAGTAGACATCATAGTAGGGCACTCTTAATTCTAATCTCAGAGGAAAAACTATCAACATTTCACTATTGAGTATGTTGTTTTTGCAAATGTTTTTTGTAATTAGCTTTTACTAGATTAACTAAATTTACTTGTAATCTGAGTTTGCTAAGAAGTTTTAATCATAATTGAAAATCTAATTTTTCTGCATTGATTATATACATGCTCTTTTTTATTCTTGTTAATATGGTAAATTACATTTAACTTATTTTAAATTGAGATATAACTCAAATACAGTCTACCATCTCAGGGACTACAATTCACTAGTTTTAGTAGATTTAGAAGATTGTACAATCACAATTACATTATTTTAGTATACTTCATCAACCTCAAAAAAAAAAAAATACACCACCACCCAAACCCTGTAACTGCAGTAGTATTCCACATTCCCTTTTTCTCCAGCCCCCTGGCAACCACTCATGTACTTTCTGCTTATGGATTTTCCTTTTCTGGACATTGTATATAAGTGGAATCTTTATGTGGCCTTTTATGTCTTTAAGGTTGTAGCATAAGTTAATTTATGATTAATTAACATTTCATTATATGGATATCCACATTTCATTTATCTTTGGGTGAGTTGGGTTTTTGCTTTTTGTCTGTTTTAAATAATGCTGCTATGACAATCATTTACAAATTTGTATGTAAACACAGCTTTGATGATTCCTCTGGACTCATAGTTGTAGTCTCTATACACATTTTTGTTAGCAGCAGCAATAGTGCCAAGAAGCCTGATGTTTGTGGCCTTGAGTTATAAGACTACCATGATCCTGAGTTTGTTTATTTTCTACATTATATTTTCTTTTAGTCCCAAGCTCAGATTACATCCCTAGTAAGGATTTATGAGATTTGTTTGACTTGCTGGGCAGGTGGAAAGGAGACAAGTCACTGTTTACTCCTCTGGGCCTTTGTTAACTCTGTTTCTTTCTGGAAAGTTCTTACCTATCTCTGCATGGCCAACTCCTGTTTATCTTTCAGGAGTTCTTTCAGGTACTTTCTTCTCCAAAAAAGGTGATTTATTACTCACCTTCCCCTGCGCTCTCAGCATGGATCATTGGCCTAATTTGCAGGTTGAAGACTTGAAACTCAGAGAGAGAGAAAGTGACTTTCCCAGCATCACAAAGTGAGTTGATGGCCAAGATAATATTGAATCCATCTTCTGCTGAATCCTAGTCTGGGACAGATTTCTTTTAATTCTCTGGTATCAGACTTATCCGCTGTAAAATATGGATAACCCATGTGCTATCTTGTCCCTAGGGTTGTTGTGAGTAGCCAGCTAGACAGTTATCATGAAAGGGCTTTGAAAGACTGTGGAATTCTCTAAGTGCCAAGTAACTCTCGACTGCATGGCTTCTTCAGTTTCTGCTTTCTTGTCTCAGGAACCCCGAGATAGCCCTAGATCGGTTCTCATTCTAAATTGAACAGCATGCAGGGTAAATTCTGGTAGCTAGATTTCCCTTAACTCCATACTTCTCTCATTTCCGACTTTAGCCAAGCCTTTCCTCCTCTTGTATATAACTCAAGTGTGGTCTATGTTAAATAGTTATAAACTGGCAGTAGTTTCTTCCAGTTAGTTCAATCTTCCAGTTAGGGAACAGGGGATATCATGAAAAGTAGGACTTGATCAGGGGAACTGAGTCTTACCCCCATGTGCTCTATGACACAGGACAAGACAATTTTCTTCTTAGGGCCTCTTTACTCAGGGAATAGAATGATATGGTCTCTAAGATCCCTTCCTAATATTTTCTGGGGTGTTTTGAAGTGAGTAAGCTCTGTGTTGGGTTCTACTTGGACTTTGGAAGTATAATGATCATAATTATAAGCTGTGATTTTGGTCTTCAAGAAACTTACATTTTAGATAAGGAGGTTAAGTGTTAAAACCATCAAGAAGTCATACAAAACAGGAGATGACTAAAGGCATGGTGGTGTTGCAGACTCAGTGCCTTTGGAATTCACGGAGGGAGGTCAGAAAGCCCTTCTTGGAAGAAGTGGGACTTGAACCAATCTTTAAAATATGGCTGAGAGTTTGACAGGCAGGGCATTCTAAGCACAGAAAAGAAAGTTAGTAAAAACTTGGAGGTGTGGTTTTGGTAGGTGTTTATAGGGTCACGGGACCTATGGAAACAGAGCCCACTTCAGCATTACCCTGTATGTTTCTGTTGGGTGAATTAATTTCCTTGGGACTCTGTATGTACTACTCATCCTTTGAACCCTACTTTCTGCATCTCTATTACTAAAGTTCCTTTTGTATGTGACATTCCCTGCATGTGATGGCATATGTAATAACATGTATTAGAAATAATATATAAAAACATAATAAAACATATATGTTCTTCTTGCAATCTTTTAAGTGATTACATTAGAGGAAATTTAGAATAGAGGAATTCCAAAGCTCTGCAACATCTCCCATACATTCAAGCTGTGAGTAGGACAGATGAACTATATCATAAATGACTGGTTAGTCTGGACCCTGCTAAACCCTTAACATTCCCCTTCTCAAAGCAGCTGCTTCTGGAAGGGAAATTGCCAAGTGCATAAAGAACTTAAGCCTTAGCAATTGGCATTTAGGCAGCAATGAAATACCACTATGCATCTTTTGGAATGGCCAAAATCCAAAAGTGATAATGCCATATGTTGATGAAGAAACAAGTTCATACTTCAAGTTTCTAACCTACAAATGAAAGTTGCCTGTCAGGATTGTGATGATTATATGGGATGATGTATATGAAGTTCCTGTTAAAAACTGGGATACAGTGTCAGGAAGAAATATAGCTGCAGGACTTTGTGAGTGCTCATCTTTCTGTTTTCATAGACTCATAGAATAGCTGGAAACACCCTGAAGATCATTTGGTCCATTCTCCCCATTGTTCAGATGGGAAAGCTGAGAACATGTATGGTATGGTACAGGCAAAACTGGTCTAGACTCTAGACCTTCTTACTCTCTCCTCCTCCTCCATTTTGCTGCATTTTACCTATTTATTCTACGTCTGTGGAGGCATTAGGACTTCAGAATTTCTTTTGCCAATAGGACTGAAGAGGACTGGGTTACAGATATTGTCACTGCCCTGCTTGGCACATAGTAGTTTCGTGGCTCCAGTGAACTAATATATGTGAAAATACTTTGTAAATACTAGAATATGATACCAATGAAGGTGATTATTATTATAAAATATTACTATTCAGGGTGTTAGTGAGGTTCAAACATGTTAACTTGGAAAGACAATCATTTTATAGAAAAAGGAGATCATTTAAGTGAAGTCCAGTTCTTTCTGCTGTTATCTATGGATTTAAAAGCCTTATTGTAGCCCATGGGCTTCAGCCTTACTTTTAATCTGATCTTTAAGGATAGTTTCAGAAAACCTGGCATTTAGTCCCAGTCTTGACTCCAGCCAAGTTCTCAGCTACTGCTCACTGAATTCTTTTAGAAATGAATTTTGGGTTTCCAATCTCTGACCCTGAGTCCTGCTTGTGCATGCATGATCCTAGGCATTTTTTTTTTAAAGATTTATTTTTTATTTATTTATACAAGCATTGGGTACAGTCAGAAGCGCAGGAGGGTGAGAGAATTCACCAGAGCCAGAGTGGGGAGCAGAGCAGGCAGAAGGACCGAAGTACACTGCTGAGGGGAGCAGCGGGCGGCAGGAGAGGTCTGCGCGCCATGTGGGACCCTCCTCTGGTGGCCGGGGAGCAGCCGGGGATCGAACCGGTGCTGTAGAGACTGCGGGCAGCTTCGCAACCCAGCGCTCAACAGCTGCGCCACCAGGGAGGCCCGATCCTAGGCATTTTTAGGAAGGAAAATGTCTGTGGAGTTTGTCCTGGAGCGAGTGATTTTGTGCCATGATAATGTGGAGAATAACAACTGCAAGGATATTACAAAGAGAAAACTTGTGGTTTCCTCAAGAGATAGGCAGTGGGGATAACCAGGGACTGCAGGTTCCTCAGCTTTCCTTGTTGATTTACCATGAAGAAGAGATATTTTGGCCTCACCTCATAGTCCTACAAGGTATTACTAGTTTGCCTGGATGAGCAGTCTAATACTCAGGAAAAAATTACCACTGAAAACTCAGGAATGATCAACAAAGTATTAAAAACAATAATTTTTAAATATTTTCCTAACCTATAAAAAAGGGATATGGATATGTGTTTTCTAGGTTTCTGTGAGTATTGAATAAAATAACTCATACTAAAATTTTAACATATGCTTGGCACATAGAGCTCAATTAATGGTAGTTTTTGTAGTTAGCCTCTGAATCCATTTACCCCAGCCTTTGTGTGGGAGATCCCTGGGATTTTAGACCAAATGGCCCTCACCTGCTCCCTAGGACATTGAAAGAGGAGACCTGGCTGGAGGAAGAAGGAGTGTTTCTGCAGATACTTCAAATCTTGGTCCCTGTCTAGGAAGAAAGAGCCTCTGAGCCCTGGGAAGTATTTAAGTGTGTTTCAGCTGATACATTTGCAGATGCCTGCTGAGGTCTGGCTGTTACCAAGATCCTGAAACTCATTAGTTGAAAGAGGGCTATATTAGTTTGCTAGAACTGGTATAAATAAAAAGTACCACAAACCAGATAGCTTAAGCAACAGTTTATTGTTTCAGTTCTGGCAGCTAGAAGTCCAAGTAAGGTGTTGGCAGTGTTGGTTCTTTCTGAGGGCTGCGAGGAAAAATCTGTTCTATGCTACTTCCCTAACTTCTAGGAAGAAGATTGTTTGCTGGCAAACATCACTCTACTGCCTTGATCTGAGTAATGTGTTCTTACATGCATCTAACTCCAAATTTACCCTTTTTATAAGGATACCAATCTAATTGGACTAGGAGCCCAACCTACTCTGGTGATCACAACTTAACTGATTATTTCTGCAACAATCCTATTTCCAAATAAGTTCACATTTTAAGGTACTGGGAGTTAGGACATAGGAATTTTGTGGAGGACACATTTCAGCCACTAACAGGTATATTTCAACATTTTAACTCCTTAACTATTGAAGCTTTCTCTGCCAAGTCAGCAGGACCTTAGTGAACTACTTTATGCAAGATCCCTGATGAGAGAGGGATGACTGTAAGTATTTGGACTTTAAATCATAGCATAGTGGTTTAGAGATTAGGCTGTGGGCCCAGACTGTCTAGGTTTGAGTGAGTGCTGCCAATAATTAACTATCACTTAATCTTTCCTTCAATTTATTTGCAAAATATGTATAATAGTATCTAACCGATAGGGTTGTTGTGAGGCTAACATGAATAAATACATGTAAAGAACTTGAATCATTGCCTGGAAAGCACTTGATAAAATATTAGCAGTTCATATTATTAAAACCACTTCCTACTCCAAAATTCATTAATTTAGAGAATGTTAAAGCAGCCTGTAACCAAGGGTTAAGAGGGGGTTGGGGGGGGTTGTTCTATACGTTCTCAGAACTGGAAGGGTCTTTAAAGACCCTCTAGTTTTTCTAAAATTAAAAAAAAATTTTTAAAGATTTATTTATGCATACAAGAATTGGGGTACAGGCCAGAGATGAAGGGGGTGAGAGGATTCACCAGAGACAGAGTGGGGAACAGAACAGGCAGATTGTGAGTACACTGCTGAGGGGAGAAGCAGGCAGTCAGGAGAGGTCTACCGCACCATGTGGTTTGCTCGCTGGCTGTCCAGGGATTGAACTCATGCAGCAGAGGCTGTGGGTTGCTTCATGGTGCAGTGCTTAACCCCGTGCACTACCAGGGAGGCCCAAGACCCTCTACTTTTAACAGGGGATCTCTTTTAACAGATGGAGAAGACAGAATTCAGAAAAAGGGAGTGATTTGTCTTGCACCAACTGGTTTATTTATTAGTTGTAGAACCAGGACCATTAACTCTGATGAGTGTTCTTTCTGCTCCTCTCTTAAGGTCAATAGACTACAAGACTTTAATCGTGTATTGAGCATCTACTCCAATCTAGGCCCCATGTAGGATTGTGTAAATATGTATGTGAAGTAGGTAGTCCTTGGCCTCTAAAAGAACGTACAGTTCAGTAAAGAACTGAGTCTAAAAGCATAATAATGACCTTTTTTAATTTCCTTTTCCATTTCTCTTGCAGCAAATAAAAAGAAGGAGAAAGAACGACCAGAGATATCTCTTCCTTCAGATTTTGAGCACACAATTCATGTTGGTTTTGATGCTGTCACAGGGGAGTTTACGGTAAGTCCTGGGTTTCTATCTATGCACCATTATATTCAGTCCTTTGTAATCTTCCTGATGCCTCTGTCTTTGCCTGAGACACTCATTATTACGTTCTTATATCTATGAGAGGGACACTTTCTTTATTTCTACAATTGTAGTAGGGAAGACTCTGAGTCTCC
This sequence comes from Talpa europaea, assembly GCF_964194135.1. NCBI lineage: Eukaryota > Metazoa > Chordata > Mammalia > Eulipotyphla > Talpidae > Talpa > Talpa europaea. The sequence goes on along the minus strand of NC_140073.1, from coordinate 48,905,885 downwards.
ATTCCTTAAATAGACCTCTTTTAAGTAGCCTCGTAGCAGCAGGCTCTGTGCTGGGCAGTAATGATACAAAGATAAATCAGATGTGGGTCCTGCACTAAAGGTGAAAGAAATAGTCTGGTGAAGGAGCAGACAGCTCAAAAAAATGGCTAATACAATGAGATAGGTATGTAGGAGAGGCTTGTGTAGTGCTCCGAGGGTACAGAGAGAAAGGAATAACTGTCTTTATCTGCTAGTATGTATCCCATCTGATTTTCCCTCAGCCTCCTCTCTGTGACCATGACTTTCTTACAGCCTTGCCTGTCTCTCTTACAGGGGATGCCAGAGCAGTGGGCTCGCTTGCTTCAAACATCAAATATCACTAAGTCAGAGCAGAAGAAAAACCCGCAAGCTGTACTGGATGTATTGGAATTTTATAACTCAAAGAAGACTTCCAACAGCCAGAAGTACATGAGCTTTACAGGTATGGGCAGTCTAGAGAAGAGTTTTTATATGGTGGAAAAGTTCCACATGCAGACTGCTGTGGGGTAAGGAAAGAAGGTATTGGAAAGAGTGAAGACGGCACTTTTGCTGAGATAGAATTTTTGCATCAAGCTTGAGTCTGTGCTCTGAAACGGCATGCTTTTAAAAAGTAGAATATTATGATAAAAAACATAGACTTTGTACTAGAAGATCTAGATTTTGAAAGTCATTAGATTCTAACAGTCACTTCATTTCTTAGAGTCTCAAAATGTGCATAACAATTCCTGTTTCACAAGGCTTTAGTGAGGCATGAATGAGCTCATTGATGTGACAGTTATGTCTAGATTATAGAATAACACCAAGAAAATGTCATTATCTTCATTTTTAACATCAAGAAGTTATCTAATAACATTAATGTTTATGTTATAAGTAGACAAGCCTAATTTCTTTCTCAATAAATTAGTGTTTATCAGTAGAATGAAAAACATTCCAGTAATAATAAGTGTTCATTAGATGTACTCTGTGTGTAAGGGATTATGTTTTTCAGTGTATTTTTAATAGCAAAATTGGGGTTTTTAAAATCCAGATCTCCTAATGCCTAGACCAACACCTTTTGAATTTATGACTTGCTTTTAGTAACTATTTAGAGGACCTCCTTCCACAGCAGAAAGATTTATCTTTTCCTGGATAAGTTATGAGAAGACTTACATTTCTGGGAATTTGCCTCATATGTAGTATCTTAGAATGTTAGAATAAGAAGTATCCTTAAAATCAGTGTGGTAAAAAAAAAAAAAAAACACCAGTGTGGTAGCTTCTCAACACATTAAAAATAGATCTACCATATGATCTAGCAGTTTCCCTACCTGAAGAATACAAAAACACAAATTTCAAGGTGTATATACACCCCTATGTTCATTGCAACACTATTTACAATAATCAAAGTATGGAAATGACCTGAATACACAATTACAGATGAGTAGATTAAAAAGATTTGCTAGATATATACAGTGGAATGCTACTCAGCTATAAAAAAGGTGAACCTTACCATTTGCAACTACATAGATGGAACTGTTGGGGATTATGCTAAATAAATGAAATAAGTCAAAAAGAGAAAGACAAATACCAGATTTCACTCATATGTAGAATACAGAGTAACAAGACAAAAGAACAAACAAAACTAAGCCAGAACAAACCTTTGAAATTTAATTGCACAACTAAGGCTACCAGAGGAGAGAAGGGGTAGAGCTGTAGGAGGAAAGGGACCCATTGGAATATGGGCGTTTTGTTGGTGGGCATAGAGTGATAACACACTTTTGAAGAGATGTGGTCCTGTAACCAAAACATACAGTATTTTAAATCAACATTACCTCAACAAAAATTTTTAATAATAAAAAAAGAGATATCCTTAATATATATCACTTCTAGCTCCTTCCTATTTTTCCAGACATTAAAGCCAAAAAGGCCTTTCAAAATAATGTGGCTGAATTATTGACAGGGCTGGTATCTTAAGTTACAATTCAGTGCTCTTTCCAATGTTTGTGCTGTTTCTGCTAAAGAGCAGGTTGGAAAAAGTGAGACCCAGGATGAACTAGATGATTTTAAAGAATGCTTTCCCAGTGAGTATCTGGCTTGTATCAAAGGGCGCAGATGGTGAGTTTGACAGACTGCAGCTTTGCTCATGCTGCCATGATGGTACCCAGAAGAGGGTCATGCTTGTTCCCAGCAGTATTTCCTTCCTCACGTCTGGCCCCGCTGATCTGCCTCATTTCTCCCATTGAGGATTGGGTCATTTCAAGGTGGATTTAGGGTTGAGAGTTGCCAGGTAGAAAATTTTTGTGTTCAGAAGTTTAGAGCTTGTTGATTAGAAGTTGGTTTTGAAAGTCCTCAGCAGCAAAGCCACTGGAAGAATCTGTCTGCTTTTATGTATACATGTATATAGATGTATACTAAAGCCATACACACACACACAAACACACAAACACATATATGGAAACAGCTCTTGTGAGTTTGCATATGTTTGTGAATAAAGTCCACTTTAGTATTTTTGTGAGTAAATGAATAATATGTATAGATGTACACCTCCAGGTAACTGTATGTACATTCATCTGTGCATGCACAGATGAATAGCATTGAGTGTATATGTATAAAATACATCTACTGCTCTGTGTATAAATTTGTGCACACGTGTCCATAATGGATGTTGTGTTTGTATACATACAAGATTTTCTTGTTTTTTAGAAGTTGAAGATCATATCCAATGCCTGCCAAAATTATATACTTGGCAGAATTTATTTTTAAAGTTATATCTTCCCTTTACCTGTTTCCCCTTTATTCATACCATTAATTATGATAACACTAATTTGTATATGCTTGCACATGAATGATCTCATTTGATTCTCATGATGACCTTAGAGATTTGTCAGGGCAAGGACTATTACCCCATCTTACAAACTCAGAGAAATTAATTAGGTTTAGAGAAGAGAAGTGACTTTGGGTGATTTAGTTGATATAAGATGGAAGTGTGTTTTAACTAGTGCCCTTAATTCCTTTGCTGTCTGACATCTAAGCACAATCCTCCATGCCAAATTTTTTGTCATTTTTTAGCCCTTTCCCCCATACCAACTAGTAGCTAATATGATAAGCAAAATGTAGACAAGATTGACAACCCAAAGTCATGGGCTTTAGCCCTACTATGCCATTAAAAGAAACCTTGAACCAGTTTCTTTCCCTCTCTGAACCTTAGTTTTCTCATTTGTAGAACAAAAGGGTCGAAATACTTTCTGCTCTGTCTTTCTGTGCTTTGAATTGATTTTGCTGTACAGAAATTGTATATCACATTTAAAAGAAACAGTGCTTACTGGTATAACAGACATATTTATTACCAGAATACCGACATCATGTAAACACTAGCAAGGCATACGGTCCGGTGTGGTACAGTAAAGGCACTGTACAGTGTTGTACAGTTGCACTTTTCTGTGCCTACACAGATGTTTCTTCGGACAGGAAAAACAAATGAATTATGTTTAAAGTATATCCTGAATTGATTTCTCCACAATACAGCTGGCTGTTCAGGATATGGTTTAAGAACATGTTATCACAGTCTGCTGTATTTCCTGCTTTGTGGGGTTCAGGATTTGCCATAGAACCAGAGAAGCTTTATTTGGCACTTTCTCATATTGCTGGAGTTGAGATCTTGGAAGTTTTCTGGTGTTGGTTCTTAGTGAAAGATAGTTTAGATTTGGTAGAATATTTCTTAATACCGTTTGTGGTGCACTGACAAAGCCAGTTTCTTCTTGGACCTTTAGGAATTAAAAACAAACAAACATAATACTAGGTCTTTAAACTTATTTTCTTGCTAAGATCTTTACTAGGTTCATGTTTTATATTTTCACAAGTCTAAGATATCACTGATTGTAAGATCCACCGTTACCTAATATACCACAAAAGAAAGAAAGTGTTGGCAATTAAATCATGTAATACCTTTGTAGGATTCATCTCTGTTTCAGAGATGTTAGTGTTAAAATGTACACCTTTGAGTCAATGAAATATGGTAATTGTCTCACTGGGGAGTTTGAACCTGTTCTTAGGAACAAGACTCTGCCTTTAATTAGACTTGACATGATTAGTCCCTCTCTTTTCTGAAGCCTTGGTTTCCCTCTCTTGTGGAAAACAGACCTTAGGGAGGGTTCTTTCTACAAACTGTAGCTGCAGCCTGTTCATGATTTTTCATGAGTGGCTTAGGATGGTGGTAACCAGGAATTCTTTCCCTTTCTCGTAGAATGCAGGAAATTTCTTTAGCCATTGAGGTCCAGTGGTGATACAGCTGATAGTATGGATAAAGTTCTAGCATAATATTTAGGATTAGGATTAATTTTTCTGTGTCCTTTGGGTAAACACCTAGGAGTGGAATTGCTGGATCATGTGGAAGCTCTACCTTTAGTAGGTTGAAGAATCTCCACACAGCTCTCCATTGTGGTTGGACCAGTTTGCACTCCCACCAGCAGTGCAGGAGAGTTTCCTTTTTCTCTACATCCTTGCCAACATTTGTTGTTGCTAGTTTTTTTAATATGTGCCATTCTCACCGGTGTGAGATGGTATCTTATTGTAGTTTTGATTTGCATTTCCCTGATTGCAAGTGATGTTGAACATTTTTTCATATGCCTGTTGGCCATTTGTATTTCCTCTTTGGAGAAGTTTCTTTTTAGCTCTTCTGCCCACTTCACCCCTATGTTTATAGCAGCACTATTTACAATAGCTGAGCTTTGGAAACAACCCAAATGCCCAAAAATAGATGACTGGATCAAGAAGATGTGGTCCATATACACAATGGAATATTACTCAGCAATCAAAAAAGATAAACACATGCAATTTGCAGCAACATGGATGGAGCTGGAAGGGATCATGCTCAGCGAAATAAGCCAGAAAGAAAAAGAAAAATACCGGATGGTCTCACTCATAACAGGAATCTAGAAAACCTAAATAAGGGACCAGGAAAAAGAATATAAGAAAGAAAAGAAAAAGAAAGAAAAAATATAAGAAAGAAAAAATCAAGATCAACAAACAACTATGAACCAGAGACACACTATGGGGGGTAGGGTGGGGAAAGGAGGGATGGGGTCAAAATAAGGAGTTTGCAATTGTATGGGGAATATAAAAATTAAAAAAAAAATTATCTATAACCAAAAAAAGAAAGTGAAAAAAAAATGTTTAGGATTGGGTCAGGATTCAGATCTTGACTCCTGTTTAACCTGTGTCACCAAAGGCAACTTCCTTTACTTCTAGGAACCTCTCAACAAATCCATAAAAGAAGACCTAATGATAGTACTTAGTGTTGAAGTAAGGATTAGAGAAGGTAATATATATAATGTGCTTAGCATGGTGTTGGACCCATAGAAGCAGTCATACTATATTATCCTATGATCTTGGCAAGTACTTGACTGGATAGGCTTCCTTACCTCTCAAGAAAAGATTAATTGGTAATTGTTTATTGACTGTGTCCTTTGTCTTTTTTTTTTTCTTTTGCAGATAAATTAGCTGAGGATTATAATTCATCCAACACTTTGGTAAGTCTTTGTTTCTTCTGTTCTGATATAGTTAGGGATCAAGACCATATGTCGTAGATGCAGAGCCTAGACTGAGAGGCATTCATCTTAGTTACTTTCCCACCCTGGACTTCATAGTCCCTATCTATACAATAAAGCAATTAGACCTCATAAACAGTGGGAATCTCTTCCAGCATTTAATTTTTTTAATGCTCTAGAAATGGTAACCATAGAACCTTAAGAACTAACTTCTTGGCTCAGTTTTTCATCTATAGCTTTGAATCTTGGGAAAGTCAATTTGCTTTTCTGAGCTTCAGTTTTTTTTCAATAAAATGAAATCCCTTACTGGGACATAACTTCAATTTACCTGAATTTAGAAAGAATTTCCTTTCTTTGGTTGGCCAGTTCATAAAACCAGGATTAGAACTAAATGTTGAAGAGAATAGATTCTATTCAGAATAGAAGTGAAGTTGTAGTGAATGCCTGTTACTTGAAGGGATATTATAGAAATCATTGATGAATTGAATGGAAGTAAAATTAGATGATTTCACAGTTCCTCTCTTCTCTCAATTTATAGATTCTATTCCAGAGCAAATAAAATGAAATGTTGATATGTTTGTAAGGGTTTAAAATCTAGTAAGCTGTGATATATAGGAGAATACTGCTATTCTTTACACCTTTTATACAAAGGTGCTTATGTCATATTGTTTTACTAAACATTTTCAAAGTCTCTACTCTATGCCAGGTCCCATGTGGAGAAATGGCAGTATAGATATGAATCAGACATTATCTGGCCTCCTAAGAACCCCCAGTCTAGTGAGTGACATAAAAGACTATGTCTGACTCATTAATTGCTATATCCTTGGCAACTTGCAACTGACCATTTCCTGAATGAACAGCTAGATATGTCCCTTGATGGTAGAGTCTGAGTTGAATCATTTAGTTATCTAAAGCAAGAATTAAGGAGAGACAATCATAGTCCAGACAGAGAATAAATGGCATGTAAAAAAGCAAAGAAGTTCATGAGTTATGCTTGCACAGGGAACTGTAAGTGGTTTGTTATGATTGGAATGTGGAGTGTGAAGAGACTAGAGATGGGTGGTAAGGAGGACTGGGTGGCAGGTCAGATCATGTTGGAATTTTAACCTTATTTTAAAGGTAGCGAGAAGCTTTTGAAAAAATTTAAGCAGGAAAATGGTGAGTTCTAACATAATATGGAATTACCATGAAAATACTTTGTATTATGCTTCCATTAATGGGAATTATTCTGAGTCGTTTTTGCTATTATTTTTTAAAAAATCATATGTCTAGTGCCTTTTAGCATACTGGGTCTTTTCTTACTCACTTTCTTTAAATCCTCAGAGGAGTTTAATGAGGTGCATTATTATCCTTGTTTAATAGACAATAAAACTGAAATAGAGGAGTGTTAATGGCTATAGGATATCTGATTCCCAGCCCACATTTTTTTCTCCTGGTTCATTCTCCTCTCATCAGATGGAAGAGATGTGGTTACAAGATGGGGGAGAACTTGCAAAAACTAAGATGTTTGGAAGTTTCTTGAGGTTATTAAACAGTAAATTATTGAGGAAGGGGTCTGCACAAAGCAGAACAGAGCTTTGTAACTCAAATGTCTTTATGTTTTTATGTAAGGAATGATCAGTATATGCCAGGCACATACAGTTTTATATATGTTAGCATAATTAGACCCCACAATTGCCTTGTGAAGAAAGTAATATTACCTTCATGTCACAGGTAGAAAAATAGATTTTTCTAAATACTCATAACTAACTGTTGCAGCAGAACTCCAAGTAGCATTGGGGTCTTCTGAGTCCCAGTACGGGATTCCTCTCACCATGGCAGGGATCTAAGAAAGAAGGTATCAGGGAGGCGTTCTAAAGGAGACTGCAGTACAACGTTAGCTATGTTGTTTGTTATTGAGGAGGAGGAGCCCTGGGGCTCACGCCATATGGCGGAGAGGATGACACCTGCTTGGTCAAAAAACCTGCACTGGTTTGGTATCTACAATTAAACCATTCAGGCTGTCAAGGACATTTTACTTCCCTAATTCAGAATGTTTGTCCTTGTGGCTCAGTACAGTATATATTCTGACTAGGAAATATAGTGGAATCATCTCATTATTTCATATTAGTGTCACATGGATGATACTACTTGATTTTTGAAACAATTGGACTGGATCGTTATCCTCATAACACAGGTTAAGAAATTGAGGGTTAGAGAGAGTAAGCGACTTGCTCCCTAGTAGAAACCCATCCAAAATTGAGTTCTCCTAATCATTATTTTAATTTATACTGTAAATATTTACTTAGCACTTTCTTTGTGGCCAGCCAGGTATTAGTGATATAAAAATGAATATGCACTGTCTTACTCCTTAAGGAAAAATTAATGACAGACTAGAGGGATAAGGACTGCAAAAGAGGTATGAACGATGTACAATGCAGTCATATCTGATGAAGTGATTTATTATGCCTGGTAGTATAAAGAAGTGCTTTCTTGTCCAAAATAGCATAAACAAAAGCCAAATTGTTTAGGAAGCATTATATCTGGCCAGAGACCTAGCACTTTCTTTTGGAGCTAAGGAAGTATTTTAAATAGGAGATTGATGTAGTTGGATGTGTGTGTTAGTTTAAGCTAACATCTTACAAAGATTCCTGTAGAATTGGGTCAGATTAGTGGAATGAATTCATGTGCCCATCTCTCTTGCTATCCCAAATTTCTTAGTTCTAGAAAAGATATATTTTTTGAAAAACACCAAAACAGTGTTCGAAAACTTAAGCAGGACATAAATGAACTATTGTCAGCAACTCATGGAAGATAGAAAACAGAGAAGATTAGAATGATCAGAGCAAAAGAAACAACAACTTAAAAGTACGTCAAAGAGAAAATTCTCTAAGTAAGATCAAAGTAGCTCCAGAGAAAATGGGCTGAGTGAACACACACAGAGACACACACGAAGCAGGAAGAAGTCCCAGGTCATCGTCAAGGGTAAAATTAATTAAAAGTCTTCATTTGAAACACCAGGTGCAATCTCCATCTTTCAATGAGCACTAGGTAGTAGAATCTTGATTCTAAACTTAGGCCGCATAATTTTTTAAAGAAAGTAAATTCCTGCTTGAAGAAATTCCAGAGCTGGGTGTAAGGACCTGAGGAGAGAAGTAGAGCACAACCTGATGTAACTATAATTCTTTAAAGGTGGGTGAGAGGGCAGAGACGGTGGATAAGCAGCTCTACAGTGGAAGAAATATATTTCTCCATCCCAAGATGAATTTCTTATATTTTCAATAACTGGGAAGAGCGGAGTCTCTATCCTATATCCTTTTCCATGTCAGCATACCCTAAAGTGATGCTTGTCATAACCACATCTCCATAACTCACATAGCAGACTGCATCAGATTTCCCATTCAGAGGAAGGGACAATGGAGAAACAGACTTACATAACTACAGAAGAAACTTGTGTTTATTACATACAGCAATCAGTGCTTCATTTGTAAATAATGGATAGCTGAGGATCTCTAGACACTTGAGAGGAACAAAGCATTAAAAAGAAGAACTAAGATAAAGCAGTGATACTGACCCAAAGGAAATAGGTAATTCAGAAAGAGAATTTAAGAAAATCTGACAGTTCAGAGAGATTCTATAGATACTGCATGTAGGAATTATTTGTATTACAAATCTTGTTAAACACTTCATTCCATGCATTGTAGAAAAGATATTGCTTCCCTCACTGGAAGAATACTGCCCAAGCAGCTTGCCGGTAGCTAAGTAGAAAAAAGGGGAGTTAGAAGGGGAGGGGGGTGGGAGAGGGATTGGAGGGAGAGAGGGAGGAGCTCAGGAGACTGAGGTGATGGTGCACGGGCGCACTGGTGAATGAAATTCTATGGGGACAACACCTGAGGGGGGCGGGAAGCAAACATTGTTTAAAAATGAACAATGATGTAAAATATATATAAATTAAAAAAAATTTAAAGTGTAGTTAAACACATCACTTACATGCATTACAGTATTGTATTTTAGAACTGAAAGGGACTTAAAGTTACCCTTCAAATTATACCACTAATCTTTCCTCCACATTTCTTCAAGTATTGACTGTTGAGGCCAAGTAGACAGAGTCATTGCCTCTGATCACCAAAGCTAGTTGTTTTCATATGCCTATGTCCTATGCCTATGTCAGTTTTTAAGTTGTGTCCTTCAGTGGAGGTTGTGGTAGGATCTATGAGATGACCAGTTTTTCTTGCCATAGTATGTCAGATGTGGTAAAAGCCAGTCTTCCATACAGTGACATAGACTAGTATTCTGCTAGGTAAGTTCCTTCAGTTATCTGTCATTCTGACTTTCCTCTGCCTGGAAACCCCAAAAGGCAGGTAGGAGGGGAACTTATCCTCTGTCTCCTGTATTAGCTGGTGAGCTGCTTTCAGACATAGACCATCTTTTTCATTTTTGAAACTTTATGTCAACAGCATTCATCACAGTATCTTAATAAATACAAAGTAGGTGTTCTGAAAATATCTGAAAAAGTTGAATAATATCAATGTATATTAAAAGATTCCTTTTGCCTCTGATGGAGCCATCAGTTAATCTCTATTAAACCTCATGTTTTGGAGCTACTTTGTCTCATGAATCTGTGTTCTAAACAGTAATGGTATGAAATTTTGCCTGGACCTGCCCTAAAACCTGCCAATCTTGGCCCAGCTTTGTTACAGTTTTCATGGGAAAATCGAATTGTTTGAGATTATAGCAGATTCAGTTAGTGGTACTTTAAGGTTCATTCCACTGCAGGGCAAAGCTTAGTGAAATGGATAGCATTCAGTCTGGGGAGAAACTTATTGTCTTCTTGGGACTCCTGGTTTTCTATATCTTCCTGGTTTGAGATGAGGGCATCTAATGATATAATGGGTCTAGTAGGTTTTGGTAAAGAAAAGAAAATGAGAGGCAAAAGTCTCACTGATTTACCATATTAGAAAAGAGTGAGGAGTTACAGGGATAAACTTCTTACTATTCCAAACTAGTGATCCCTTCCCTACAACTCAGACGTTAGACTGTTCAATGTGGAGAGTAAAATTCATGGAGTAAGAAGGAACTATGAATTTTTCCTTAGGTGGAGTGAGGGAGGTAGGTAGAAGAGCTATAAACTGATTTCCCATTCCACAGTTAGACTTTGGGTGGGAGAAGGAATCCTCCCAGCGACTGAGTAGATGGTGATAGCTGAAGGAGAGGGAAGCCGACTGTGTTCTGAGACTGACTACTCAACATTGGAGTTTTTGGAGACTAGTGTGGGTTTCAGAAGGAGTATCAGGATGAATTTTCTTTTGGCGGATTGATGATCCTGATAGATTAGGTACCATGGCAAATGGACCTGATGAATCTACCTTTCTCCCCATGTAGAATGTGAAGACAGTATCTGAGACTCCAGCAGTGCCTCCAGTTTCAGAAGATGAAGATGATGATGATGATGCTACCCCACCTCCAGTGATTGCTCCTCGCCCAGAGCATACAAAATCTGTAAGTCTTTGGGAATATACACAGCTATGTGATCTATTAGCATGTGAGGGAAGGATGGGAGATGGTGTTGAAGTCTAGAGGTTTAGCATTCTGGTAGATGTCCTGTTTTGGAGCTGGTTAAATCACTGAGTTTTCTGTGTGATTAGGAATTTTCTGTGTGATAGGCAAGAAGTGGTATATTTATTTTTCATTGGTTTGCAGATTGTACCAAAGTGTCCTAAAAACTTGTGTTTATACCAACCCAGCCTTAGTTTACTTAGCCTGTTCTGCACAGACATTTAGGAAGATATATAGAATTAATGTTACTTAGTGCAGGGCTAGTATCAATTATCTAGTCTCCTGGGAAGCAACATATTAGCCAGCTGCAGATCTTTTCTTCTCTGTTAAATGTGCAGCGTTCAGCCTCATAGACTATCAATGATGATACTGAAAGACCCAAGAGAATTTATAAATATGTTAGTGCTATTAATGTACTAGACATCAGGAGTGCATTTTGATGCCGGATGTTGGCAGTGATTTTTATTTAACTTCCTTTGAGGTTCTCATATCTCAGAATAACCACAGTCTCTCTGTCCTCACTTTATACAGTCTAGTCCCCATGCCTTTTATGTCCCCATGCACATTATGCTTCTGCTCACTGTCATTAAGCACTGACCTATCATCAGATGATACTTTTTTAGGGTTTCTTTGTTTGGATTTTTTATTATACAAGAGCCTCATAACAAAAGAAGGATTAGGGCTTAAACTCTGTGATAATACAAATAAAAGGCTGCCTCTGGAGTGCGGTATTAAGGGAGGTGTTCGAGCTGAAGTTGGTCGACTGTGAGAGATACTTTGAAGGAAATTCAAGGGTATTGTATGACCTTTTAGGTTGAGAACTTATAAACAGAATCTGTGGAATCACCCTTTCTTAAGGTCACAAAGTTACCATAAGTAAAATGAGCTTCAGAACTGGAAGTTATCAAGATAGTTCACATCGATATGGCCTTTTTGGTTTATAAACATGTTCATTAAGAAAAGTGGTTTTATTTTTCCCCCGCTATACCATCAGCTCCCCTCTAAAGCAGAAGAAATACACACACATACACACACACTTGCAGTGCTTAATATAGTTCTTACTTCGCAGGTGTTAGATCCAGAAAAATAGTAAATACTGAATGAACAGATGAATTGATAAATTTGATCTTCATAGAATTCTTTTTCTGAAAAGGCATTGTTAATTCTTAGTTTATAGCAAAGTTGAGATATGGAAAGGCAAAATTGATCTACCAAGAGTCTCTTGGTAAGCAAGAGCCAGGAATGAAAGCAGGGAATTGACTCCAAGCCCAGGTTGCTTTCCCCTGTAGGATAGTGACTTCTCTGTGTGTGCAGACCTGTGCCAGGAGCCAGATACAAATAATGTTAGAGAAAGGAAAGGTAGGGTCTATGCTTTCAAGGAGCCATATAAGAAGAACCAAAGTAGGAGGACAAGGCATCAAAGTATAGATTTAGGTACCAGGGATATAGTTTGTTTATAGCTACTAGAATTGAAAATTAATAATTCATTATGTTAGAGCAGTCAAGAAAGAAGCTCTAGTCTCTGGTCTCATTGTCTTGATTTATTACTCTTTACACTGTGTGGAAAGTGTGCTCCTATTTCCACCTATTAAAATACTGTCCGTTCTTTAAGATCCAGCTTATGAATTCCACTTGTTTGTTCATTGATTCATCAAACATTTTCCTGAATCCCTGTTTTTTTGTTAGGCAGTAGCTTAAGTTACAGAAATTCGGGGATTCTGTTTTCATAGAGTTGAAAGATAATTGTGATCTATTTATGAAAAAAAATTAAATGCCTTGAAACATGTCACAGGGAAAGGGGATATAATCTATGAGTACTTCTTCTGTACCACAATAGTATATACTTTGCTCATTTCCTATGACATTTATCCCTTTCTGGCTTATTCAGAACTTTAATGACATTTCTTTCATATGAATGAGAGGATGGGGGCAAAGGTTTGTACGAAGTGAGGCAAAAAATATATTTCCAGTGGATGTTTTTAAGTAAATGAATGAATAGAAAATGTATTATTAGCTAAAATTGAAAATCGTATCATCTGGTAGGTGTGATTCTAACCATTTCACACATCAAATAATTTATTACCACAACTTATCTTATTAGCGTAAGATAGGTATCATTAATATCATTTTACAAATGAAACTGAAGCACAAAGAAGTTAAGTAACCTACCTCAGGTCATACAAATAGGAAGAATGAGAGTTGGGATTTAAGACCAGGCAGTCAGATTCCAGAATCTGGGATTGAAATGACTACAGCCCATTGCCTCTTAAAGAAGAACTGTTGTAGTCCCTTCTCTGAAAGAGTCCAGGATTTAAAGAAGGAGTAAAACTCAGAAGAAGATAATGTTAAGTGTTGTATTAGCAGTGCAAAGTTCTGTGGGAATATAAGATATTTCAATGAGGGAAAGAATAGAATATTACAGATGAAACAGATTCCCATTTAACACTCGATGCTCCTTCAAATCATTTCTGTTGAGTTGTCTATCTTGTGTTGAATATCTTCGATGTTCACACTTTCACTAATCCCTCAGGTGTACATTGATCTAGAAGAAAGGATGAATTTGTCTGCATTTTTTTCTTCTTTGGACATTCTAACACATATCTGTAAGAGGCTAATGAGCTTCCTCATGCTAACAAAGGCTGGCCTTGCCAAATTCTTGCACCAACAACGCAGGTATACACACGGTCCGTGATTGAACCACTTCCTGTTACTCCAACTCGGGACGTGGCTACATCTCCCATTTCACCTACTGAGAATAATGCTGCTCCACCAGATACTCTCACTCGGAATACTGAGAAACAGAAGAAGAAACCTAAAATGTCTGATGAGGAGATTTTGGAGAAATTACGTAAGTACTTTGCAGCTTTCTGAACTTTTCTCTCATAGGTAACTGGTTGAACACAAGGATGGAATTCCATTGCTGTAACTATCTTGGCCCTAGACGTGGTCCATGTGACTGACTGGTTATGCTTATTAGCCGCACATTATGCCTCTGCTCACTGTGTTCCTGCACCCACTATGTCTCACTGGGTGTAATTAGATACCATGTTGGCATGGGAATGTGAGGAGAGAGTGTGAATAACTTATTTTGAGAACTATCCATGTCACACCCCCCTACGCCCAGGTTATGGAGATAACAAATAGCTTTTATCTAGCAAATAGTCTGGAATGTTGTGTTGAGAATGATTTGACGCCTTGTGTGTACCTGGTGGGAAAGAGTGCTGTGATTATTTATGCTTGCCATTGACCTAGGACAAGACAGATCTGCTCTCTTGGTTGCAGGAAAGAGAGAAGGAAAGCTAACCTTTTATGAGCCTGTACTATGTATCAAATGACAAGCCATGTATTTTCCTGATTTTTCCCCATTTATTCTTCATAAAAACCTTGTGAAGATAGGCATTATAATCCTCATTTTCGCAGTTAAGGCATTGAGACTCAGAGCTGCTAAATACCCTGTCCCAAACTACATATCCAGAAATTGACAGGACTGGGGTTAGAACGTGACTTGTGTCCCTGTGATAAAGCTTGTTGCCTTTTCCTTTCAGGCAGAAACTTTTATTTTACTTTCTTTAGTGGCAAGAAATGGGAACATGTTAGGGTAGCTTATTTGTGTGTTCTAATAAACTGCAGGAGAATTGATAGGGTGAGGAAGGACTGGATTGTTCTGCAGACTTGGCAAAACGATTTGACAAGTCACTAATTTATTTTTTTGCACCTATCTCCTTCTAAAGAGGATTGAATTTAACCATATCTGTTGAATGGCATTGCTTTCTAAAGCTCAGTCTCGTGGTTCTCTAGCTTAGCAGCTCTCAAATTCTTCCTGATAATTCTTGTTTGACTTACATTTTTTTTTCATTCTTTTAAGTTGCGCTTGCCCAGAGTCCTTAAGAGATGATGAGGAAAAGCCACTTACCTACCCCATGTATTTGGTCTTATATGAAGGCTTTTTCTCTGAACCAGATTAAAAAAAAATATTTAGAACACGGAATGATGGAAAGCAGACTGGCCTTGGGAATTACACTTGATATCTTGGCCATAGATTATGCTTTTATATAGTGAATAGTCTGAAGGCAAGGTTGAAACCCCAGCTCTGCCATTGCCTTGTTCTTGGGCAATTTCCTATTGTTCTTTGGCTTACTGGCCTCCTTTTTCTCATCTTTTAAATAGGGATGATAACACTTGTCTCACTTATAAATCAAATAAAAGAATTTTATGGAAAGTACCAAGTCTTAGTAAATGGTGTTTAGTGGAAAGCACATTGCACTGGGAAAACAAAAACAAGCAGCTAGACTTGGCTTTGACACCAAATTTGATTTGTGACCTTGGATGGAAGTATCTTCCCTTCTGGGGGCCTCAGTTTCACCATCTCTAGATTGCAAGTTGTGAAACCCAGTGAACTGCCTCATACCTCTGTGTCTTTGCACTTGAAGGACTTCTGTAACTGCTTCGCTATTTATTCCCCCTGGCCAACTCCTCCTTACGCTGTAAAAATCAACCCAGATATCACTTCTTTCTGAAGGCTTAGCAGTCTGTATTTTGTGTCTCTTTCTATATCCTCTTGCCATCTATCACAGTAATTATTATATTTTCATCAAACTTTATACTTATTTTGTCTTCATGAAATTGAGTTTTTGGAGAGTAGGGTCTCTTAACTGTGTCTCATCTACCTCATCATTCCTAGCACTCAACATAGGGCTTTGTACAGAGTAAGTGAGCATATTAAATGAATAACTGTTTATTGAATGAGTGAATTTAAAAATGAATGACTGACTCTTAGGAATTTAAAATTAAATAGATTACTATGAATAAAAACAGTGAAAGAGCTGAAAATTTTTATTGGAATTTATAGGGGAAAGCTAAAGACCTGCTTATTATAGTTTTGTGGTAATAATAAGGTAAGTCTTTAATTTTTGCCACCTCCAGGGCTTGGGAGCGCATGGACCTGTTTGTATCTTGATCTGGGAAAAAAATGATTCATGGTCTCTGTTTCTTTCAAAGGCAGCATAGTGAGTGTGGGCGATCCTAAGAAGAAATATACACGATTTGAGAAGATTGGACAAGGGTTAGTAGGGGCATTTTCTTTCCCTAGAGAAATGACTTAAAAATTATGTGTGCTTTTGTTTTGCCTCTCATAAATCTTGTTTTCTTCCTCCACCTCACCCCGTACCCACTTGGAGGTGTGTTAGACTAACTTTAGGTTTGGTGGAATTGTACTTAATGTGAGAGATGTGCCATTAGCTGATCAAGTTGCTAAAAATATTTTTGCAATGAAAGTGATAAAAATGTTTAACTTCTTAGCACAAAACCTGCTTCCCCAGTTACAATTCTCCTTTTCCAGATTAACCCTTTGTCTAGTGCTACGACCTACCAGCATTAATGTGAAATAGGATGGACTCAAAACTGCAGATCTTTCTGCTAACGTAATAGGACCTATGTTTCTGGGTGGGTGCCACGTCCCTGCTCTTTGGTTCCTTCTTTAAATCTTGTATGCTGCCTGCAGTGTACTGAATTTAGCAAATCTCAACAGAGTTTCTGTTGTGTGCGAGGTACTGTGAGTGCAGCTATGAATTAGACAATCTCTGCTTTGAAGTTCCTCATGTCTACAAAAGAAGATAGCCAAGCACAAAATTATAATATACTGTGATATGTCTTAAAAATGTTTGGCTGTTATTTTGAGCAAAAGAAGCCAGACTTATAGAGCAGATACTATATGATTCTATTTATATGAAGTTCAAGAACCGGCAAAATAACATTTACTAATAGAAGCCAGAATAATGGTTACTTCTGGGGAGGGGATATTGATTGGGAAGGAACATGAGGGGGTCCTTTAGGGTGATCTTGGTACTGAATACATGAGGTGTACATATGTACAAAAAGTCATCAAGTTGTACTCTTAATATTTGTGCAAATTACTTCAGGTAAATATACTTTTATTTTTTTTAATTTTTTTTTTAAAGATTGATTGATTGATTGATACATACATACAAGCACTGGGTATAGTCAGAAGCGCGGGAGGGTGAGAGAGTTCACCAGAGCCAGAGCAGGGAGCAGAGCAGGCAGAAGGACCGAAGTACACTGCTGAGGGGAGCAGCGGGCGGCAGGAGAGGTCTGCGCGCCATGTGGGATCCTCCTCCGATGGCCGGGGAGCAGCCGGGGATCGAACTGGCGCTGCAGAGGCTGCGGGCAGCTTCGCAACCCAGCGCTCAACCGCTGCGCCATCGGGGAGGCCCAATATACTTTTATATAAAAGAGAAAAAGAATAAGATTTCCACAGATCTTACCAAAGTGCTACAATTAAAAAGAACTGATAAAGAAGTATCTGGTTTATAGAAAGCTCAGTTTTGGTTGAATTAAGACATTGTTGCTAATGAAATCTTTGAAGTTTTCTGATTTAGTTTTCTTTTTTATGCATAAAAGAACTTCTGAAAATAAAATGAGGTGCATGATATAGTGATATTGTGTATGTGCATCACTCTACAGTTTCCATCTGTTGTTTAACTTAATCCTTAAAATCCTGGACTTGAGTGTACCTCATTTTTTCCTGGTCCATTGCTTTTCCTACCGGACATACTTTTGTAAGTCTGAATGTCATAAATTAGTTAACACTAATTTAATGGCATAAATTAGTTACCACTCCTTTTGCTTGTCACAGATAATCTGGGTATGGCATTTCCTTTAGCTAACTACATTAAGATAGTAAGAATGTAGCAGAAAGTAACATGGATAACTCAGGCAAGTCAGGTTCCATCTCAGGACTTTAGTTTCTTTATTCATAAATTTAAGGGAGAGGGATTGGGGATTCCGGATCTTTCCAAAAATCCAGACTTTTTTTCCCAAACACACAAGGCCCATTAATAAGCAACATCTGTAAAATGTTTTCCCCTTATTTTCTTGACAAGACTATTAGAGTGAAGGGAGAAATAAAATAGTTAAGCACTTATGTAGATGTTTTCATGTTCCATGATTTTAAAACTGTAAATGCCACACAAGTGTTGTAAATAATACTATTGTACTTTTTGCTTGCTTTCTCCCCACCTTTAAGATCTGAAGATTTGTTTTTTTAATTGGGAATTCATATGTCTAATCATATGTCTGTTCAGTTTAGAAATAATTAAGTACTAACCAGTGGGCTTAGGTACCTTTCTAGACCTCTTAATCATGGAAACATAGTCCCAAATGTCCAGTCCTCTGAGGTCTGGGCATATTTGCTCTTTGAAAATGGTGCATATGATAAGGAGTAGGGTGATAGGAAGATACACACTACTTTTATGACAGACGATGACTAGAGGTGGGTGAGCAGACATGGAGAAGTAATTGTCATGCAAATAATCCAATCCTTATTTAATAACCAGCATCTTACAATCACAATTTCCTGGCATGGATGTAGGGTTCCAGCTTAAAAATGGTGGTTAGGAAACTGGTGACCATAATTTCTAGCTATAAAATGATCTTACAGGTGATTTCCCCTGGGAAGTATAATGCATAGAGTGCATTTTTGCAATACATGATAATTTTAAATTTCTTCAAATTGCATCATATATATATGTGACATATGGCATGCACAATTACAAATATTTAGCATATTATACACCTAAACATATGCGATATTTATGGTTATAGGCGTGAAATAAGGTTTTAGTATTTTGAATGGACATGATTACCTTTCTAGCATTATTCTTAGGGTTTTTTATTTCCCTTCCTCTTTCCATCTTTCTCTCCTCTCCTACTGTATGTAAATGTATGTGCATATACATATATGTATTTATAGTGAGGTTATTTTTATCTTGAGGTAGAAATAGTATCAGAATTTCTGGGAGCCTATGTATTCGAAGAAGCATATTTAATGTCATTTTATCTTTGAAAAAATGACTAAAAACCTATTTCATAATACAAACTAGAATATAAAATTCACATATCTGCATGATAGGATAAATGATTAAAAAACACTGTTTTAAAGTGTCATCGTATCAGAGTGGGAAGAACACTTTGAGATTATTTTAGATTATTCAGTGTGATACAAGTTTTTTGGTAGGTACAGTTTTTTTTTTATGTAAATTGTAGTGGAATATAACATACATAAGTGTACAACTTGATGAGTTTTCAAAAAGTGAACACACCCATGTAACTGGTACCCACATTGTTGGTTCCGCAGAAGTCCATATCAGTTTTTGATAAATTGTATTCAACCCCCCTCCTCATTCTGAAACTCTCCCTACCCTTACCCCTCACCTCTAATTGAAGTCACATATCTAATCTTATCCCTGTTTAAAGATGCAGATTTTGAGGTCACAAGAGAGTAAAGCCATTTGCCACTGGTGCTGGAATAAGAGGAGGAAGCAGAAACAGGAAACTAGTATATATTAAAGACCTATTGTATTGTAGCACTTGATGCTGATTGATTTAAATTCTCTTGTGTGTCTTATCTTTACAAATAAGTAAAGTGAAGCTCAAAGAAACTGAGTAATCTGTTCAGATACTAACTTGTAGGTACTTACTTCCACATTGGAACTCAGGTCTCTTGTCTGCTAGACCCTATATTCTCTTTACTACTGTATGCTGCCTCTCAAATATAAGAATGGAGATGGGAGCAATGGGGGATTATTTTTGCTGCTGTTATTAACACTTGCATTGCCACATTGTATATAGAGTTGGCATTTGGCAAATTCAATTCATTGAACACCTGTGTTTTTTATTTCTCTTTTCCACCTGTTGTTCAGTGCTTCGGGCACCGTGTACACTGCAATGGATGTGGCCACAGGGCAGGAGGTGAGTACACCAACTGGTGCTTCTGCATTGTTTCTTTTTATTTTGGTTAATTTTTAGTCCTTCTTAACTCAATAGAGACACTGCTAGTTTATTACTGTAGCAGACTGGAAATAGAGAAGTAATAGGATGAGGCCTGCAGATTTTGGGGGAAAAAATCACTCTGACTACAGTGTGGAGAGCAGACTAGAGGAGGTAAGAGTCAGGAGGTTATCATGGAATTCCAGGTGAGAGATGATGGTTAGAACCAAGCTGGTAGCATAGTGTGAGTGGGAGAAATGGATGGTTTTGAGAGATACTTAGATTGGTAGATTTGGCAGAGTCTGCCCATCACCAGAGTTAGGTGATTGAATGTGAGGATGACTCATAGTGAGTGATATTAGTCAAGCAAAAAGAAAACAGGTGAAGCTATAGGTATGAAGAAGTTGGATACTGCCTGCGAGACCTTGCTGTGGAACTGCCAGTGTGCAATTTTTATACAAATTTGGTGCTTAGGAGAGAAAGCTGATTTAGAAGAGATTTAAACTCATGTCTCTTGTCTCCTCATCTAGCAGTCCTTCCATTCCTCTATGCATGGGATTCTTTTAAATGTTGAAGTCCTCATTTGCAGGTACCTCTGTCAGCTGGGAGAACTATCCCTTAATTCTAAGGTCTACTGACCCAAGAGCTTGTCTTCAGAAGGAAGACATGAAGGGTATTCCCTTGCATTCCGCTCTTTAGTTATAGGATAGGAATGTTAATAGGTAGGCTATAGATAGGAGAAAGTTCTGGGTTTCAGAAAATGAGAGACCCTTATTACAATGAAAATAGTCAGATACCTCTAATGGAAGCTGCCAGGATCTGCTTTGGTGAGAGAAAACCCTTGGTATACTAGAGAAATCACTGTTAAAAGGGACATTGCATACTTCACTGTGCTCTTGTAAGTCTTTTACAAGTGTCTAAGCCAAATATTGAGGTCCATGAAGGGCATGTCAACTTTTTAAAATAAAATCATCATTATGGTTAGAAAGTTACTGTTTTTCAAGGTGAGAATCCAATTACCTAGATGTTTATCCCATAAAATGTGCATGGTAAATGACCAACAGGCATATGAAAAAATGTTCAACATCCCTTATCATCAGGAAAATGCAAATCAAAACCACATTGAGATACCACCTTACACCAGTAAGAATGGCACATATCAAAAAAACAAGCAACAACAAATGTTGGCGAGGATGTGGTAAAAAAGGAACTCTCCTAAACTGCTGGTGGGCGTGCAAACTGGTCCAACCACTATGGAAAGCTGTCTAGAGGTTCCTCAGTCTACTAAAAATGGAGCTACCATATGACCTGGCAATTCCACTCCTAGGGATCTACCCAAAGAACACAAAAACATTGATTCAAAAGAACACCTGTACCCCTATGTGTATTGCAGCACTATTTACAATAGGTAAAACCTGGACACAACCCAAATGCCCCAAAATAGATGACTGGATCAAGAAGATGTGGTGTAGATACACAATGGAATCTTATTCAGCAATCAAAAAAGATAAACTCATGCCATTCACAATGACGTGGATGGAGCTAGAAGGAATTATGCTCAGTGAAATAAGCCAGAAGGAAAAAGAAAAATATCAGATGGTTTCACTTATAGCAGGAATATAGAGGAACCAATAAGACTTCAGTGTAAAAAAACAGTACAAAATAACAACAGTACAAAAACAGTACAAAATAACAGTACAAAACACAACAAAGCAAAAATGGACAATTATAAATCTGCAGGGGAGGAGGAGGGAGAGGGATCAGAGGGAGGGAGGAAGGAGCACAGGGTACTAAGGTGATGGTGCACGGGTGCCTTAGGGAAGGAAACTCTATGGGGACTACACCTGAGGGGGTGGGAGGAAGCAAATATTGTTTAAAGATGAACAATGATGTAAAAAATAAAATAGAATGTGCATGGTAATATATACCGCACAAAAGCATTGAAATAATTCAGTACAGTAAGACGTGAAAAACATGTGAACTTTAAGAATTATATCTCATTTATATTTATTCATTCTATAAAGCATTTACTGAACATTTGTTTTATGCTATACCTTGTCCTGAGAACTATGAAAGATTCAGTCCTGTGCCTGTATCATACATTAAAATCATCTATAAATGTGAAGGACCATGTTTTTATGCTGTACATATGGACATCTTGTAGTGTTGAGAGGAACCCACCTCAAAATATTGGGGAGAAAGAAAGAATGACATTACTGTCCAAATTTTAAATGTGGTAAACTGGAGGCAGAGATTGAAAATAAGAAGTTACACTAATCCTAAATAGAACCCTCTGTGAAATAGATAGTATTTCCTTTTTATAATGAAAAATTTGAGACCCAGGGCATTCAGATAACTTGTAAGGTTATAATACCAGTAATTAGCAAAGGACCAGGTTAGAATCTTTGGATTCTAAAACTTAAACCTGTGTGTTTTCTGGGCTTTAAGGCCACAACTAAGTTAAAAGTAGGTACTAGGGCTCCTCATTATGTTTCTGGCCTCTAGGGTCTCACAGCCCTTGATGGGATGTAGGCCAGTGATGGGTGGTTCCTGGAAGTCCCTGAGGCTTCTTGTGAGAAACTCAGCTTCACTGTGTGCCTGCCTTGTGGTTACAAAACTATGAATGGAAGAGTCCATTAGAATGGCTAATGCAGTGTGGTTAGGAAGACCTCATTTCCTGCCCCAGGGAGTATAAATTTTTAGTGGAGCTGGTAAGATGCTCTCAGTCTTTGTGAGTGAGTGCTTACTGGGGGTTACCAGCTGTGAAGAGCAGAGCTATTGTCTGTCACATAAAGAAAGATTATTAATGCTGGGGAGTCTTCCATTTATAGATCCAGCAATTATTTTTCAAGCTTATTCTTAAGGGAATGTGTGTAATAGGAACAGATTGAGGAAGCCTCATTCAGAGTTATATGGACATGTGGGCATTGATTGTGACCTTGGGCATTTTTCTTGTGAGTGTTAACCTCAATTTCCTTACCTAAAAATGCCGGTAATGATATTTATTTGGCAGGATTGTCATTAGGTTTTACTGAGATAATGTAAATACAGCACCTGATATGGAGCCTGGCACACAGTAGGCATTAAATAAACAGTAGTGTTGGTAGGGTAGCTGGTTGTTGCTGTTATTCTTACTGTTCTGTACCAGATACTCATCAAATGCAGTTACTACTCTAATTAACATTTTCAGTGTTGTATTCCTTTTATTATTTAAATCTCCTACTTATATATGAGTAACATCTTCATTTACTTGTATATAAGTAACACTATTAATTCTCAAAACAGTCCTGTGGTGGGAGGGATTAGACTTGGGAATATTATCCTTAACATATTGATGAAGAGACTGAGGTTCAGAGAGCTTGTAATTAGTCATGGTCATTAAGTGACAGGCACAAGCCCAAAACTTTAGTCATCACAGTTCAAAACCACTTCTGTTTCCATTATAGTAATGCTGTTTGCTGAGGTAAGTCAGTCAATCCGATTAGACAGTGTTATGGGGCAGAAGGAGGGCCACCTTGGGACCCCCAAACCTGCCTGCTCTAAATAGTTTTGGCCATCTTCCACATCAAGATAAAACATACTCTAGTGCGTAAGACCTTTAATAGAAAAGAACCTTAATACAATTAGTGTGCAATAAAGAGAAGAGAAGAGGAAGAATATAGTTTCCAAATCAAGCACCCAAAATTGCTCATCCTCTGCTTAGGTACCCAGCCAAACAGGGTTGGACCAAAGTGGGATCGCTGAGACCCAAAAGCTTGCCACAAGTCTAAGGCACCTTCTGGTGAGCACCCATGGAAAGGGGCAGAAGGGGCCAGGCAGGTCTGGAAGAAAAAGAGCAAAATCAAAACCCAAGTCAAAATAAAGGCTGCCATTGTCAGCCACCCCATGGGTCTCCCACCCATGTCTCTGTTTCTCCTAAGTTTCTTTCTTCCTCCCTCCTCTTTCTTCTGTTTCTTTCTCCTTCCATGTCCCCCGAAGCCCCTGGTACAGGTCCAAGGCTGAGAAGCAAGTGCAGGTTCTTTCCAGTGCCTCTCCAATCCATGTGCCTCCTTCAGGTCTTCTTGATCACCTTCCTTTCTTCTCTCCTCTCTTCTCTAGTTTCACCTCCCTGCCCAGCTCTGCCCTTCCTTAGTGTGGGGCAGGGAATCTGTAACCTCCTTTTCCCCTGGGGATTACCCTGCTACGAAAAGGGCATTCAGCCTTGTTAGTAGTTCTTAAAGGGGATTCTTTTTGCAGCTCTCCTTCCCTCCCCCCGCCCCCACCTCACTATGCTGGCACCTCTCTTTTTCTCTCTCCTTTTCCTAATAAACCTATCCTTTGAGCCATAGAAGGTCACCGCATTATGATTAAAGGGGCAATGCATCAGGAAGATATAACACTGATCAACATATACTCCCCAAATGAAGGTGCAACAAATATATCAGACAATTACTGTCAGCTCTGAAAACAGACATTAGAGTTTTTCTGGTTCAGTGGGTTTTCCATTTCCAGCAAGTTTCTGCATGTAGTCAATGCTGCTGTCCTAGGACTTCATATTAAGAACCTTTGTTTTGTACTAATACTCTGAATTCCTCAAGGACTAAGACTGTATCTTACTCATCTCTGATGTCTTAGTGTTTAAGGTCTGGCCTTTAGAAAGTATTCAGTGAATGCTGAGTAACTCTGTTTATACATTGAATGTTCTCTGATTTCAGGTGGCTATTAAGCAGATGAACCTTCAGCAGCAGCCGAAGAAAGAACTGATTATTAATGAGATCCTGGTCATGAGGGAAAACAAGAACCCAAATATTGTGAACTATTTGGACAGGTATGGAGTTATAGGTCCTGTCAGAGAGATTGGGCCTTTGGGTACGGATGGATGGTGGAATAGCTTGAGGAAAAGAACACCAGCACATAGAACTGCCTCCACTTAAGAATCTTCTGTGATACTTTGCTCTCTGCCTCCAACCCTGCCCGCAGATAGTTGCATACAGTTTTTGGGTTAGGATGAAGCCTACCACACTGTAGCTCCTAACAATGTTCCTAGTGCTATTTGGCCTCAGAATAACTCATCTACCTGAATTAAACATGTGGGTCTTTAAATTCTGTATCCTAAATATTTCCTTATGCTGCTCACCCTGTTGAATAGCTTCAGTTTGTCTATATTTCCTTAAAATGTGATACTCAGTAGTCACTTGAAAATTGATGAGTATGGCGAGAGAGTGGAATTCCCTTGGTCTAATATCAACACAACCTAATGATTTCATTCATACTTTTGTTTTTTATGAGATCTGTTTCATTGTTAATTTCTAGTAAGTTTTGGTCAATTAAAGTCACTGATGCTTTTTTTAATACATACATGAACTTCTCAAACTGTAGAACTTTTTAGTTTTCTTCCATTTTGATTATCCAATTTTGTTTATTAGTTATCATACCAGTCCATCTGAATTTTGTTCTTCAACATAGTGATAGTGATCGTAGCTGACATTTGTGCTGTGCTTTACTTTGTAGTAAAGTAAAGGTGCTCTTTTCATGAATAGTAACTCATTGTGAGGTAGGGTTTATTATTTATATTTTACAGATGAGGAAACTGAGGTTCATAGAAGTTAATAACTTGTCCAATACCAGTAAGCCAGTAAGTAGCAAACCAGGATTTTGGATTTGAATAGTTTCAGCACCAGTATCCATTTCCCTTCTACCTTATCATGTTCTTTTCTTCCATAATCTGAGAAAAAATAAAGTAAGCTCCTTGCTCAGGTTTCAGAGACATCACAGGTAGAGGTAATAATGTAAATCTTAGATCTAATTCCTGTACTATTTGCACTGCATTGCCAGCCACATTTAATATCTGCCATATTTCTTTTCCTGCATCTGAAGCTTTAATTTCCTCAAAGAGGATGAGTGTTGGACTTTTACTTTCCCTGCCTATGGTAAATAACTGTATAGAATGAGCCATCTCCTATCGGGGATGTTTTTATCCATGATACGGGCCCTGTTTGACTTTGAAGATTTCTCTGAAAATTATTATTCACCTTCCCATATAGTTAGGAACTTATTATACCAAGAATATAGCTTAGAAAAACTATTGAAAACTATAAGGGTATCAAATTTTGGTTCAGTACTTGGAAAAATGAAAGCTGTCCTATAAGAAAGTGATGGACTTCTCCATCACAGGAGGCAGGTAGACAGTAAAATGCACGGCCATGTTGGGGAAGGAAATTGTGTTCTGAAATGTAATTAGAAGATTTATAGGCTTATTTATTATCATGCCTTTGCTGATGTTCCCAGAGGCTTATTACACTGTGGAATCAGAAGTAAATAAGGCTCAGTCCCCACATTTAAATAGTTTCTGGTATAGTTGTAGAAAAAAAATATCTGGGCTCCCCTGTGGAAGCACACAAGGGGGTGACCCTCACCTGAACATTCAGTAAAGATATTACAGTCTGTGGTTTTTGTGAGTTGTCCCAGAGGAAAACTCCATTTTCCTAATTTTAACTCAATTAAAAATGTGTTCTTCTCTATGTGATGCTTTGAGACTTTACCTTGAGATGTGATTTTTGAAGATACCTTGGCACAGTATGTAGCCACAACTTGTTTCTGAGAGAACCTGAATCTGCTCTTGCATTGTTTTAGCTTTGACAGTAACCGGTCCTAGTAGGAGGACTCTGATTTGCCTGTGTCCGGAGATGGCCTCTTAGATCTTCCTATTTCTTTCCACAGTTTATCCAAGTTGACAGATGTCCTCTCAATGTGCTTGAAAGATGCCATAAATGTGAATTATCAGGGCAGAAATAGACTCATGCCAGTAAAAGGTTTTTTGCCCAATCCTGATCTGTCCCTGTCCAAGTCCCCCATAGTCTTCTCACTAGAAAGGACTGTTAAAGACTTATTCTGTCATATTTATTCTTTGTGGACATTAAAAAAATTACAAGACTTTTAATTATTTAGACTTCAGAGTCTCATGGAAGAGCACTACATTAGTAGTCAAAAGCATAGGATTCAAATCTTAACCTTTTGCTTGGTACAACTTTTTCCCCCCTCAAAGTCTCCCCATCTCTCCTGCAGTAGTAACAATATCAGGATGAAGGTAAGCTGACAAACCACACAGCTTAAACCATTTCCAGCTAACTTCTTTGTCTGAAGCTAGCTGAAGCGTTGTTAGGTTTCTGAGCTGTCCTTGTTTTTATTTGATTATTCTATAGGTGAAAAAGTGGACTAGACATTTTAAGAGACCTTTTTATTTATCACCTAACGGGGCAGAATGACTCAAACCCTGAGTGAAACTATCAGTTTTAACTCATGTCAGCCCATAGTCTCCCCAGGGATACGTTAAATGGCAGCCCTTGGCTTACCAGAAGAGACTCACTGTAGCCTTGCTGAATTAACTCCATTCCTAGAATCAGACACTCAAGATGGAGATCATTGTTAGTGTAAAGACTGTGTATAACATTTTACAGCTTTTAAGTGGCCTATATAACCATTATGTAATATTTATGGTTACCTTTTATTTTACTTCTTCATTTATTCAGTAAATATTGGCATCTACTGTACTGGATTCTGGCATAGGATCTTGAACAAGACTCAGCACTTATTTTATTTAGCATTATCCCTTCAGCTTCATCCATGTTGCCACAAATGGCATGAATATATCTTTTTTGATGACTAAGTGAAATTAGTCAGGGGAAAGATAGATACTGGATGGTGTCACATGTGGAATAGAGAGAAACCAAACTAAGGGTCAGATAATTACAAACTTAAAAAACTAACCCTTGAAAGCTGACTATGGAACTGAAAGGGGAGGGGGCTCAGTGGACTCTGATGGTGGACTACGGCCCATTTGGTAGTGTGTACCTTACAGTGGCAATACCTGAGGTGGGGGGGCTTGTACTTCCAAAATACTGACATTAATGTAAACCTTTATTACCTCGATTCAAAGTAAAAATGAGCCAGTTCTTGGTCTCATGGGTCTCAGACCTTTTAGAATTCTCAAGGAAGTTTAGTGACTTTTCCTAATATTGGTAACATGGACTCCAAATTCCATGTTTATAAAATGCTTGGGTCCTCTTTGCTTTGATATTTCTGAAGGTATGGGAATCATGCCTAATTTTAGGGAGCATTCCTTTGTGTTATAATGAAATATAATTTTATCTTCAACCCAGTGATCTTAGTTCTTCCCTTTAAGACTTCATATAATAATCTGTCTTGTTTGCTCCAGGTAAATCCTTAAGAGATGTTAAATTAATAAAAAAGAGCGAGAGAGATCAAGTTAGTGACTGTGTCCCCAAGTTTCTGCTTTTTCCCAGAAAAAAGAACCCTAGGCTCTCCTAGGGCTGATAGAAATGCAGGTTCACTTTGTATATGTGCTTAGCCTTTGAAACCCAGTGCTATGTCTCAATGAACTGTTCCTTCTCACCTTTTATCTGTACTCCCGCAGTTACCTGGTGGGGGATGAACTGTGGGTTGTCATGGAATACTTGGCTGGAGGCTCTTTGACAGATGTGGTGACAGAAACCTGCATGGATGAAGGCCAGATTGCAGCTGTATGCCGTGAGGTAAGGCCATGAGGAATCCTAGAGCAAAAATCCTTCCATATCCACATCTCTGAGATTCTACCTGATGGAATTAGTCTGAGGAATTAGTCTAATTCTCCCATCATTTGAAACTTTGAAATCTTATCACCATGACTTTTTAAAAGATAACTATTATCTGATTATAAAATTTTATACCCATTGTAGAAATCTTAAAAAATGCCTACACACACACAGAGAGAGACAATATAGTCACTAATAATTTGCTGTAACTGCTGTAAGCACTATGCAATATTTTCTTTTATCCCTCTTACATGGAAATAAATGTTCATCATGTTTATTCTGCTTCCCTGCTTTCTTTTTTTTTTTTTTTTTTTTTTTTTTTTTTTTATTTTTATAGAGGCATGCTTTATTTATTTGTTTGCTGGTTTGTTTGTTTGTTTTGTTTATACATGCACTGGGTACAGTCAGAAGCACGGGAGGGTGAGAGAATTCACCAGAGCCAGAGCGGGGAGCAGAGCAGGCAGAAGGACCGAAGTACACTGCTGAGGGGAGCAGCGGGCGGCAGGAGAGGTCTGCACGCCATGTGGGACCCTCCTCTGGTGGCCGGGGAGCAGCCGGGGATCGAACCGGCGCCGCAGAGGCCGCGCGCAGTTTCGCAACCCAGCGCTCAACCGCTGCGCCACCGGGGAGGCCCTTCCCTGCTTTCTTCATGAGCTATGAAGAAAACAAAGCACAGTAAAGAAACTGGAACTTTCCAACAGCCCAATAATAGTTAAGTTTGAAAATTAGGGAATGAATGGAAGACTGGATGATTAGATTATTAGTTTCAAGGTTTTATGGAGATGAGTCTGACAGTATGATTGGGGTTTGATGAAGCAAGAACTGGAGGCATACAGGTGAACTTCTTTAGTTATATATTTAATCAGTATGAGGAGAAATAAAATCATTTGAAATCAATATTGTCCTAGAAAATATGTTTACATTTGCATTAAAAATCTTGGGATCTAGAATATATACATGTAGGTTAATGGAATTAACGTAGGCTTCAGATTCTTAGATCTGGCTTCTGTTCTTTGCTGTACCACTGATGCAGTGTTTCTTAGTTTTTTTTTTTTATGATTACCTTCCCTGCTGAGGAGACTTTTCAGAATTTTTTTTTCCCTAATCACATTTCCCCCATGAAATTTTAGTTTTACCACAGATACACTGTATGTCTATTTATGCACTGAGACCCTTTCAGTTGGCACAAACGTAATAGCTAAGATTTTTTTTCACTCAGCCCAGGAGCTGACTTAGAGTGGCTGAAGAATAGATGCATGTGTGTTTAGGAAAGTCAGTATACCTCAAATTATTTGTCTTTAAAATGGAAATTGCAACTTTCATACTTTTTGTGCCTTAAGGGTAGCATATAGACCAAAACTCTTGGGGGAAAAATTAAATATTACATAAATAGGTGGCACTACTATTATCCTTAAATTCTAGGAGAGATCACCCCCTTTTAAAAAATTGCTTTGTTGAGATATAATACCAGCATATGACTCACTCATTAAAATATATAATTTAATGATTCCTAATATATATTGAGTTGTACAACAATAATCACCATAATCAATTTTAGAACATTTTCATCATCCTAAAAGAAGCTCCACGCTCTAGTCACCTGGTTTCTCAGTTCCATTTAATGACTAATTTATTTTCTGTCTCGATAGATTTGCCTGTTCAGACGTTTCATATAAAACACATATAACATGTGCTGGTTTGTGACTGACTTCTTTCACATAATGCTTTGAAGGTTCATTTGTGTTAATCTATACATTGCAGTTTATTCATTTTATTGGCAAATAAGATTCCATTTTATCAAGCTGTTCATCAATTGATGAATACTGGGACATTTCTGTTTTTTCACTGTTACAATAATGCTATGAACATTCATGTACAAGTCTTTGATTGGACATATGTTTTTTTTTTTCTCTTGGGTGTATATGCCTAGCAGTGAAATTTCTGGTCATATAGCAACTCCATGCCTAATATTTTGATGAATGGCCAAACTATTTTCCAAAGTGGCTATGCCATTTTATATTCCTGCCAGCTGTGTCTGAGGGTTCTAATTTCTTCAAATAATTTTTTTAAATCATAATTTTAGATATTGAGGACAGGATCTGCAGCCTCCTAGGGAAGAAGCTTTTACTTTTTCAGGGAAAAGTATTCTGGATTTCGGTTTGTTCTTAATTTAGCAATTATCTGTTCTTAGAAAGTGAAATATTTGAAAACATTTAAATTGGATTTTCCAAATAATTTGCATCTTTAGTATTTTTCAATTGGTAGAAGCCTCTAAAGCTTCCAAACCTGAGATCTTTTCTGATCTCTACATTTTACAGGTAGAAAGATAGTAGCCTAGTAGCCTAGAGAGAGTTAAGGGATTTGTTTAGAATGATATTGGCAGTCAGGTGGTGTTAGAAGAATTTTAATTGTCCCATTTAGCCTGTTACTCATTCTGTCTGCTAAGCAGGTATCGTCCAAGGTTCTTTTTTTTTTTTTTAAGCTCTTATCTTCTATAACCTTGCTAATTTCAAGTATTCCTATAACTTTTTTAAAAATTAACTTTTCACAAATAATTTACAAATATTTATCTCAAGCCCAGACCTCTGTAGAGAACTTATTACTCATATTCAGTTCCCTACTGGAAATCTGACTACAGATGTTCATAGGTATATACAATTCAAATACCTAAAATATTAACATATGTTAAACATTAACTTCTCATCTAAATAAGATAATCTTCTTAACTCCATTGCTTCTAATATGATTTTCATATGTCTGGTTTCCCAACTATGACTCTTACTTGTTACTTTCCTCCAGTTTTATTATTACAAAATCCTTCCCTTTCTTCTTCAGTTGTTTTTTGGGAGATCTCAGTTTCTTTGGCAAGAATCTAGTGTTCTATTAAAAACTCCAAAGTACATTGGAAGAGTTTCTATACTTCAAAAAAACTATTATTAGGTATATTATAAGAAATATGTAAAGCACCATGGAGTGTTAAAAGTATGCTTAGCCATGAAATAGGACTAGCTTCTAAACTGACCTCTGCCACTGATGTAGAGCAAGTCCTTTTACTCACTGGGGACTCATTTTCTTTATCGCTACATGAGGAGGGTTGGATTCATTTATTTTTCGCTATGTCTTCATATTATTTGTCCTTCTTTTTCTCCCTCTGCACACATCACTTCAATAGTGCCTGCAGGCTCTGGAGTTTCTACATTCAAACCAGGTCATTCACAGAGATATCAAGAGTGACAACATCCTCTTGGGAATGGATGGCTCTGTCAAGCTCAGTGAGTAGGAATGATAATACTTTTCTTTCCTGTGAGACCTTGTCTCCTTTGGGATGGTAATCATACAATAGTCCCTATAAAACTCCCCAAAGTTTCTTTATTTGTCTTGTGGGATATGTGGGCTCTCTATAATACTCAGCACTTCATAGGGTGTCTTTTCCCCCCCTCATTTGTTTAAACATTCAGCCAAAAAGCCTACTTAATGCCCACTGTGTGCTAGGTCCTCTGATGAGTATCAGTATACTTTAGCCTGTCTTCAAGTAGTTCTCAGTCAAGTATGGGAGACATAAAATAGATAATTAGAAAAAAAGTGTAATGTAATTTCTTTTATTTATTCATCCTACAAATATTATTCAATGGCTGTTGTATGCCAGACCCTCTGGGAATATAAAAATGAGTAAGAAGACATAGTGGCTCCTATCAAATACCTCATAATTGCAGCATAATGTGAATGAACTGTAGGCAGAACATTTTGTTCAGAAGTCCAAACAGGCTGTGTCACAGGTGGATGTTACTTAATGGGAAGACTGTTAGTAGTCTCTATCCTAGTTAGGGTACAGGGTGAGGAACTAGTAAAAGTAGGGCCATGCCTAGTTGTGGATATTTAGGGTTTAATTCTGGAACTCATGCCAGGGAAATAAAGCAAAGACCTAGCTACCAGATTCCAAAGTATGAGAATGGTTTTCAAGAAGGAAAAAGAATTGGAGCACTTAATCAAGGCCAAAGACGGCAACATGGACTTCAGTACTACTCCTTCAGGTTTGAAGAGAAGTGGGAGACCAGAGAAGTACTTTCTACTTCTCTTTAAGATTGAGCAGGCTAGGAGCTGGATTCCAGTTGTGGGATATGTGTGACTGCAGTTTTAGAGAGACAAGGAACTGCATGGGCTAGAGTCAGGCAGAGATTGACCCTTACAGGTAGAATACCTATGAATGGAGTATACTAATTATAAATCCTTTTCTCTTTTACTTTTCTAGCTGATTTCGGATTCTGTGCCCAGATCACCCCAGAGCAGAGCAAACGGAGCACCATGGTGGGAACCCCATACTGGATGGCGCCAGAGGTTGTAACTCGGAAGGCCTATGGACCCAAGGTTGACATTTGGTCCCTGGGCATCATGGCCATTGAGATGATTGAAGGGGAGCCCCCATACCTCAATGAAAACCCTCTGAGAGTGAGTGTGATTAGCCTCACTTTAAGATGTTTGGGCTGTTCTTTAGTCAAAGGAATTGGGAATTAGGCTCTTCTTTATGGATTTCAAACTGGATCTTTCTTTTTTTTTTTTTTTAAATAATAAATTTTATTTTTATATTCCCCATACAATTGCAACCCCCCCATTCTGACCCAAATCCCTCCCCTCCCGCCCCCCACTCCCCAAAAAGTGTCTCTGGTTCATAGTTTTTTGTTGATTTTGATTTTCACTTTCTTATAGTTATTCATTTTCCTGGTCCCTTACTTAAGTTTTCTAGATTCCTGCTATGAGTGAGACCATCCGGTATTTTTCTTTTTCTTTTTGGCTTATTTTGCTGAGCATGATCCCTTCCAGCGCCATCCATGTTGCTGCAAATTGCATGTGTTTATCTTTTTTGAATGCTGAGTAATATTCCATGGTGTATATGTACCACATCTTCTTGATCCAGTCATCTATTTTTGGGCATTTGGGCTGTTTCCAAAGCTTAGCTATTGTAAATAGTGCTGCTATAACATAGGGGTGCAGGTGTTCTTTGGAATTGATGTTTCTGTGTCCTTTGGGTAAATACCTAGGAGTGGAATTGCTGGATCATATGGAAGCTCTATGTTTAGTAGGTCCAGAAATCTCCACATAGCTCTCCATAGTGGTTGGACCACAAACTGGATCTTTCTTGATGAAACTGAGTATTGTTGAGTTTAAAGTGTGAATGTTCAAGAAAAGAAATATTATAAGTCATTTATTCATTTATTGAATGATTGAGTTCTTAGGTGCAAAAAACTGTCTTAATGATAGCAAATTAGTATATAGTAACAGGTGGTAAGTGCTATGAAGAAGAGCAGAGTAAGGGGGTTAAGAGAATAGTGGAGAAGCAGAGAAGTGTGCTTTTTTATTTAGGATATAACTTATGTTACTTGAGCAGAAATAAAAGGCAGTGAAGGAGTAAGCCATGAGATTAATCTGATACAAGAGTTTTCCAGATATCAAGTATACAAAAGACTTGAGGTCACACTTACTGTACCCTGGGGAAAATCAAGGAAATTAGTTGTCCCTAGAGTGAGTGCCTGAGTGAAGAAAGATAAACAGGGTCAAGGAAGTAGCAGGGAGCTAGATCAGGTAAGACCCTATAGCCATTGTAGGAATTTTCCTTTTATTCTGCAGGAGATTGGAAGTTATCGGAAGAGTTTGAACTGTAGAGTACTATGGTCAGATTTATGTTTTTGGTGAATAATTTTGGCAGATTTTATGGAAAATAGACTGAGATATTCTTGTAATCATTCAGATAACAGTGGTGACTTGAACTATAATGGTAAGAATAGAAGTTGAAAGTGGTTGCACTCATAAAATATTCTGAACATACAGTGGACAAAGTGATTGGCTATCAGAGAAAGCGGAATCAACAAGGACTTTGAGAGTTAGGGCCATACTTTCTGAAAAAATTCAGTTGCCATTTACTGAAATGGGATAATAAAGAGTTGGGTTTGATTGTGTTAATTTTCAATGTTTCTTAGACATCCAAGAGGAAATATTAAGTAGAGTTGGACGTGAGTCCAGAGTTCAAGGCTGAGAGGTCAGGATTCTATAAAATTTTTTAGTAGGTACTATGTAGTTGGTTTATAGAACTGGGTGATAGATGCGATTACTATCCTAGGGAATGAGGTTGGGGTACTGATCTCTGCTGCTCTGTAGATAGTAGCAAATGAGATCAAGGAATGGTTTTCCAGGTAGGAAGAGAACTAGAGAATTATGTTCTCGAGGCCAAGAGAACAGAGTATTCAAGGAGAATGATCACTGTGTCAAATGTGACTGCTAGATGTGTAAAATAAGACCAGTGTGGAGGTTATTGTGACCTTGACAATCAATATCAGTAGAGTGATAAGAATGAAGCCTAATTAGAATAAATCTACCAGAGTAGAAGAAGTTGTTAAGATGGCATGTACGCAGAATGGTTTTTTTGTTGTTGTTTTCTTAAGGAGTTTTGCTATTGTTAAGGGAACAGAAAAATATCTTGGAGTCAAGTGTGCTAATGGGAATGAGCCAGTGGAGAAAAGGGATATAAGCATGTACAAGGGAGTGACAAAAGAAGTGATGTTCTTAAGTAGATGAGAGGGGTGGATCAAATACTGAAATAAGATCATTCGATTAGCATATGGACAGTTTATCCATTGTAATGGGCAAAGGAAAGGAGAGCATATAAATATAGATACAACGGGTTTATAATTTTGGTTTTGGATAAATATGAATTATTTTGATTGCCTTTGTTTTCGCATTCTAATCTCTTGTCCATTGCAGGAATTCCCTTTGTGTTGTTGCTTAAAGGCAGTCATCTAATCATAACTGCATACCTCTTAGATAGCTCTGATTATTAGAAAGTGCTTCAGCGTACCAAACTGTAGTTCCTGCCCCTTGATCCCAACTTTGCCTTCCAAATCTGCATATAACTCAGCTTTCCCCAGTCTTACAATGTCCTTGAAAATGCTGATCAGTAGAGTCTGATGGAAATAAGATTGGAACTAAAATCAGAGCACATGAGTTTATATGAGAAGTGTGATCCCAGGTATATCTTTGTTTTTGGACTTTGTGAAATAAGGGTAGTAATTCTTGCCCTCCTTATTACCCAGGGTTATACTACTGGTCATTAAATGAGATCATGTTTCTGTAAGTACTTTGAATTACAGTGCTCTGTGCTTTTAAGGATGTCATGTTACTATATTTTTCTTTACCTTTCTGAGAAGATACTTCATGTTAGGGGAACAGAAAGGCAACAGTGAAACAGGTTACTGCTTTACAGAACACTTCCTTCTTATATTCCCCTCCTACTAGAATTCTTGAGTGACTGAAGTGAAGGTATCAGAAATAATGTTCTTCAGCAAATGGGCAGATGTTTAATGCATCAGACTAAATGAATAATAAACCCCTTAGATAATGTAATCAGTAATAAGAAATTCTTAGATCTGTAATACTCAGGATGTGTCTGGGAACCAAGAGAAAATGCCAGTTGGAGTCCAAGGTGATTCTCCATTTGTATTGCCAGGCCCTGTACCTCATTGCCACAAATGGGACCCCAGAGCTTCAGAATCCAGAGAAACTATCAGCTATCTTCCGGGACTTTCTGAACCGCTGTCTTGAGATGGATGTAGAGAGGAGAGGTTCCGCTAAAGAGCTGCTGCAGGTAACTGTCTCTCTTTGGGGAAACTCCTAATTCAAGGAATCACTAAACCAAGTCTTTCTTGCTCCATGTGTGTCTGTGAGGACTGCTTATTCTAGATCCAGGCTTCTCTCCTACAACTTCCCACACTCAGCCTATATTCCTAGTTCCCTAGCCTTCTTCATCCTTGCTCCTTTGCGCAGATCGTTCTCTTAGGCTCTGCCTCTATATATTCCCCTAGGCTCAACTTAAAAATATACTTTCTTGGGCGTCCCCTAGTGGCGCAGTGGTTGAGCGCTGGGCTGTGAGGCTGCCCGCAGCCTCTGCAGCGCCGGTTCGTTCCCCAGCTGCCTGCGAGGGTCCCACCAAAAAAAAAAAAAATATATATATATATATATACACTTTCTGAGCTCCTACGAACTTTACCTACCTTTTTCTTTAGCACTTCTGCTGTTCTGCTTGGTAAAGTTTGAGTCTTGGTGAGAAAGAACTCTCTGACATGCATATCTCACATAAAGTTATATTTTACTGGGCTAAACTCAAAAGATAACATTTTCAGGAAAGGATATAAGAGGACATATGTTAAAGAGGCTAGTTGGTGAGTGTACTTTTTCAAGTCTTCCTGGTTTTTTCACTGGAAACCCAATCATATGCTGGCAATGATATGCTGTCGTCTGGAATGAGATTCTGCTAGGTTGTGGGACAACGTGGAATCAGGGGTTAACTAATCCTTTTATTGTCCCTGTTTAATCCTGAAATTATAGCATAATTACTTCACATGGCTGAAAAAACTGCCTTTAACAGGCTATATTATTTGTGTTTAACATTTATGTTGCAGGTATAATTATAATTTCTTAGGACTAGTGTCATTTTACTATTGCACCTACTGGTAATTTAATAAAAAGTATCACATATAACTTTATGACAGTATCTGTAGGCATTCACAGTCATTTACTTTTGTATGATTGTCCTTTGGTATCTGCAGAGGATTGGAGTGGTTCTAGGACACCCCAAGTTTCTTTTTTTAACCCCAGAGTTTCTTATATAAAATGATTATTTGCATGTAGTATCTGCATGCAACCTACACATACACTCTCTTATGCTTTAAGTTCTCTACAGATTACTTATAATACCTAATACAGTATTAATGTTACATAAATAGTTGTTATACTGTTGTTTAGGAAACAGTGACAAGGAAATAAAGTCTGAACATGTTCAGTATAGACATAACCTCAACCACTGTTGGCCTAACTATATACTCTGTTGTATGTATTTTCAGTCTGTGAATTCCCCAGATGTGGAGGGGCCTCTGTGTTAGAGACCCAGAGCAACTGAGAGACCAGGGCCTGAGAGACCACACTGCCCTGCGTTAATATTAGTTGTTAACAACTCTTGTCTTTCCTACCATAGAATCACCTATTTTATTCATCTCCTCTTATACTTAGTCAAAGTCAGAGTCAGACTAGGTTTTAAGAAAATATTTGTTGCATTTAGTGGAATTGTTTTAAGTATTTACCTTTCTTGAAATATTACCCTACAGAATATATTTAACATCTCTATAATCAGAGTTACTAATTACAAGGCACTGGTCTGTTGGATGTGAGATCTGGATTCTACC
The DNA here is from genome assembly GCF_964194135.1 of Talpa europaea. Classification (NCBI taxonomy): domain Eukaryota; kingdom Metazoa; phylum Chordata; class Mammalia; order Eulipotyphla; family Talpidae; genus Talpa; species Talpa europaea. The sequence goes on along the minus strand of NC_140073.1, from coordinate 48,868,229 downwards.
AAGTATAAGCTGCTGGTCATAAAATTGGATGTGATACTTATAAAATCACCAGTAGGCAGTGTAGTAAAATGACACTACTAATAAGGAATTATACCTGTAATGTAAAGTTAAAATACAAATAATGTGGTCTACTAAAAGCAGTTTTATAGCCATATGAAATAGTTATGCTGTGCTTTCAGGATTAAGCTGGCATTATAAAAGGTTTGGTTAATCCCTGACTCCAGAAAATTTAATGGAATTGCTTGAAAGTATCTACCTTCACTGAATAATATTTTTTGCCTTTCATGTGAGGTTTGTTCCAGAAACCCTAGGCATTAGGAAATGTGCAAATACTATGCTAAGTCTGCAATTGGGGAAGATACTGTTAATTAGATACCAGCTCCACTTATTGAAAGATTAGTGGGCCTCCCTGGTGGCACAAGGGCTTAACAGCACTATGAAGCTCTCCGCAGCCGGCCAAGGAGCTGACCCACATGGCACAGCAGACGTCTCCTGTCTCGCTTCTGCTCCCCTCAGCAGTGTATTTCAGTCAGTCTGCCTGTTTTTGTCCCCCACTCTGTCTCTGGTGGATCCTCTCACCTCCCAGACCTCTGGCCTGTACCCCAGTTCTTTTATGCATAAATAAATAAAAGTTGAAAAAAAAAGATTAGTGCCCTCTAGAATTTTCTTCCTGGTAAAATAATAAAACTAACAATAAGTGCATTATATTGAATCTTTACCATATTTTGGGCCCTCAGCACTTTATATGTTTTTTCATCTACTCTTTATAACCACCCTTTGAATTGTTAGGTTCCTTTATTCCCACTTTTACATATGAGGAAACTGGGGTTTCAAGTGTTTGGTAACTTCCCTGCGATTACATAGCCAGTAGCGATGGGTGAGGATTGTGGTTTATCTATTTGGCTCGAAAATGTGTAAGCTCTTGGCAACTGTTCTTTTGTTTCAAAGAGTGTCAAAAGTGGAAGGGCCTTAAGGCTTACCTATTGGTTGTCTATTTTGTCCATTATGCAGAGAAACTGAGACCTCCCAGTGGGTGTTAGGTCATGCTGCTCTTTCAGTTTAGAGGGGAGTCATGGAAACATGTTCTCTGAGAACACTGACTTTTTAAACTATTACTACATGTTGTAAATATTTAAAACCCTGACTTTTGTAATCTTAAAGCCAAGAGAGTTTCACGTTTGTTTTTCCTTCAAGAATAGATATATGAACAAATACGTAGGATGATGTTGGAATTCATATCTTCGTGATTTAGCTAATATCTTTTATTCTTTTCATAGTAAGAGTAATGTGTTCTTGGTACCACTTTTTAATCCTATCTCGGTCCAAAAAGAAGCTGAAGCAACTTCCAACAAAGGATATGCATATCTGTCTATATGTCTATGTGTATTTGTATACATATCTAAAATGATTATTAAAAGGGACTTGTAGAGAAAGCAGAAGAATCAAATATGCTAGTCACTTGAGTTAGTTTTGTTTAAATACCAAATTTGGTTCTCAGTTTCCTAGTAGCCTGCACAGACAAGTAAACATGAAAGTTCCAAAATTTCTTACCAAATGGAAGAAACATCCACACCCTCAACACACAAAGCCTTTTACTACTAAATGTAAAAAAAATTATTTTTAGTTGAAAAGGCTGTGAGTTACATAAAGAAGTGCTTCCCCATGGCAGTTTTACTGAGATTATAAATGTGATTTTCATATGGTGTTTTCTCCAGAGTGGTCTTCTTTAATAGTTGAGGGTGTGGCTCAAGGATAGCCCAATGGAAGTGATTTGGGAAAAAGACCAAGCTATTGCTGGATTAATCGTCCTAACTGGATTCAAGGATAGAATCCAGCAAATTGGATAGGAATCTAACAAAGTCCTGAAATGCGGTATTGCAACATGCAACATGCATCAGGTCATGATCAGTCTGTAGCGTCCCCCAAAGGTAATTATTACTCTGATTACCATCATAGTTTAGTCTTAACCTGATATAAAAATGAATCATGAAATCTGAACTCTCTTCTGTATGACTTCTTTCACTCAGCATAATGTCTGTGAGAGTCATCTGTCAATTATTAATTCCTTTTTATTGCTGTGTGATTTTCTGTATAGTATTAAATGAATTAACACTTTTCATCCTTCCATTCTCTTGAGTTTGGGGATTCTTTTCAGTTACTGGCAATTACAAATAAAGCTGCTACGAGCATGTGTCTTTGATGGATATACAAACTCATTTCTCTTGGAAAAGTACCTAGAAATGGAATTGCTGGGGTATTTGAGAGATGTACGTTTAGCTGTAGACAGACACTGCCAAACAGTTTTCCAAAATAGTCTTTATATTTTAAAGATGTCTTTCAATTTGGGGATAATCTGAAGGTCTCCAGATAGCTCCTTGTGATAATATGTGTGTCCTTAGCATTTTGTAATGATCGCTCAGGAACAGTGGTGGTCATGTACCTCTTGTTCTTTTCTCCTTCTAGCATCAGTTCCTGAAGATTGCCAAGCCCCTCTCCAGCCTCACTCCACTGATTGCTGCAGCAAAGGAGGCAACTAAGAACAATCACTAAAACCACACTCATCCCAGCCTCATTGTGCCAAGCCTTCTGTGAAATGCTCACTTCAGAAATGCCAACCCCGATGCTCTCCCTTCCTTGCCTCGCTCCTCCCATTTCCTGCGCAGTGCTCTCAAGACTTCGACCCTGACAACCGCGTGTCCAGCATTGAAGGGAACTGCAACTGGGATGCTAGATGAGATGATGGTCATTTCTAAATAAGGAATTTCCTCCAATTTGTGGATATGAAGGTGGTTCCTGATCAAGATTTATATGAATAAGCCCTTGGACTCCTATTTCTACATAGCAACCTCCTTGCCTTCCGCCAATCACTTCTTGACAGTATAAATTTATGGCTTTATAATATTGTCAGTTTGTAAACAGTTGAGATTTCTTTAGTGCTCGCTTTTTTGTGACTGAATTGCTCAAACATATCATTGTACTTGAAAATTGGAACTGCTTGAGGAATTACCATAGGATTTGCTTATCTGCCAGGGACATGAAATTGCTCATCTCCTGGACCGTTACTTTGGCACAGCTGACCCTGAAATGGGAGAGAGCGAGCACGTTTTTCTTTGTATATACTTCTAGCAGCTCTTTGGGAGGACCCGGACCCGATAGTGTTCCCATGCTATTTCCTGTGAAATGGCCTTGGCTATTTAGCAGCTTTTAATTCCCTACATCCCCCAGGCTGCTGCCCCCATCCTTTTCTTGTTTGTAATGTTGAGAGGTTTCCTAGGGCACGTGCTGGGTGAGAGCAGTATGAGAAGTCAGGAAAAAAAATTAGCTGCTTTTAGAATAAGGGTAGGCATTAACACCTACCAGCTCTGTATACCTTTGTGTTGTTTCAAGAAGTTTAGCCTCTTTCTCCATCTGGGATAAGAAGCTGAAAGAGCAACTCAGATATTCTGATGGCCTGAGTCTTTGGGTCAAAAGAAAGAACCTCCAAATCTGATACTACACGGTAGTTGTGGGTGGATTTGGTCACCTGAGATGATATTCTCCTGGCTGTGAGGGAACCCTGTTTCTCCATGCATGGCCAAGTGCTCTGCAAATGGAAATGCTTGCACCGAGTGTTGGGGATGTTTGCTACCTCCTGCTATCTTTGTGGTTTTGGTCCTCACACTATCGTAGGACCCCTGGCCAGCATTGTGGCTTGTCATTGGCAACCTTGTCATGCTCTGAGGTACCACAGCCTCTGCAGCTCATGTTTTATTTCCTTCAATAAAAGGAGATGAAAGTATTACTTGAAGTATGCCTTTCTTCCTTTCATTTTTTCATTCCTTTTCTAATTATTCTGAAGCCATTTAAAACATAAGAAAACATATGTAGTGTAATTTTTTTTCTTCCTGAGACATTTGTGAGTAAATTGCAGATAAGATTCCCCTTTATCACTGTATACTACAATGTGTGCTGTCTTTTTTTCACTTTTATTTTAAGTATAAATTCAGAGAGTGAGCTAAAAACAATTACCTATTAAAAGCTACTGGCTTCGGCAGTTATGGAGACTAAGAAGTCCCATGGATCTCATTGGAGATGCATGAAAGCCAGTGGTGTAGTTCAAAGATCTGAGAGACAGAGAGCCAATAGTATAGATTACAGTCCAAGTCTGAGGCCTGAGAACCAGAAGCTCTGCGAGGAGGAGAGTAGGGCTCAATGCCCCAGCTCAACACTCAGGCAGAGAGAGTGATCTTCTTCCAGCTTTTTCTATTCAGGTGCTCAAGTAATTAGATGATGCACACCCACGTAGGAGAGGGCCATTTGCTTTACCCAGTCTACCAGTCCAAATGTCAGTGTCTTTTGGAAATACCCGTACAGACATAACCCAGAACTGTCAGCCAGATATCTAGACATCCAATGGTCTAGTCAAGCTGACATATAAAGTTAACTATCACACTTTTCATCCATATCTCCAGGTGAATGCTATAACTCCAGGGGGAATAAAGTAAGCTGATGGCTCTTTTAATGCTATGTGGTTATGGCTTTCAGATCAAAGGGTCGAAAATAGTAAGGTTGGTGGTCCCCAATATTGCTTTGGAGAAAAATACAGAGGTACAGGAGAGCTTCCTTGCAGTTACTTAAAGGACAGGTACAGTTGGGTTGCTTTTGTTTGAAATAGAAGGAATGTTAGATAATGGTAAAACCAGCTCATCTGAAGACAGGAGTAATGAGGGCACAAAGTTTGTACCACCTCAATCGAAGATTGCAGTGGTAAACTGGTTCTGATGAGGTCTGAGGAATTGTTCCAGGTGTTTCTTTGGAATCTTAGAGCCCTCATTAGGTGGGTGTTACAACAGAAGCACTGGTTGTCCAATGGTTGTTCCAATGGTCAATTTAAGCATTACAGGAATGACTTTACTGCTGGAATATCTAGACACCCTCTCAGATAATGGAACATGCCCAGGCAGTTTAAGATAGCAGACCTGCATGCCCATTACTGCCTGCAGAGTGTGCAAGAGAACTCGGAAATGCTCTACCCACAGACAACTGTTCCTGTTTGATTCTGCTTATCCCCTGAACACATCTATTTCCTGTGTTTTCTCTTGCCATTTTATTACCACAAATGTGGCTTAAAAAGATGCAAATTATTTCACAGTATCTATAGGTCAGGGGTCTATCCAGGCATGGCATGGCTATTTTCTGCTCAGGGTCTCAGCAGGCTGAAATCAAGGTCTTGGTCCAAGTCCTATCTAGGGCTTGCAGTCCTTTTTCGACTCACTGGTTGTTGAAAGATTTCATTTCCTTGCAGTTGTAGGACTGAGGTTCTTGTTTTCTTGCTGTCAGCAGAGGACACTGTTACCCTCTAGAGAATGCCTGCAGTTTCTTGCCACATGGCCCCCCACAGACAAGTCACAGAATGGATGTTTGCATTCTCCCAGGTCAGAGAACATCTCTGATTTCCACTTCAGCAATCAGCCAGCAATCCATCAACTCAGCAAATGAGCCTGTTCATTTGATTAGGTCAGGGTCATTTAGACAATCACCTCAGAAATCTAATTTAGAAATTTAATTACAGCAAAAATCCTTTCACCACAGTACCTACATTACTACTTAAAAAACTTCTACACCAGAGCCCCCCCAGTGAGTACTGGAGGACTGCCTTCTTCTGTTAGGGCTACTATAACAAAATACCACAGACTGGGTAACTTGCAAAAGAAATGCGTTTCTTACAGTTTTGGAGCTGGGGAAGTTCAAAGTCATGGCGCAAACAGATTCTAGTGAAGCCCTTTTCCAGGTTGCAGTCTGCTACTTCTCCCTGAGTCCTCACTCAGGGCAATAGCTGAGAGAGCTATATGGGGTCTCTTTTGTAAAATAAGCCATTTTTTTAAGATTTATTTATTTATGCATATAAGAGTTGGGGTGCAGGCCAGAGATGTGGGGGGGTGAGAGGACTCACCAGGGACAGAGTAGGGGACAGAACAGGCATACTGATTAAAACACTGCTGAGGGGAGTAATGGGTGAGACAGGAAAGGTCTGCCTCGCCATGTGGGTTTCTCCCTGCCTGGCCAGGGATCGAACTTGTGCTGCAGAGCTGTGTGTTGCTTCATAATGCGGTGCTCAACCCCCTGCGCCACCAGGGAGGCCCCAATCCTATTGTTCTTGATTAGCCTTTAACTTGGTTAACCCTGTAACTATGGATGTTAATCTCAATGCCGCATAATGCACACACAAACACATGCACACACAGTTATGGCTAGACAATGTGTCCCTCCCAGGATATTTTCCCGTGTAGTCCAATGGCTTTCACCTGTTTGCCTCCAGGGACCATGACCTAGTATAACCCTGAGGTGATCATCCAGCTGTTTCATGTTTTATTGGGGTCTCACCATAGCCACCATGGTTTAAATGTACAAGAGAAAACTTTCTAGTTGGCAGTAGAGAGAAAGGAATAGGAGATACCTCATAGTCTTATTCCTGGTGAGGATGGATAATTTGGACTGAGCACAACAATGGGAAATCTTCCAGTTGTGCTAGTCTAAATAGCTAGTGGGATTACTCCAGTCACCCAGAGGATAACCCTGGGTGGCTTAGCCAGGGTGGTTTTATGTTTATTATTGTTTTAACTAGACTGGATTGACACAGCTTCAAAATCTGACAAGCAAAGGGCTGTCTGTGCCCTAATCGACCACCCTTTATGAATCATGATTATTGGTAGGTAGTGTAAGTATTCTGCCTCTGTGAGAAGGCTGTATGGTTATCTTAAGTATCCCGGTCAGAAATCTAGTATGTCTGTTCTTGTCGGAATCTGAGCTCACCCAACCCCTGGTTGAGGGAAGAGACTATTCACGGCTTTCCCTATTCCAGTGATTTTCAAAGTGTGGGTCTACACCAGCAACATTAGCATCACCTGAGAATTCCTTAGAAATGCAAATTCTCAGGGCCCTCTTTGGATTTGGAAGTTTCAGATTATTTCTCCAGGTAATTCTAATACAGCTCAAGGTTGAGCTCCTCTGCCTCTAGTCAGTGTATTAACATTCTCCAGGCATGCCTATAGATTGAATAGATATGCAGAACTGATGGAGTGGGACAGGTAGCATAGAGGCCATGTAGAGATCAGAGGTAGAGAACAACAGTGGTTGAGAAAAAAAGGATTAACTTGTCTAAGATTCTCTGTACGCTGGCCTCCAGAAAATGAATTGGCCATCGAGCTCCATGGAAACTAGCTACAGTAACATGCTTACAGAAATCAATTCTACCAGCATGCTGAATAGGCCACTTATCTGTCATATCAAGACATGACCTTTTGTCCCTGGTCTTGTTCGGCGAGAGTCAGTGCACTGCTAACTGATGAATCATGAAGTGGTGGAAAGTGCTAGAAGCCACAGTTCTATGTCATGGAGCAATTAGATCACAGCCCTTATCAGGTCAGTCATTCTGTTTTTAAGGTCTCTCTTTTTTTTTTTTAAGATTTATTTATTTATTTATACAAGCACTGGGTACAGTCAGAAGCATGGGAGGGTGAGAGAATTCACCAGAGCCAGAGCGGGGAGCAGAACAGGCAGAAGGACCGAAGTACACTGCTGAGGGGAGCAGCGGGCGGCAGGAGAGGTCTGCGCGCCATGTGGGACCCTCCTCCGGAGGCCAGGGAGCAGCCAGGGATCGAACCAGCGCCACAGAGGCTGCAGGCAGCTTCGCAGCCCAGTGTTCAATCGCTGCGCCACAGGGGAGGCCCTCAGGTCTCTTTCTTTGTAAAGAAACAAACTTTCTCATTGGAAGAAGAGGGAGGGAGTTATTGAGGAGACACTGTACGGTCGTATTCTTACGAAAGGACCAGGATCTCTCTCATTCCTGCATGTTGACTCCCAGGGAGATGACCAAGGGGGACTTCCAAACCTGTTACTGCTCCTATAGTCTGGTTTCCTCCAGTAAATGCTATTCAAAAGGCCTGGTATGTGTGCTGTCTGGTAATCTGACTTGGCTCCATGTTATTCAGTTGTATGAATATACTGACTATTCATTCTTCTACTGAAAAACTGTGGGGTTATTTTTTGTTTGGGGCTATGAGAAGCAATGCACACACGGACGTTTGTTGGAACAGCTTGTGTGGCTAAGTCCTTGTAGGGTAAATGAAGTTATCAGACTTTTTCACTCCCTCCTGCTTTTAGCATCTAACCGGCACCAGCGGTCTTACATGCACACATGTAGCTATGGGCATCTGGGCCCAGAGAGCATGGGGCATGTATAAATGTAAATGGAGACACCTGTGACGAGGAGTGATTAGGGTAACATCACTCTGAGGCAAGAGTAGGACAAAAGAGAGGAGACAGCCAGGGGAATACTGAGAGAGAAAACTGGTCTGTCCCCTAGTTCAGCATTAAAGACCTGTAAAAACCCACCAGTGCCTCCAAAATTATTTTGATCTGTGAGGAATGAAGACGAACCTGCCCAGCCTGGGATGGTTGTAAACAGTCCTGTACCCCTGGCTCTTGAGGTACCCCCGTGGCCTCCTGGGCTAGGCAGTACAATCTGCCCTACACCACTTTTTTTCAAACAGAGGAGGGAGGAAACTCTCTTCCCTGACCTCTGACACAGCCCAAGCCAGATGGGATGATGCCCTGTGGCCTGAACTCCATCCCCTGACATCCTGAGTGAGGGAGCTGTGGGAAGAGGGAGGAGCAGAGCGGCCATCAGGACTTGAAAGCAGGACGACATGTGGTTGACTCTTCCTGTGTGGACGGTCGCGTGTCCTGACCTGCTTCTTTTGCTGGGCTCTTTGGTGGTGGACAATGCAGGACCCTGCAGCTCTCCAGTCTGCTCTTTAGCACGTCACCAGACAAGAGAGTGGGCCTGGGGCCCCTCGGTCTGTTTCCATCCTCCAAACTGGGAGCAAACTGAGCCACTGTCCACTGTTCCACCTACTGGGAGTCAGACAAATGGAGAGGGGGGTGGCTGTTCCCGAGACCAGAAAAGGGCTATTGAGACCCTCTGGTCAACATTTAAAAGAAGAATCCATAGTCACCGGTGAGGGCCGGCAAGGAATCATTTATAGATAAGTAAAAGAGAAGGAGAAAGCTCTGAGGAGACCTCCCTAATCATGAAGTGCTGGGGTTAGGGCCTCTATTTAGGTTTGAGGAATGGGGTTTGAGAGCAAAGCAATTAAACTTTATTGGCTAAGAAAACAAGGAGAGCGGACTTAGCTTAAGTTCATTTATTGTTTCTCCCTGTGAGCACCTATCAGCTGCAGCTTGGTGGTCACACAGGGCTCGTGACCATCAAAGGTGAACATCTCATGGAGGCTGTGTGCCTGCAGCTTCATGTTGAGCTGGTTTGGTGTCAAGGTCTGTGGCTCTTCTTCTGTATCTATCACTCCCCTTTTTGCCCATGCTGTGCATAGAGAGCTCAGGAGTGGTGGGGGTGGGGGGTGAGGGGATGGGATTAGTAATAAAAAACAATGGGCGGGGCCTCCCCTGGTGGCACAGCGGTTGAGTGCTGGGTTGAGACGCTGCCTGCAGCCTCTGCAGCACCAGTTTGATCCCCGGCCACCACGAGGGTCCCACCAAAAAAAAAAAAACAAAAAAAACAATGGGCGCAGGAAATTTATGGCAGCAGGTATGCAGGCTTAGTGTCATCAGATTATTAACCCTTTATTCACCAGCCCATTGGAATGGCAAAATTTTGTCCTTCAGTCCTGTCCTGGTCTTGGACCCTTCTTGTCTCAAGCAAGCCACCTGGCTTCCTCCCTCACATGCGAGGTGGCTCCAGGTTTGGCCCTATACTTCAGCAGGCCAGCTGGCTTCTTTCCCCACATCCTCTGAGGCTAGTTCCAGGCATTTGCCTCAGGCCTAGGCAGGCTGGCCTTCTCCCCATGAGGCTGGCTTCTTCCCCACTCTGTGGCCCAGGCTCCTGCTTCCCCTGCTGAGGCAGCCAGTGGCCATCTTGTCAGAGCTGTCTTGTAACTTTCTCTTTCTCTCTTAGCCTTCCTATTTTTACCTCCCTTGAAATATAACCTGTTATTGTTGTTTATCCCTGTATGTCTGTTTTTGAGTGTGTCCTGCAGTTCTAAGTGAGGGATTAGGACCCACCATCCAGGTCTTCCCCTTTGGGCCCTAGGTTTGCTTAGTTTCACATCATCATATATTTATCCTGGTACCCATATACCCATAAGAACACATTTATCTAGGCAATATCCTAGGTATAGAATTATTGGCTCATATGGCATAAACATCTTCAACATTTTAAGATAATGCCCAAGAGTTTCCCAAAGGGTCACACCAATTTACTTCTTCTTCTAGTATGGGAACACACACATTGCTCAACTGAGTGAACATTGCTCAGTCAACCCTTGCTTAATTTAATGTTTCAGACTATTTCTTTGCAACCAAATTGCTATGTGTGATACAGGATTTCATTGTGCTTTTACTCTTGGGAAGTGCTTTTGAAAACTTTTCCCCATTTTTTGTCCTATTTTATCATCTTTATTTATTTACTTATTTACTTATTTATTTATACAAGCACTGGGTGCAGTCAGAAGCACAGGAGGGTGAGAGAACTCACCAGAGCCAGAGCGGGGAGCAGAACAGGCAGAAGGACCGAAGTACACTGTTGAGGGGAGCAGCGGGCGGCAGGAGAGGTCTGCGCGCCATGTGGGACCCTCGCCTGGTGGCCGGGGAGCAGCCGGGGATCGAACCGGCGCTGCTGAGGCTGTGGGCAGCTTCGCAACCCAGAGCTCAACCGCTGCGCCACCAGGGGAGGCCCTATTTTGTCATCTTTTAAATAATTTCTGTTGGAATATTTTGTATATTCTTTCTCATTTATGTGTTGTAAAATGTTCTATTCTGTTGCTTGTCTTTTTAAAATTAAAACACCAATAATAATGTAAGCTAATGTCACCTCAATTTAAAAAATATTTTAAAAATATGGAAGGAAAAAAATAAAATAAAATCTTTTAGTTTGAGATCACTGTAAACTCACCTGCAGTCTAAAAAGTAACACAGAGATAACCCACATACCCTTACCCAGTTTACTCCCATGGCAACACCTTGCAACACTATCACCAGCAGAATATTGACACTCATATTGTAAAGATGCATAATATTTCCATTACCACTGAGATCCTTTATGTTGCCCTATTATAGCCACACCCACCTCCCTGGGCCCCCAACCTCTTTACCTTTCTTATAATTTCCTTCCTTCATTGTTTTTTCCTTTATCTAGGCTCTTGAGGTATGAGCTTATATTATTGATTGAGACATCCTCCTTCTAATTTATGTATTTAGTGCCATAAAGTTCCTCTTCAGTACAAGCTTAGATATATCCCACAAATTTTATGTTATATTTTCACTTCCATTCAGTTCAATGTATATGTAAAATTTACCTTGAGATTTGCACTTGATCCATATATTACTTAGAAGTACACTTAGTTTCCAAATATTTATAGATTTTCCTGTTATCATTCTGACATGCTATCTGGTTTGATTTCAGAATACACTCTAGGATTTAATTTTTTTTTTTAATTTGCTGAAGTTTGTTTAAGGCCTGAAGTTGTTGGATGGAATGTTCTATAAATACCAATTACATACCATTGGTTGAAATTGAATTCTTCTAAACATTTGCTGATTTTCAGTCTAATTGGCCTGTTAATTGTTGAAAGATACGTGTTGAAGACTTGAACTATTATTATGGGTTTGTTTATTTCTCCTTTCAGTTCTATCAGTGTAGGGTAAGGAAAAATGTCAGGCTTTTCTGCCCTCCCGCCATCAGGATAGATGATGGATCCTTGCGGTCCTGAATGCATGCCTGATGGCGGGCAACTGGAGTATGGTGTGGGCATAGGTAGATGGGATTCACCTGGGCTGAGACTGGGCTTTTAAGGGTGGTGTCACGGGGACACCAGCAGAAGCCGAAAGAGAAGCCGAAAGAGAAGCCGAGTGTGAAGCAAGAGAAGCAGAAGCTGAGAGAAGGCCAGAGCGCCCAGAGTGAAGACTTGCTGGGGGCTGGGAGGCCTGCCAGCCTCCTGGCCCCCCAGCACCCCTGCCTGCCATATCCTGATAATCCCAATAAAAACCTGCAAAACCACTGAGGACTCTGATTCCTCCTTTACCCAGTCTGCTGGATCAGAAAACCTGCACAGTGTCCATTCCTGCCTTTACAAGCAGTTTTTCATTAACTTATTTTGCAATTCTTGTCATTAGTCTACTTTTTTTCTTGTACATTATCACTGCCCAAATCCAAGCTACCATTCTCTCCCCTGGGTTAGAGTGAAGTCCTCCCAACCGTGAAGAGTTACATGGAGACATACTCCAGGGAATTCAGTTAGCCCTGGAAAAAAATACAGTCTAACTCCCTTATGAAGTGTAAGTGTGGATAGGTCTGTAGCTTATGACTATAACCAGCCAACAGTGCTTTGAACAACATTGCCAAGCACTGTAGTAAGCATTGAGGACAAGAGATGAATTAGTTATGGTCTCTTCCTCAAAAAGATTACAATTAGAGGGGAGAAGCGGAAATTAAAACCTCAGCAAAACAAAACAGGTAAGTTTATTTGAAGAGACATTTGGGACAAGAGAAGGAAGCACTTAATCAGATATGGTGGTGAGAATCAAAGACTTCCTGAGCTAAATATTACACCAAGAAAAGGAATTAGCCATGCAAAAGTTGGGGACAGGAAGTGAGTAATTCCAGCAGTAGGGAAAGCATGACTAAAGATAAATAATGGTATAGGGGAGCAGTTCAAGAGGTTTGGTTTCTATATGAATGGAGACAGAGGAGAATAGGAGGAAGATGAAGCTAGAGAGGAAAGCTAGATCCAATTTAAGCTTATACTTTAGAAATGAATTTTAAACATTGTCAGATTTGCATTTTTAAGTGTTCATTATCTGCTCTTTGAGAGGTAGATTTTGGCAAATGCAACCTGGAAATATTGAGATACTTAAGGAGTCCATTGCAATAACTATGTTAACTCTTACCATAGCAGTATTGAGCAGTTGCTACTAGCTGAGATAACTAGGGACCTGGTGCATTGAGATCAGCAAGATAATGACTAGGAGAAATGAATAGAAATTAGAGAAAGTATTATAAGCAAAACTGGGGAGGGGGGAGAGCAAAAGAAAGGAAGAACTAAAAACTGGATTCAGATCATGCCAGTTAGAAACTGGAGTCAAAGAGATGGAGCAGAACTAAAGAGAAAGGTAATGAATTCAAGTTAGGATTTACTGCGTTTGAGGTAGTAAGAGCAGGATATCCAGGTGAAAATGACGAGCAGGTATTGGAGTGGAAGAGTTTAGAGCTCAGCAATGAGGTAAGACCCAGAGAAATAGCTAGAGGAATCAAAAGAAGCAAAAGTAAAACAGGACAGAGTTCAGGAGGTTAAAAAAAAAAGACAAGAAAAATAATTTTAAAATTGAGGAAATTCGCTACAAAAAATAGTGAACCCCTGAACTTAATGATTAACAAGAACTCAATTTAGGTGTAAGTTAGTGTTAAAAGAACCAAACCAAAACAAGGAGAACATACTTTAAAAGGTACATTTAAAATGAGGTGCTCTCTCTTCTGCACAGCAAAAGAGACAGTAACCGAAACAAAGAGACACCCCACGGACTGGGAAAAAATTTTTGCACACAACACTAATGATAAAGGACTGATCACAAAAATCTACAAAGAGCTGAAGAGACTCAACAAAAACAAAGTAAATAACCCAGTCAAAAAATGGGCAGAAGAGGTAAAAAGGAACTTCTCCAAAGAGGAAATGCAAATGGCCAACAGGCATATGAAAAAATGTTCAGCATCACTTGTAATCAGGGAAATGCAAATCAAAACTACAATGAGATACTATCTCACACCAGTGAGAATGGCACATATTAAAAAAAGTAGCAACAACAAATGTTGGTGAGGATGTGGAGAAAAAGGAACTCTCCTGCACTGCTGGTGGGAGTGCAAACTGGTCTGACCACTATGGAGAGCTGTGTGGAGATTCCTCAACCTGCTAAAGATGGAGCTTCCATATTGTAGAGTAAGGTAAAAGTATCAGGCTTTTCTGCCCTCCCGTCATTAGGATAGATGAGGGAACCCTGTGGTCCTGAATGCATGCCTGATGGCGAGCACCTGAAGTGGGTACACCTTGGGTTCTTGGGCAGAACCCAAGAACGAACGGAAGCCGAAAGAAGAAGAGAAGCAGAGAGAAGGCCAGTGAGCCCAGATAGAGTGAGGATTTGCTGAGGGCTAGGAGGACTGCCAGCCTCCCAGCCCCCTAGCACCCTTGCCTGCCATATGCCTGGTAAATCTAAATAAAAGACCTACAAAACCCACTGAGGGCTTCAGGACTCTTTTCTCCTTTACCCCATCTGCATGGGATCATAGAAAACCTGCTCAGTGTCATTCCTGCCTCACACATATGCTCTAGCAATTCCACTCCTAGGTATTTACCCAAAGGACACAGAAACATTAATTCAAAAGGGCACCTGCACCCCTATGTTCATAGCAGCACTATGTACAATAGCTAAGCTATGGAAACAACCCAAATGCCCCAAAATAGATGACTAGATGTAGGGCAGGAACAGGACACAGTGCAGGTTTTCTGATCCCATGCAGACCGGGTAAAGGAGGAGTCAGAGTCCTCAGTGGTTTTTGCAGGTCTTTTATTGGGGTTCACCAGGCATATGGCAGGCAGGGGTGTTGGCTGGGGGGCTGGGAGGCTGGCAAGCAAATCCTCACTCTATCTGGGCTCTCTGGGGTTCGTTCTGCTGCTTCTCGGCTTCTCTTTCGGCTTCGGCTTCTACTGCTGCTGCTGGCATCCCCGTGACGCCACCCTTAAAAAGCACAGTCTTAGCTCAGCTGAATCCCATCTACCTATGCCCACACCCTATTCCAGGTGCCCGCCATCAGGCATGCATTCAGGACAAGGATCCATCATCTATCCTGATGGTGGAAGGGCAGAAAAGCCTGATATTTTCTTTACCCTACACTAGATCAAGAAGATGTGGTCCATATACACAATGGAATATTATTCAGCAATCAAAAAAGATAAACTCATGCAATTTGCAGCAACATGGATGGAGCTGGAAGGGATCATGCTCAGCAAAATAAGCCAGAAAGAAAAAGAAAAACACCGGATGGTCTCACTCATAGCAGGAGTTAAGAAAACCTAAATAAGGGATCAGGAAAATGACTAATTATAATAAAGTAAAAACCAAAATCAACAAGCAACTATAAACCAGAGACACACTACAGGGGGTGAGGGAAGGGGAGGAGAGGTTAGGGTCAAAATAAAGGGGGTTGGGAATTGTATGGGGAATATAACCAAGATGAAAATGCATACATTGTGCAAAAAAGAAAAATGATGTAAAAATTATATAAAAGAAAAAATACCCAAAAAAAGCTCATTAAAAAACCTGAAAAGCCAAAAAAAAAAAAAAAAGTGAGGTGCTCTGAACCAAGGTTGAGAGTCAGCCTTCAGGTGGATTCCAGAGAGGTTACCACCTGTGGCCAAGCCCCGGCCACGCCCCATCCACGCCAGGCCACGCCCGGCCACGCCCACTGCACACCTTCCGCTGACTCCTTCCACTGTTCCGCCATCTTGAGAGTCGCTGGTCTTCTCAAGCAAGAAGTCCTGATTAGGGCTGGGGCTGTGAATTTCTGTAAGTAAAATGTCCAGCTCTGTGCTTTCTCCTCAAGCCTGTCCAGAAATAGCAGGAATTGCCGGGATAGTGTGCATTATGCTCTTCTTCAGGGTGAGCTCACTTCCTCGGGGAACCTGGAGCTGCCGTTATTCCTTCCCTCTGCTCAAGATTCGGGGTGGGGGCGTGAAGTTGAGGACCCCACGGCTTCCGCCCAGATTTGCCCTTTTCGGGGTGAGGGGCCCTGAGCCCCCCAGCTTCGAGGCTCGTGCGGCGGCGTGGCCGGGGCTGATCTGAGCGTCCGAGCAGGCGCCCGGGGTCGGCCTGTGAGTGTCCCTCCTCTCTGTGCTCACAGCTCAGGGCTCCCTTTTACTCAAACTCTGAAAATACTTGTTTTGTGTCTAGAGTTTTTGTTTTTTATAGCGGGGTACAGGGAGGGATACGCTTTTGTTCTTGTTTCCCAAGCCTCCATGCTCAGGCAAGTAGGTGAGCAGGAGGGGCGTTGACTGAGGTGGTGCAGACCCTGGAGGAGCAGGTTTTGGTGGGAAAGTCCAGGGTTTGGTGTTGGGCATTGTCATCTTGAGGTGCCATCGAGAAATACAAGTGCAGGTGTCAGTCGGCTGTTGGGTGTGTGGATTTGGAAGTCAGAGGTCTGGAAGAGAAACATTGTTTATTGATCATTCCTTAAATATTATTGAATTTTCATTTTGAATTTGCTTGCTCTTATTGGTAGACACGCAGGATTTGTGAATGTGAGGGCAGTGGTTGTAGTAATGATTTTGATGAAAATGCTGCCTTTTATTCAGCATTCAAGTGCTTTACTATCTCCGAAAGAGCTTTTGTTCCACAACATCTTTTTCGCCCCAATTTTGCAATTAGTCCCATCAAATTCATGCAGTTTCACCAACCAATTCAAACTTGTCTTATTTTCAATGTGATTATTTTCCTTTGTCCCAATGGTTATTTATAAATTGGGTGTTTAATTCCCAAATGTGTAATTTTCTTGGTATATTTTTCTTAAGTGTAATAGTTACACTGTCAGTTACACCAGAGACCTCTAAGAATTGAATTCTTAAGAATTGAATTCTTAGAGGTTTATTAATACCAATTTTTTGGTGCAATACATGATCCCTTTGGTAAAGGTTCCACTTTCATTTGAAAAGAATGTACATTGTGCATCATTGTGTTCTATAAATGTTAATGAAGATTAGTTGAAAATTTCTATATTCTAATAGACTTTTTGTCTGCTTATTTTATCCTTTATTGAGAGAGGTGTGCTGATTTTCCCACCACAATTGGAGATTTGTGTGTTTTTCCTTTAGAGGCTGTATGATTGGGTTCATGTAAGATTGAAAATTCTTTTTAAATTTTTTTAAAGGTTTATTTATGCATACAAGAGCTGGGGTACAGGTCAGAGGTGTGGGGGGTGAGAAGACTCACCAGACACAAATGGGGAACAGAACAGGCAGACCAACTGAAATACACTGCTGAGGGGAGCAGCGGGTGAGCCAGGAGAGGTCTGCTGTGTCATGTGGGCAGCTCCCTGGCCCGAAATCGAATTCATGCTGCAGATAGCTTCATAGTGCTGTGCTTAACTTATTCCCTTGCTCCACCAGGGAGGCCTCCCTGGTACCTTTTTCCTTCCTACTGAGTGACACCATTTAACATTTCTTGTAATGTTAGTCATCTGATAATTAATTCTTCCAGTTTTGATTATATGAAAAGGTTTTTATTTCACTTTCATTATTTAAAACTGTTTTGCTGAGTGTTGAATTCTAGGTTAATGTGGGGTTTTGTTTTTGGTTTTTTTTTTTTTTTTTTTTTGGTCCTTTAAAGATGCTACTTCACTGTTTTCTGGCTTGCATCGTTTTCAGTAAGAAATCTTTTTTTTAAAGAATGTGAAGAAATATTTTTATATTTGTCCCTTTACCTGTAATATAGCTTTCCACTCTGACTGGGTTCGCAGTTTGTCCATTTTCTCTTACCAGTGTTTTTAGGCACCTTGATTATGATGTCTTGTAATTTTCTATATATGCTATTTCCTTGGGGTTTCTATACTCCTTTTGTCTGTGGGTTTTCATTGAATTTGGAAAAATTTCAGTCATTTCTTCAATTATTGTTTTTCTCTTATTTTCTCCCTCCTCTCTTTCAGAGTTCCAGTCACATTAAAATAGATGGCTCATAGTTCTGTCGCCCAGCCTACTCTTCATTTTTAAACATTCTCACGTTCTGTAATCTTTTCTTCTGTAGTATCTAATCTGAGCTTAATCTAAGCAGTGTATTTTTCATCTCAGATAGGACTTTCATCTCTAGAAGCTCAGTTTTCATCTTCTAACAATATTTCACATCTTTCCCTAGCATGCTTGTTTTCTTCTATTGTCTTGAACATATAGAATACAGGTGTAATAATGTTGCAATGTGCTTGTTCACTAATTCTGTCATTGGAGACATTTTTTAGTAGTTCGTGAATATTCCCTCCTCCATTTGGGTTGTGTTTTCTTGACATGGTAATTTTTGATGGGATGCTACTGTTGTGAATTTGATCTTTGTTCGAAAACACCGTCAAGTTACTTGGAAACTTTTGATTCTTTTGAAGCTTATGTATGATAAGCTTTGTGTGGCCAAGTCATAACAGCTTTTAATGTAGGCCTAATTATTTCCACTACTGAGGCAATACTCTTCTGAGTGTGCTATTCAGTAGTTTTACAAAGTTTTGTGAGGCCTGGAGTTTGTCTTACCACCTCCTTTTATATGGTCCCTTCCCTAGCCAAAGGTAATTTCTTCAAATGCATGTACTGACCAGTCTTCAATTGGAGACTGGGGTGGGAGAGTGAGATACAGGGGAACTCTGTGTGCTCAATTCAGGGATACTGTGCTCAATTCTGTGTGCTCAATTCAGGGATACTGTGTGCTCAATTCAGGGATACTGCCTGGCTCTACCTGAAGTACTTTGGGTATTTCATCCTGGAAACTCTAGTCAGGTTATCAGTGGGCATTCATAATGCACACTTCCTTTGTTTATCATCTCTCAAGGATTACTGTCCTTCAGTGCCTATTTCCCACTGTCTGGAAACTGTTGGTTCACATATTTATGTTTTTTAGTTACTTAAGATATGAAGGTTACTTCAGTGCCTGCTACTCCATTTTGGCTGGAAGTGGACACTCAGACCATGACTCTTAACTGTAGCACTAGAGTGAGTGCTTTCACAAAAAGCAAAGTGGGCATACCATACAGTTTTCAGCAACAGATACTATTGCCTGGGATCAGGTCATTTAAGGCTCTTGTTGCTTGTTTTTAAATAATTTGTTGTTCCCCTTCCCACATCTGATTCCAAACATTCTCTGAAAGTTTCTATTTCTGAGAACAATTTTTTTTCCTATCACAGTGTGGTGAGAAAATGCAAGTGACAAGTAGGTGTCCCTCAATATCTATTTCTTTAAATAAAAATACCTATCTGTTAGGGAAAAGTCACATTCAGCTTCTGTAAGTGTCCTTAAATAAGGGGGCACAACCTTTGTTCCTTCCCCTTCCTGCTGATTGGAATTTGGAGTGATGAATAGAGTAGCCATTTTGGACCCCTGAGAAGAAAGCTCTGTGCTGTAGTGGAACAGCAAGGTGGAGCATGTCTAGGTTCTTAATGACATTGTGAAGCCCCATACCACATGATCTGTTATTTCTACCTTTGAAATATTTTTGTGGACAAAAGAAAAAAACAAACTTGGCTTATTTCAGTCATTGCTAATTTGAATAATCTATCATCTTAATTCCTTATGGGAAAAAAAGGGAAGGGGCAAACAGTTGTTTGAGAAACTTTTTATTCAAGGATTGTATTTTTCATATACTTCACCCATGCCTCTTAGTTCTTAAATTATTTCAAGAGCATATTATAGTTTAAAAACATATTCATATTTATTATCGAATTTGATGCATCCAGTGTCTTTTAGTTGTTTACGAAAGAGAGTGTTGCCTTGTTAGAGGTGAGAAGTCTAAGCCTTCAGTGGTGCATTGACAACAGTAAACATTAACAGGTTAGTGACAAAGGTAGGATGAAGCTGTACTCTTCTGCACTGAATTCAGTGCATTTTCTTAGATTATCAGTTTCAAAAAAATTCATCTATTTTTGATGGAATTTTCTATAGAATGGGGGCATGAAACATTTGAAGAAGCTATTAGATCCTGATTATTTTATTTGTCCTTCCAGCAAAAGGGTGAACTATGCAAAAGGTCGGGAGGATTTCGCGCAGGAGCAAGAGGTCAAGAAGAAAGAAAAAGCATACTCCATGGATAATCAACTACCAGTGCTATCTTACCTTCATTACTGGCTGCTACACCTGCCAGTGGAAAGTCCAAAAGGAGAAAAGACTTACGCATGAATTCTGCTGCTGCTCTAGGGTATAGAAACATGGAAAACATCTGGACCACACTTTCTCCGATGTGGGGAACTTGGGCTGGTGCCAGCTTCCATGTGGGTTCATGGTAGTCTCCAGGACTGGGTGTGCTAGAGCTCTCGTTCTTCTGTGAAACGACTGCCGTAATTCTGGAACCAAAGTTAACCTTACAGAAACATGCGCTTGTTTTCCTCATGTTGTTGTATTCTTTACTTCTTTTCCTTACATCATTCACTCATTTATTTACTTTTTACTTTTCATGTACTGAAACTTGAAGAAAAAATAAGGTTTAAGTAGTTTAGGTTCAGTTAGTTATTTTTGGCTAGGGATTATAGAAATGACTTAGTCTTTGATTTTATTTTCATTGTGAGTTTTCCAAAGCAGCTGTGCTTATGAGAGCAAAACAGCAAGTGGTTAACAAGGTGCTCTTTTATTATTGGTCAGACTAAAACCTGATTTTCCTTAAAGAAGAGCTCTGGTGAGAATGAGTGGTCACATATTACCTACCCCAGTCAGGATGTCTTTTTTTCCTCTGTGCCATATCTTGGCACACCTCTGGTGGGCTGTAAGATATAAGAGACCAAATGATGTGCATGCTGAAATGAGAAGAAGGCCATATCTTGTACCTCCCCTTACTTGTAAGCATGGTTCATCTAGGATCCAAGAATTTCACCAATTGGATCACTGTGTGGAAACAGGAGGCTTCTTTGGATTAGGCAAGAGTGTTCTTCCCCCTATGTCTTTCCTGCCCAGCTGTTTGACCTTTGTGCTGGTAACTGGGGATAACAGAAGTGCCTTAGACGTGGTTCCTGCTTTCAAGGAATTCAGTCTACTGGAGGAAAAGACAAGTACACACAATCTCAGGATAGTAAGATATGTGTCATGGTTGTGTGTGTGCAGCATGTGTGTATCTGTGCACTAAGGGAGGGACGGATAAGTCTTTAGAAGGTGAAAGGTGACTACTAGTTGGATAGGGAAAGAATTGTGGGTGGAGGAATAAGGTTTAAGTAGTTAAGTAGTGATGGTATTGGAGGAGGTATCAAAGAACAAAGGTATAAGCTGCTTCAGTAGTACCCAGCAATAAGATTTGTTGTAAGGATAGAAGAGTTAATATGTGGAAAACACTTAGAATTGGGCTCAGCACACAATGAGTCCTCAACTCAAATGTGAGTTCTGCTTTTATTTTTATAACTGTTCCTGGAGTCACTGACTTATAGGAGTGATTTTCTACATATAGAAATAGTACAGGGGGTTCTGGGTAGAGAAAATAATGTGGTCAAAAGTCCAGAGATAGAGAAGCGCAGTGGTGTGTTTAGGGAAAAGCAAATTTCTGGTGTTGAATTTAGGGACATGTAAGGGGATGAATGGTAAGTGGTAGGTTTGATTAAATTATGAAGCATCTTTTTTTTCTTTTTTTGCATCTTAATGTCAAGATAAAGTATTTTAACTTTATTTTGTGAATAGTGAATTTTTGAGAAAGAGCTTGAGAATCAGTATAAAGAAATGGATTTATTTAGCAGAGACAAGGTTATGGAACACTGGTTAGTATGGACCACAATAAGTAAGATGACTGAAACCTCTGGCCCTCCAACAGTTTTTGTTCTAGTAGCATGAGTTAGGTAATAAACAAGTAAAGATTATTTCAGACTGCAGTAAGAGTTTTGAATATATTAAATGAAAAATATGCCAGAAACTGGAATGGGGAAGTGGTTTGAGAAGACCTCTTTGAAAAACTATCATGTGAACTGTCTCCTAAATAGAGAGGTACCACTAGCCAGGTATACAAATGGGGGCAAAAGTGTATCAGGCATAGGAACCAAAAAGTACAAAGCTCTTGGGATGGAAACACATTTGATCATGTTCTAGAAACAGAAGAAGGCTACTGTGACTTGAATTCAGAAATGGAGTCAGTGTAGAATGAGTGGGATAAGATTAAGGATGGGCACGAGTTGATAACAGCAGACCTGTTGGCCAACGCAGGTAGTTGGATAATAGTCTAATATAATAGGAGGCTCTTGGATGGTTTTGATAAGGATTTGTTCAGCAAAAACACGGTTATGGAACACTAGTTACTGTGGACCACAATAAATAAGACAACTAAAACCTCTGGCCCTCCAACAGATCATATTCTAGTGGCATGAGTTAATAAACAATAAATAAAGATTATTTCAGACTGAAATAATGGTAATATCTGATATGTGGTAATATATTTACCCTGTGGTAATACCTGATACATTTTTTTAAAGTTTATATACAAATTTTGTGCAGAGAATAAGACCCGAGTAAAATCCTGTGCTCTTCATCTTCCTAGATTCAGAAAGTGGTTATGTAGTGCCTTAATAGCTATAATATCTCTCTTTTTTGAAATGCCCTTTCTATGTTTTCCATTTTATTTCCTTATTCGTACTCTTCACAATACCACCATAATTTAGACAAGGCAGGGATTAGGCTATCCCTTTTAGAGAAATTTACAACTGCCTGAAGAAGCAAAATTTCTTATTCATGTGATACAGAAATGTTAGGATTAATAACTCAGGTAGCAACCCAAAGTTAACGTTCCCAGGAAGGGTTTAGCAAACTCTGCAAACTCTGGCAAGACTCAGCTTGAAGACCTCCTGTGTAAAGATATCCTGTATCTTGGCTTTGGGCTCACATATCTGGCCCTGCTATTTCTTGGCTGTGTGATCTTGAATCAATTACTTTACTTCTCTGAGCTTTAGTTATTCTGCAAAATGATGTTAATAATAACAGCCATAACTTATATGGCTATATTGCAAAATGAATGAAAGCAGCTTATCAGATTTCTAGTGTCCTCAAAAAACAAAAACAAAAAATGTTTGTTCCTCAACATACTCCCTTTCAAATATGGGTAGTAGATAAATGACTAAATGAAGTAATGAATGATTGAATGAATGACTTAATGAATGAATCATCAAACATTTGGTAGCTGGAGATGTGAATGAATTCAACAGATGATTGTTGCAAGCCAGCTGCATTTAAAGAACTAGCTTGATATTGGCAATAAATACTGAGATGTGTTAGCAGAAATTCCTTTTCCTCAAAGAAATGGAGCAACAGATATATAAACACATCATTGCAATTCAATGTAATAGGGGTAAAAAGAATGCAGCCTGGGACGGGTAATGCGTGGCACCGCATCTATACAGACCCTTGGCAAGTATGTACAGATATTGGTGAGTGAAATGGGTAAATGGAGCTAAATTAGATTCCTTTCTTTGTCTTCCCAGAGAGAACAAATATTTTGCTTATTTCTGATTTTTTCGGCTGGCTTGTCTGTGCTTTTGCTGTTCTTGTGGCTGGAATCCTCAAATGAATTCATGGGCTTTGACTGGTAAGTTTCACTTTTTGCATTTTCACTTTGTTCTGATGGCCACCTGGAATCTGCCTCAGATGAAAAGATCTATTGGCATAGTAGGGAGGCCAGACAAAATTGGGCATTTCCCAGAGAAGCCTGGAGGGTGAGAAGCCTGACCCTGGGGCCTGGTAATGAAACTCTTCACTGTTTTACCTGTGCCTACTCTCAGGCTAATTCTGGCTGAGTGGGGAAGCTTTCTCTGTGCTTCCACGGTCCCCAATCCTTCTGGTTGACATCTTGTTCCTCAGTCTCTTTATCTGGGTCATTGGTGCGTACGCTAGTTGGTCTCCATGATCTCTGTCATGAACCCTGATGTTCGTTGCCAACTCATTGCCTGCTCCTAAGTCCTTAGGGGACTTCCTAGGACTCTGAACATAGAAATGCGAGTCCCTTCTCAGCACTTTTTCATGCTCCTTGCCCTTGCAAGTTCTCTGGCCTGATTGTTGCACATCTTACCCATTATTTGATATTTGGAGGAGAACGGAGTATTTTCAGTGTGAGGCTTTAAGAAAAATGGAATACCATTTATTTTCCCTTTTATAGAAGTATAATATAGTTTATTATTTTAAATCTAAAAATACACAAAATTAGAAAACTTAAAAAGTCTGTTTAGACTTACTCTTTTTTTTTTTTTAAAGATTTATTTATTTATTTATATAAGCACTGGGCACAGTCAGAAGCATGGGAGGGTGAGAGAATTCACCAGAGCCAGAGCGGGGAACAGAACAGGCAGACTGACGAAATACACTGCTGAGGGGAGCAGCGGGCGCGGCAGGAGAGATCTGCGTGCCACGTGGGACCCTCTCCAGCGGTTGGGGATCAAACCGGCGCTGCAAAGGCTATGGGCAGCTTCGCAGCCGAGTGCTCAACCACTGTGTCACAGGGGAGGCCCTGTTTAGACTTATTCTTGAGGGACAATCACTTGTTATATTTCCCAGCCTTTTTTTCTATACTTATTTTTATATTATGCTCATTCTATATGTATGTGTATATATATGTGTGAAAATCATTTTGCTTTTACTTTTCAGTTAAAATAATCACAGATGTTTTGATGAATTTTTAAAACCCTTAATGAACATCATAAAATGATTTCAAAATATTTCTTGACATGAGAATGCTGTTATATACTTTACCAGTTTTTATTGTTAGGCATTATGAGTGTTTCCATTTTTCTTGTTTTTATAAAAAAGAAGTACAGAGAAATCTTTGTATTTTGACTTGTGTTCTTACAATAGATTCTCATAAGTGGCATATTTGAGTCAAGAAGAATAATAAACACTCCTGAAATATATTATGCCTATTATCAAACCTCTTTCTCAAAAAAGTTGTAGCAATTTCCATTCACAACTGAGGTATATGAATCTCTCTTTTAACCTGCCGTTGACCATTCTTATTTTGAATAATTTTTTTATCACATGTGTAGATGGAATTTCTTTTTGTTTTAATTTAGTAAGTTTCAAAACTAGGTTATTTTTACTTTTTATTCTTCCTTTGTCTTGTGGGATTCTTAGTAAATTTCCTCTTCAGATTATCAGTTCTAAATCATACCATAGCACTTAAAATACAAAAATGTTTCATTTCTTTAAAAATTCCTGCGTTTTATTTTTTTTTTTTTTCTCTCTCTCAATAGCCACGCTTAAAATTTATTCTTGTCTTTTATATACTTATCTACCTGGTTGGACTCATTCATCATGTGGATTTTTGAATGTTGCTTTCATATTTTAGTTGAATTTCTATGTGTGTTTTTCATGTTATTGAAAACTCTTAGTATGACTTTAATTATATATGCATATATATGTAATATATTTGCAATATATATTACCTGTTTCCTTTTTTTTTTTTTTCTTTTTCTTTTTTTATAAATTTTATTGTTATATTCCCCATACAATTGCAGCCCCCCATTCTGACCCCAATCCCTCCCCTCCCGCCCCCGCCCCCCTAAAAGTGTCTCTGGTTCATAGTTTTTTGTTGATTTTGATTTTCACTTTCTTATAGTTATTCATTTTCCTGGTCCCTTATTTAAGTTTTCTAGATTCCTGCTATGAGTGAGACCATCCGGTATTTTTCTTTTTCTTTTTGGCTTATTTCGCTGAGCATGATCCCTTCCAGCGCCATCCATGTTGCAGCAAATTGCATGTGTTTATCTTTTTTGAATGCTGAGTAATATTCCATGGTATATATGTACCACATCTTCTTGATCCAGTCATCTATTTTTGGGCATTTGGGTTGTTTCCAAAGCTTAGCTATTGTAAACAGTGCTGCTATAAACATAGGGGTGCAGGTGTTCTTTGGAATTGATGTTTCTGTGTCCTTTGGGTAAATACCTAGGAGTGGAATTGCTGGGTCATATGGAAGCTCTATGTTTAGTAGGTCCAGAAATCTCCACACAGCTTTCCACAGTGGTTGGACCAGTTTGCACTCCCACCAACAGTGCAGAAGAGTTCCTTTTTCTCCACACCCTCGCCAACATTTGTTGTTGCTAGTTTTTTTAATATGTGCCATTCTCACTGGTGTAAGATGGTATCTCATGGTAGTTTTGATTTGCATTTCCCTGATGACAAGTGATGTTGAACATTTTTTCACATGCCTGTTGGCCATTTGCATTTCCTCTTCAGAGAAGTTTCTTTTAAGCTCTTCTGCCCATTTTTTGACTGGATTATTTTCTTTGTTGTTGTTGAGTCTCATCAGCTCTTTGCAGATTTTTGTGATCAGTCCTTTATCATTAGTGTTGGGTGCAAAAATGTTCTCCCAGTTGGTGGGGTTTCTCTTTGTTTTTGTTATTGTCTCTTTTGCTGTGCAAAAGCTCTTTAATTTGATATAGTCCCAGCTGTTTATCTTTGCCTTCACTATCACTGCTTTGGGTGATGTGTCTGTAAAGATGTCTTTGATGTGCAAATCACGTAGTGTTTCGCCTATATTTCCTTCTATATATTTTATGGTTTCAGGTCTTATGTCTAGTTCTTTAATCCATTTTGAGTTGATTTTTGTGTATGGTGTGAGGTGGTGGTCAAGCTTCATTCTTTTGCATGTAGCGACCCAGTTTTCCCAGCACCATTTATTGAACAAACTTTCTTTGCTCCAATGCATAGTCTTTGCTCCTTTGTCAAAGATTAGTTGACCATAAATCTGTGGGTTTATTTCTGGATTTTCTATTCGATTCCATTGGTCTGTATGTCTGTTCTTGTTCCAATACCATGCAGTTTTGATGATTATGGCTTTGTAGTATAGTTTGAAGTCTGGGAGTCTGATGCCTCCATTCCCTTCTTTTTTTTTCAGGAGAGCTTTGGCTATTCGGGGTTTTTTGTGATTCCATATGAATTTCATCAATAATTGTTCTATTTCTTTGAAGAATGACATTGAAATTTTGATTGGAATAGCATTGAATCTGTATATTGCTTTTGGAAGGATGGCCATTTTAATAATGTTTATTCTTCCAATCCATGAGCAGGGGATGTCTCTCCATTTCTTTGTGTCTTCTTCTATTTCTTTTAACAGTGTTTTATAGTTTTCTTTGTATAGGTCCTTTACCTCTTTTGTTAGATTTATTCCCAAATATTTGATTTTTTTTGTTTCAATAACAAAAGGGATGGTCTTTTTGATTTCTTCTTCTTCAGATTTATTGTTTGTGTATAGGAAGGCTACTGACTTTTGCGTGTTGATTTTGTATCCTGCCACTTTACTGAACTGATTGATGAGTTGAATTAGCTTTTCTGTGGAGTTTTTGGGGTTCTCTATGTATAATATCATATTGTCTGCAAATAGTGATAGTTTGACTTCTTCTTTTCCTATTTGGATTCCTTGTATGTCTTTCTCTTGTCTTATTGCCCTGGCTAGGACTTCCAGTTTTATATTGAAAAGCAATGGTGAGAGTGGACATCCTTGTCTTGTTCCAGATCTTAATGGAATTGCTTTCAGCTTTTCACCATTGAGAATGATACTGGCTGTTGGCTTGTCATAGATGGCCTTTATGATGTTGAGGGATGTTCCTTGTATCCCAAGAATTTCAAGGGCTTTTATCATGAATGGGTGTTGCACTTTGTCGAAAGCTTTCTCAGCATCTATTGATATTATCATATGGTTTTTATATTTCTTTTTGTTGATGTGTTGGATAACGTTGATTGATTTTCGGATGTTAAACCATCCTTGTGCCCCTGGAATGAATCCAACTTGGTCGTGGTGAATTATCTTATGGATACATTGTTGGATTCTGATAGCTAAAATTTTATTGAGGATTTTTGCATCAGTGTTCATTAGGGAGATTGGCCTGTAGTTTTCCTTTTTTGTGTTGTCCTTGTTCGGTTTTGGTATTAGTGTAATGTTGGCTTCATAGAACGTGTTTGGTATTGTCCCTTCCTTCTCAATTTTTTGGAAGAGTTTGTGAAGGATAGGCACTAATTCGTCTCTGAATGTTTGGTAGAATTCATTTGTAAATCCATCAGGTCCTGGGCTTTTGTTTTTGGGGAGGTTTTTGATTACCATTTCAATTTCGCTAATTGTAATTGGTCTGTTTAGGTGTTCTATTTCTTCTTTATCTAGCTTTGGGTGATTGTAGAGTTGTAGGAATTTGTCCATCTCCTCTAGATTGTTAAACTTGTTTCCATATAACTGTTCATAGTAGTTACTGATTATTCTTTTGATTTCTGCTGTGTCCGTTGTGATTTCTCCTCTTTCATTGATGATCCTGTTTATTTGTGCTTTCTCCCTTTTTTCCTTTGTGAGCCTGGCTAGGGGTTTGTCTATTTTATTGATTTTTTCAAAGAACCAGCTCTTGGTTTCATTGATCTTTTGGATTGTTTTTTTAGTTTCAATTTCATTTATTTCTGCTTTGGTTTTTATTATTTCTTTTCTTCTACTGGTTTTGGGGTTTTTTTGTTGTTCTTTTTCTAGATCTTTGAGCTTCGAGATTAGGTTGTTTCTTTGCGTTCTTTCTTGTTTCTTGATGTGAGCTTCTATTGCTATATATTTTCCTCTTATTACTGCTTTTGCTGCATCCCATACATTTAGGATATTGGTGTCCTCCTTGTCGTTCAATTCAAAAAATTTTTTAATTTCTTCTTTGATCTCCTCATTAGTCCAATGGTCTTCCAGTAGTGTGGTTTTTAATCTCCATGAGGTAGGAAAGTTCCTTGCCTTCTTTTTATGGTTTATTTCTAGTTTGATGCCTTCATGGTCAGAAAAGATGGTTGATATGATTTCAATCTTGGTGTATCTGTTGATGTTTGTCTTGTGCCCCAGTATGTGATCGATCCTGGAGAATGATCCTTGTGCGCTTGAGAAAAATGTGTACTCCGTTTTTTTGGGGTTTAGTGTTCTATAGATGTCTGTTAATCCCAATTGCTCTAGGTCTTTATTTAGAGCTTTGGTTTCTTTACTTATTTTTTGTCTTGTTGATCTATCCATTGTTGATAGTGGTGTGTTGAAGTCTCCCACTACGTATGTGTTTTCTCTGATGTCTGTTTTCAGAGAGGACAACAGTTGTCTGATATATTTTGGTGCTCCTTCGTTTGGTGAGTATATGTTAATGAGTGTTATTTCTTCTTGAAGTATTGTCCCCTTGATCATAATGTAGTGACCATTGGGGTCTCTTTTTATCTTTTTGAGTTTGAAATCTGTTTTATCTGATATAAGTATAGCTGTTCCTGCTTTCTTTTTTGGTCCATTTGCTTGTAGGATTGTTTTCCATCCTTTAACTTTGAGCCTATTTTTATCTTTTGTAGCTAAATGTGTTTCCTGGAGACAGCAAAAGGTTGGGTTTTGTTTCTTAATCCAGGCTGCAACTCTGTGTCTTTTTATTGAAGAGTTTAGTCCATTTACATTTAGAGTTAATATTGATATGTTAACATCTGTATTTGCCATTGTGTTTGTCTTTCCTTTGATTTTATTTATTTATTCTTTTAATAACTTTTTTTTTTTTTGGGCCTTCTTTCATTGTTATTCGTCGCTCTGAGGTTCTGGCTTTAGGACTCCTTGTAGTATTTTTTGGAGTAGGGGTTTAGTTGCAATGAAATTCCGGAGTTTCTGTTTGTCTGGGAAGGTCCATATTCTTTCTTCAAAGAGGAAGGAGAGCTTTGCGGGATAGAGTATTCTTGGTTGGCATCTGTTTTCTTGGAGTCTGTTGACTATGTCCCTCCACTCTCTCCTTGCCCATAGTGTTTCTTCGGAGAAGTCTGATGTCAGCCTGATTGGTTTTCCTTTGAATGTTATCTGTTTCTTCCCTCTTGCCAGCTTCATTATTTTTTCCTTGTCCTGGATTCTTGGGAGCTTTACTATTATGTGTCTTGCTGTATTTTTCCTTTCGTCGTGGAAGTTTGGTGTTCTTCTTGCTTCTTGTATATCAATTTTCAGCTCCTTCTTCACATTTGGGAAGTTCTCTTCAATTATCTCTTTGAATATTTTCTCTGTTCCTACATCTCTCTCCTCTCCTTCTGGTATTCCTATAACTCTTATATTTCCTTTCCTCATGGAGTCAGATAGTTCCCGAAGTCTTTCTTCATTCTTTTTCCTTCGTACTTCTCTTTCCTTTTCTGTTTTGGTTCTTTTTATTTCTGTGTCTTCAAGATTACTTATTCGTTCTTCCATTTTATCTATTCTGCTTTCATTGCTTTTCCCAGAATTCTTTAGTTCTTCCATTAATTCTTTGATCTCCTGCATTTCTTTTACTTCCCTCTTTAGGGACTCAATTTCTTTCTTCTGACCATTGTTTTCCCTCTCTAGGGACTCAATTGCATTCTTCTGATCGTTGATTATTTTTCCCTTATCATTGTTTTCCTTTATGACTTCTGTCAGTTTTTTAATCACGGCAATTTTAAATTCTCTTTCTGGAAGGCTCAGAAATTCTTCCAAGTTATTGTCGTTGCAATCTGGGGGCTGGCTTTCTTTTTGTGGTGTGCTTTTTCTCTGGAGAGTTGCTAGGTTGCGTGTGGTTCTTCTCCTCCCTACTGTCTGTTTTCTAATTTGCCGTATGCGTTGGGACACTGTGTTGTTGGGACTTGCCGGCATCTTGGGTGGGCTTCTCTGTTCCCCTCTGGTTCTTCCAGGAGTCATCTGTCAGTTTCAAGCAGCCTTTACTGGAGAAAGGTCCCTGTTCTAAAATGCCGATGTGGGGACACACTCCCCTGTGCGCCTGGTCTGCCCCGGCGGTGGGTTCCTGCTCCCCTCTGGGCTTGGACTGCAGGCCAGAGGGGGTCTGGCGTGGGCGAACTTCCCCCGCTCACCTCTGGCTCCTGAGGAAGCCTTCTGCAGGTAGTCTTTACTGTAGAAATGTCCCTGTTCTAAAATGGTGATGTGGGACACACTCCCTGCGCTTCTGGTCTCAGGCACACTATTCTGCGCGCCTGGTCTGCCCCGGCTGTGGGTGCTCGCTCTCCCTGTGGGCTCAGACTACTTGTTCGTAAGGGGCCCGGTGTGGGCTAACTCCCCAGCTGGCCACTAGCTCCTTCAGTAGCCTGTGCTGGGGTCAAGTCGCTAGGTGGCACCAGAGATCTCTCCTAGAGCCCTTGGGGAGCTGATTTTCCACCCCGTGGGACAGGGATCAGAGCGGGGATGGTAGGGTACACCTCAACGGCTTTGGGGTGCTGTGTCTGCCTTGTGCCCCACCGTCGTGGGGAACCCACGCCCCTAATTTCGTGCCCCGGGTCTCAGTTCCAAAGCCCTCAGTTCCAGGACGCGGGCTGTAGCCCAGATCAGTGGC
This sequence comes from Talpa europaea, assembly GCF_964194135.1. Lineage (NCBI taxonomy): Eukaryota > Metazoa > Chordata > Mammalia > Eulipotyphla > Talpidae > Talpa > Talpa europaea. The sequence continues at coordinate 48,837,186 of NC_140073.1, read as the reverse complement.
GCGGGAATGGCGCCTTTTGAATCCCGCTCCCCTGCCTGGGCGCCTTGTTCCTGCTCACTCAGGGAGGGCCTCCGCCCGGGTCTCAGTTCCAAAGCCCTCAGTTCCAGGACGCGGGCTGTAGCCCAGATCAGTGGCGCGGGAATGGCGCCTTTTGAATCCCGCTCCCCTGCCTGGGCACCTTGTTCCTGCTCACTCAGGGAGGGCCTCCGCCGTCTCCCCGCAAGCCTAGGTCGCAGGCGTGGGGACCTGGGCAGCTGCAATCCGAGCGCCGCTTTAGCGCAAGCTTACCGGGCGGCCGGGGCTGTGTGCTGGTGCTGGTCTCCTCCTGGTGGGCGGGGCTCTCTTTAATGGCGCCTGGAGCTCACCTCCGCGGCGGATCCTGCAGGGTTCGCCTCAGCTCCCGTTCACGGGGTGTGGTGGCTGAAATAGTTCCTTTCCACTCACAGTCCCACTTGCTGCATCCGTTTTTCTTGTTGGGCGTTTTGGTTTGTTGTTTCCCTCGTCTCTGCCGGTCGGAGAGTGCCGCCTCTGTGGGCGGGGGAGGGGAGCAGTGTTCTGCGCTTCCCTCCCTTCTCGTCCTCTTTTATGGCAACTTTCTTCTTCGGGCAGTTTGCTGGAGTCGTCCGTTTATCTTCCGTGTCCCAGTTCTCACTGGGACCTGCCGCTTTTCCTCCCTATTAACTTTTTTTAATGGGAGATCTTACTCGCAGCGTCTCCTCGCCGCCATGTTGCTCCGCCCCTTCAATTCCTGCGTTTTAAATTCTCTCACCCTCCCGCACTTCTGACTGTACCCAGTGCTTGTATAAATAAATAAATCTTAAAAAAATGAAAATACCTGCATTTTAAAAAAACCTCTTTATTAAGATAGAATTTACATACAACACTCTATTAGTTGCACATGTACTGCATGATTAATATTTGTACATACTGTAAAATGATCACCGCTTCAAGTCTAGTTAACATCACACATAGTTGTCACAAATTTTCTTGTGTGTGACAAGAACTTAAAAGATTTACTCTTAGCCCTACTTATAAATAAGCAATGCACTATTATTAACTATAGCCACCATACAGTACATTATATCAAGTTTATATTTTTTAATTACCTTCACCCATTATATGTACCCTCAACCCCTGCCTCTGGAAATCACCAGTTAGATTTCTGAATCTATAAATTTGGTTTTTGTTTATTTGTTTTAGATTTCACATTTAAGTGATATCATAGAATATTAGTTTTTCTCTTTCTGATTTATTTCACTTAGCAGAGTGTCCTCAGGGTTCATCCATATTGTCACCAGTGGCAGAATTTCTTTCTTCATTATGGCTAAATAATATTCATATATATGAAATTGTGGTTTTGATTTATAGTTCCCTGATGATTACTGATTTTGAGCACCGTTTGGCCCTCTACATATCTTCTTTAGAATAATACCTATTCAGATCCTTCTACATTTTTTAAATTGGATTTTTTATTTGCCATTGAGTTGTATGAGTTGTTTTTATGTATATTGGATATTAGCCCCTTAATCAGATACATGATTTGCAACTTTTTTCTGACTTAGTGGGTTGACGTTTTGTTTTGCTGATGGTTTTCTTTGCTTTGCAAAGGCGTTTTGATTTGATGTAGTTGGGCTTGTTTATTTGCTTTTGTTGCCTTTGCTTTTGGTATCAAATTCAAAAAATCATTGCCAAGTCTAATGTCAAGAAGCTTACTGCCAGGAGCAATAGCTAGAACTTTTGCTGGTAGAAGCTTTATGGCTTCAGGTTTTGCATTAAATCTTTGATCTATTTCAGTTGACTTTCATGTTTGGTGTGAGATAGCTGTCAAGTTTCATTCCTGCATGTGGCAGTTTTCCTAGCACTGTTTATTGAAGAGACTGTCTTTTCTCCATTGAGTTTTCTTGGCAACAAATATTAATTGGCTGTGTATGTAGTCAGCTAACTTTCTGTTTCTTTCAATAATGTATAATAGTTTTCAGTGTAAAAGTCTTTTACCTCTTTGGTTAAATTTATTCCAAGTTACTTATTTTTTTTATGCAGTTATAAATGGGATTGTTTTTCTGATTTTCTGCTAGTTCATTATTTGCTTATAGAAATGCAACAGATTTTTTGTATATTAATTTTGTAACCTGATATTTTACTGTATTATTCCACTAGCTTTTTACTGTAATCATTGGGATTTTCTATGTATATTATCATGTCATCTGCAGGTAGTGATAGTTTTAATTCTTCCCTTCTTGGGTATCTTCTATATTCTTCTCTTGTCTAATTGCTCTTGATAGGACTTCCAACACCATATTGAATAGTCATGGTGATAATGCATATCCTTGTCTTTTTTCTGAATTTAGAGGAAAAATTTTTCACCATTGACTTATGAGGTTGGCTATGGGTTTGTCTTAGATGACCTTTATTATGTTAAAGTGTGTTTCCTTTAATGAGGGTTTTTTTTAAATCGTAAATGGATGTAGAATCTTGTCAAGTGCTTTTTTTGTTTGAGTCTATTAAGAGCATATATATTTTTTTCTTTTTTGTTGATGTTATATACCACATTTACTGATTTTGGGTATGTTGCCTTTTTGGAATAAATTCTACTTGATAATAGATAATAGTGTATGATTCTTTCACTGTGTTGTTGAATTCAATTTGGTAGGTTTTTTGTTGGGGATTTTTGCATCTGTTCATCAGAGATACTGGTTTATGTTTTCTTTCTTTTGTGCTATCCTTGTCTAGTTTTGGAATCAGGGATTGTTGGCCTCAAAAAAATGCTTGGAAGTTTACCCTCTTTTCACTTTTTGGGAATTTGAGGAGAGGTGTTACTTCTTTGAAACTTTGGTAGAATTCACTAGTGAAGCCCTCTGGTACTGGGTTTTGTTTTGGGGGAGACTTTTGATTACTTTTTCAGTTTGCTGATTGCTCGTTCAGAATTTTTGTTTCTTCCTCATTCAGTCTTGGAATGTTGTATGTTTCTAAGAGTTTGTTTCTTCTATGTTGTCCAACTTGTTGCTATGTAGATATTCATAATACTCTCATAAGCCTTTGCATTTCTTTAGTATCTGTTGAAACTTCTTCTGTTTCTGATTTTATTCATTTTTTCTCACTTCGAAGTCTGGCTAAAGGTTTATTTTTCAGACCTTTTCAAAGAGTCAGCTCTTGGTTTCAATTGATCTTTTGAATTGTCTTTTTGATCTGTAGTTCATTTATTTCTGTTCTAATTTTATAATTTCGTCCTTTTACTGACTTTTGGCATTGTTTTTTCTTCTTCTTTTTTTAATTTTCTTTTTTTATTTTTATATTCCCTATACAACTGACCCCAATCCCTTCTTCCCCCCCACCCCCAAAGAGTGTCTCTGGTTCATAGTTGTTTGTTGATTTTGATTTTTTTCCTTTCTTATAGTTATTCTTTTTCCTGGTCCATATTTAGGTTTTCTGGATTCCTGTTATGAGTGAGACCCATTTGGTATTTTTCTTTTTCTTTCTGGCTTATTTCGCTGAGCATGATCCCTTCCAGCTCCATACATGTTGCTGCAAATTGCATGGGTTTATCTTTTTTCAATGCTGAGTAATATTCCATTGTGTATATGTACCACATCTTCTTGATCCAGTCATCTATTTTTGGGCATTTGGGTTGTTTCCAAAGCTTAGCTATTGTAAATTATGCTTCTATGAACATTGGGGTGCAGGTGCTCTTTGGAATTGATGTTTCTGTGTCCTTTGGGTAAATACCTAGGAGTGGAATTGCTGGATCATATGGAAGCTCTATCTTTAGTAGGTTGAGGAATCTCCACACAGTTTTCCATAGCGGTTGGACCAGTTTGCACTCCCACCAACAGTGCAGAAGAGTTCCTTTCTCTCCACATCCTCGCCAACATTTGTTGTTGCCAGTTTTTGTAATTTGTGCCATTCTCACTGGTGTGAGATGGTATCTCATGGTAGTTTTGATTTGCATTTCCCTGATTGCAAAGTGACGTTGAACATTTTTTCATATGCCTGGTGGCCATTTGTATTTCCTCTTCGGAGAAGTTTCTTTTTAGCTCTTCTGCCCATTTTTTGACTGGATTATTTACTTTGTTTTTGTTGAGACTCATCAGCTCTGTAGATTTTTGTGATCAGTCCTTTATCATTAGTGTTGGGTGCAAAAATGTTCTCCCAGTCGGTGGGGTTTCTCTTTGTTTTGGTTATTGTCTCTTTTGCTGTGCAGAAGCTCTTTAATTTGATATAGTCCCAGCTGTTGATCTTTGCCTTCACTATCACTGCTTTGGGTGATGCGTCTATAAAGATGTCTTTGAGGTGCATGTCATGTAGTGTTTCGCCTATATTTCCTTGTATATATTTTATGGTTTCAGGTCTTATGTCTAGTTCTTTAATCCATTTTGAGTTGGTTTTTGTGCATGGTGTGAGGTAGTGGTCAAGCTTCATTCTTTTGCATGTAGCGACCCAGTTTTCCCAGCACCATTTATTGAACAAACTTTCTTTGCTCCAGTGCATATTCTTTGCTCCTTTGTCAAAGATTAGTTGACCATAGATCTGTGGGTTTATTTCTGGGTTTTCTATTCGGTTCCATTGGTCCATGTGTCTGTTCTGGTTCCAATACCATGCAGTTTTGATTATTATGGCTTTTTTTTTTTTTGGTGGGACCCTCGCTGGTGGCTGGGGATCGAACTGGCGCTGCAGAGGCTGCAGGCAGCCTCGCAACCCAGCACTCAACCTCTGCGCCACCAGGGGAGGCCCTCATTATTATGGCTTTGTAGTACAGTTTGAAATCTGGGAGAGTGAAGCCTCCATTCCCTTCTCTTTTTTTTCAGGAGGGTTTTGGCTATTCGGGGTTTTTGGTGGCTCCATATGAATTTCATCAATATTTTTTCTATTTCTTTGAAGAATGACATTGAAATTTTTATTGGAATAGCATTGAATCTGTAAATTGCTTTTGGGAGGATGGCCATTTTGATAATGTTAATTCTTCCAATCCATGAGCAGGGGATGTCTTTCCATTTCTTTGTGTCTTCTTCTATTTCTTTTAACAGTGTTTTATAGCTTTCTTTGTATAGGTCCTTTACCTCTTTTGTTAGGTTTATTCCCAAGTATTTGATTTTTCTTGTTTCAATAATAAAAGGAATGGTTTTCTTGATTTCTTCTTCTTCAGATTTATTGTTTGTGTATAGGAAGGCTACTGATTTTTGTTTGTTGATTTTGTATCCTGCCACTTTACTAAACTGATTGATTAGTTGAATTAGTTTTTCTGTGGAGTTCTTGGGGTTCTCTATGTATATTATCATGTCATCTGCAGATAGTAGTAGTTTGACTTCTTCCTTGCCTATTTGGATTCCTTGTATGTCTTTCTCTTGTCTTATTGCTCTGGCTAGGACTCCCAGTATTATGTGGAAAAGCAGTGGTGAGAGTGGACATCCTTGTCTTGTTCTAGATCTTAATGGTAATGCTTTCAGCTTTTCACCACTGAAAATGATATTGGCTGTGGGCTTGTCATAGATGGCCTTTATGATGTTGAGGTATGTTCCTTGTATCCCGAGAATTTCAAGGGCCTTTATCATAAATGGGTGTTGTGCTTTGTTGAATGCTTTCTCAGCATTTCTATGGATATCATAGAAATATCCATTTCTATGGATATTATCATATGGTTTTTATATTTCTTTTTGTTGATGTGTTGGATTACATTTATTGATTTTTGCATGTTGAACCATCCTTGTGTCCCTGGATTAAATCCTAGTTGGTTGTGGTGAATTATCTTATGGATGCATTGTTGGATTCTGTTGGCAAGGATTTTGTTGAGGATTTTTGCATCAGTGTTCATTAGGGAGATTGGCCTGTAATTTTCTTTTTTTGTGCTGTCTTTGTTGGGTTTTGGTATTAGTGTAATGTTGGCTTCGTGGACGTATTTGGTAGTATTCCTTCTTTTTCAGTTTTTTGAAAGAGTTTGTGTAGGATAGGCACTAATTCACTACCATACGTTCAGCAGTGAATTAATGTTTTTTCTTTTTGTAGTTCTTTTAGATATAATCTTAGATTTTTAAAATTTGTGATCCCTCTTGGGTTTTTTTTTTTTAAATGTATGCCTGTATTGTTATAAAATTCCCTCTTAGCACCACTTTTACTGTATCCCATAGGTTCTAGTATGTTGTATCTTCATTTTCCCTGGGTGGTTGTACTTTGGGGAAGAAGGGGCATTTTGGGGGGAATTACTGGACACTGAACTGATGTGAATTCCTGGAGATCTAAAACACCACAGTGATTCATCAATCTGAGTAATGCTATTGAATATTAGGTGAGCCAAGAGAATTTTGACTCAGGCTCATTTCCACAGGGGTCCCAAACCTACTCTGTGTTTTTCCCCCCCCTCTAGTTCTGGAATGCATAGTTGAAATAAACATACCCTGAAGCAGGCAGAATCCCCACAGTAGTACTCCATTATCAAATAGAAGTTATATATCAGGTACACCTCAGGTATTGCAGGTTTGACTCCAGACCACCACAGTAAAGTGTATATCTCAATGAAGTGAGTTGCGTGAAGTTTTTGGTTTCCCAGTGCATATAAAGGATGTGTTTATATGCACTGTTAAGTGTCCAAAAGCATTATGTCTAAAAAAGTCAGTGTATGCACGTTAATTAAATGTGACACAGAGCTGTGAAGTGAGCACATGCTACTGGAAAATGGCACCTATACACTTGGTCAACACAGGGTTGCTACAAACCTTTAATTTCTGGAACAAAACAAACAACAACAACCTACAATATCTGCAAAGTGCAGTAAGGCAAAATGCAATAAAACAAGGTGTACCCATGTAAGAGTGAGTTCCAGAAGATCCTAAAACCATGAGTAAGTTCCTTGGACAGCTTTTCATTCTTACCATAGAAAGTCACCACAGAATGAATTACCTAACATAATGAGGCTTTTTATGCCCATGATGGCTCATATTCATTTTAAATATAGCTTAGTTAACATATAACTACACTAAAGTAAGAAAACAAATTTTCTGTGGTCAGGGGCTATTAAGACACTGAGAACTCACCCAAAGCTAGATAAAGAAGAAATAGAACACCTAAACAGACCAATTACAAGCAGCAAAATTGAAATGGTAATCAAAAACCTCCCCAAAAACAAAAGCCCAGGACCTGATCGATTTACAAATGAATTCTACCAAACATTCAGAGACGAATTAGTGCCTATCCTTCACAAACTCTTTCAAAAAATTGAGAAGGAAGGGACAATACCAAACATGTTCTATGAAGCCAACATTACACTAATACCAAAACCGAACAAGGACAACACAAAAAAGGAAAACGACAGGCCAATCTCCCTAATGAACACTGATGCAAAAAACCTCAATAAAATTTTAGCTATCAGAATCCAACAATGTATCCATAAGATAATTCACCACGACCAAGTAGGATTCATTCCAGGGACACAAGGATGGTTCAACATCCGAAAATCAATCAATGTTATCCAACACATCAACAAAAAGAAATATAAAAACCATATGATAGTATCAATAGATGCTAAGAAAGCTTTCGACAAAGTGCAACACCCATTCATGATAAAAAGCCCTTGAAATTCTTGGGATACAAGGAACACACCTCAACATCATAAAGGCCATATATGACAAGCCAACAGCCAGTATCATTCTCAATGGTGAAAAGCTGAAAGCAATTCCATTAAGATCTAGAACAAGACAAGGATGTCCACTCTCACCACTGCTTTTCAATATAATGCTGGAAGTCCTAGCCAGAGCAATAAGACAAGAGAAGGACATACAAGGAATCCAAATAGGAAAAGAAGAAGTCAAACTATCACTATTTGCAGATGATATGATAATATATATAGAGAACCCCAAAAACTCCACAGATAAACTAATTCAACTAATCAATCAGTTTAGTAAAGTGGCAGGATACAAAATCAACATGCAAAAGTCAGTAGCCTTCCTATACACAAACAATAAATCTGAAGAAGAAGAAATCAAAAAAACCATCCCTTTTATTATCAAAACAAAAAAATCAAATATTTGGGAATAAATCTAACAAAAGAGGTAAAGGACCTAAACAAAGAAAACTATAAAACACTGTTAAAAGAAATAGAAGAAGACACAAAGAAATGGAAAGACATCCCCTGCTCATGGATTGGAAGAATAAACATTATTAAAATGGCCATCCTACCAAAAGCAATATACAGATTCAATGCTATTCCAATAAAAATTTCAATGTCATTCTTCAAAGAAATAGAACAATTATTGATGAAATTCATATGGAATCACAAAAAACCCCGAATAGCCAAAGCTCTCCTGAAAAAAAAAAAAAAGAAGGGAATGGCGGCATCACACTCCCAGACTTCAAACTATACTACAAAGCCATAATCATCAAAACTGCATGGTATTGTGACAAGAACAGACAGACCAATGGAATCGAATAGAAAATCCAGAAATAAACCCACAGATTTATGGTCAACTAATCTTTGACAAAGGAGCAAAGACTCTGCATTGGAGCAAAGAAAGTTTGTTCAATAAATGGTGCTGGGAAAACTGGGTCGCTACATGCAAAAGAATGAAGCTTGACCACTACCTCACACCATGCACAAAAATCAACTCAAAATGGATTAAAGACTGGACATAAGACCTGAAACCATAAAATACATAGAAGGAAATATAGGCGAAACACTACGTGATATTCACATCAAAGACATCTTTACAGACACATCACCCAAAGAAGTGATAGTGAAGGCAAAGATAAACAGCTGGGACTACATCAAATTAAAGAGCTTCTGCACAGCAAAAGAGACAATAACAAAAACAAAGAGAAACCCCATCGACTGGGAGAACATTTTTGCACACAGCACTAATGATAAAGGACTGATCACAAAAATCTGCAAAGGGCTGGTGAAACTCAACAACAACAAAGAAAATAATCCAGTCAAAAAATGGGCAGAAGAGCTAAAAATAAACTTCTCTGACGAGGAAATGCAAATGGCCAACAGGCATATGAAAAAATGTTCAACATCACTTGTAATCAGGGAAATGCAAATCAAAACTACCATGAGATACCATCTTACACCAGTGAGAATGGCACATATTAAAAAAACTAGCAACAACAAATGTTAACGAGGGTGTGGAGAGAAAGGAACTCTTCTGCACTGTTGGTGGGAGTGCAAACTGGTCCCACCGCTATGGAGAGCTGTGTGGAGATTCCTCAACCTACTAAAGATAGAGCTTCCATATGATCCAGCAATTCCACTCCTAGGTATTTACCCAAAGGACACAGAAACATCAATTCCAAACAACACCTGCACCCCTATGTTTATAGCAGCACTGTTTACAATAGCTAAGCTTTGGAAACAACCCAAATGCCCAAAAATAGATGACTGGATCAAGAAGATGTGGTACATATATACCATGGAATATTATTCAGCATTCAAAAAAGATAAACACATGCAATTTGCAGCAACATGGGTGGCGCTGGAAGGGATCATGCTCAGCGAAATAAGCCAGAAAGAAAAAGAAAAATACCGGATGGTCTCACTCATAGCAGGAATCTAGAAAACTTAAATAAGGCACTGGGAAAATGAATAACTATAAGAAAGTGAAAATCAATATCAACAAACAACTAGGAACCAGAGACACTCTAGGGGTGGTAGGGGGCGGGAGGGGAGGAATTAGGGTCAAAATAAGGGGGTTGTAATTGTATGGGGAATATAAAAATAAAATAAAAAAAAAAGACACTGAGAACTTAATCTTCCAAAATGTCACAAACACCATCTTATACCCCACCACCCATCCCAGCATACCAGGAATTATGGGATAACATCATGCCATCATCTTGCCTAGAACAACAAGAAGTTGGGAGGGGACTCTGGAACCAATAGTTGGGTCATGGAATACTCCGATATTACAATTGCATAAACTCTACAGCTGCTAATGAGATTAATGGGACAGGAAGCAGTAGAAGAGGGAGAGACGGAAAAAAATCAGTTTTTCCTTTGTCTGTAGTTTATAGCAGGTGGGTGGAGACTTCATTTGAGCTTGGTGAGTTTTGAATTGAACTGCACTAGTATTTTCTATCTATTATTGAATATACAAAAGAAGACATTTTAGATTGGAAGAGAGTAAGAGAAATCTAATGTGGCCACAGAAATTGCCCCTCTCCCTGGCCTGTAACAAAATGACTAGACAAAGATAGATGCACCATTAAGTGGCAAACTTGGAAAGCAAAGTGAATATCACTACTTGGTTAAACTCTTTGAAAAATTCCTTGCATCTGAGACTATTATTAAGTCCATTTTTTCATAGTTCCCCTCGCCAAGATCTCAATTTCATTGTTTTGGTAGTTGCTAAGCTTGTGTTAAAATATTTGGTTCTTGTAACATGGAGTTGAGTCTTCCCTTTATTTCTTAGAATATATTTTATGGTTCTTTTCTGATTCTGTTAATTATATTTTCTTGGGTACAAGTTATTCTGTTACAGTCATCTGCTCCTTAGTGATGTTTCAGTAAACAAACTGCATGTAAGTGATGGTGGTCCCAATAGGTTATAACATACAACCTAGATGGGAAGTGAGAGATACTATCTAGGTTTGTGTTATTACACTCGTAATATTTGTATCATGATGATATCACCTAACACATTTCTCAGAATATGTCCCTGTTGTTAAACAAAGCATGACTGTCATTGGTTTTACTCAGTTCATTTGTTGATTTTACTTACACATTTTCTGATTCCTAGTTGTGAAGATCATCTTTTACAGAGTAATCCTTCTGATATCTAAATCCAGGATAGCTCTTGCTAGGAGAGCTGCTTGCCTGTTTCTATCTTCTTGGAGCCCTTTTTTTTGTGCCCTTGACCAAAGAGAATTTGCTTTCTTATTTTTAACATGGTTATATATTAGCTAATCTATATTTTATAACAAAAAATACAATTTTTTCAGATTTTATATGGAAAAGAGGTCATTTATATTTAAATGGAAACTGAATTCTTTGATATGTAATATCTATAAAACTGTAACACTGTTTCTTTTAGCAAGTCAAGAATTTTCACTCATAAACTACTTTAGGAACAGAGCACATCAGGGCTGGTTTTTTTTTTTTTTAAGATTTTTTTTTATACAAGAACTGGGACACAGGCCAGATGTGCTGGAGGGTGAGGGGATTCACCAGAGACAGAGCAGGGAACAGAACAGGCAGACTGACTGAAATACACTGCTGAGGGGAGCAGCGGGCGAGACAGGAGAGGTCTGCTGCACCATGTGGGTAGCTCCCTGGCCAGCCGGGATTGAACTTGTGCTGCAGAGACTGCAGATAGCTTCACAGCGCTGTGCTCAACCGCCTGCGCCACCAGGGAGGCCCAGGGCAGTTTTTAAAAGGTCCAAATCTCATATAGAACAGAGCAATTAATATGGTGGCTATATTTGTAGTTTTGTAAGAAAACATATGCATATGGACAATGAATCTGCCAAAATGGAAATTTTTAGTTTTATTAAGGTCGTAAATTTATGGATGAGTTTTTCTCTCTTGGCATCCCAGAATTTATATATTATTTTTTAAAGGGGGGTGTGTAACTTTTGAGTGTATATTCTAAATGACTTTGAAGCATTATACCATGTATACCACCTCCTATTAATATACCCAATTTCTTTATAGTATAAAGTTAAAACTCCTCAACTAAATGTCCCCAACGTATCTGTTCCCATATTGCCCCTCTTCCTACCTCCCTCCATTTTCTTATGCCTCATCTAGTCTCAGTCTTCTCCCATTTCATGACTCAGACGCTGCTGCTGGTTTCTGCTGTATTTAAAGACTTGAAACACATTTTTGCAGGGTCGTTTATCTAGGTACAGGATTCTGGTTCTTCTGGTCTATCGTTGTCCTGAGTATCTTTGGGATCCTGACTGCCTATTCTTTATTATTGTTGGTGAGTAATGTTTTCCATTTCTCCCACTTCCTTCTTGAGCAGCCTAAGGAAGTGCTGGTGTCTGTAGTATGGTACTCAGTCGAGACTGGGAGCCATCAGAACCTTCGATCACTCTCGTCTTAGCAGAATTTGGAGTTTACACCTGCCACTTGAATTGTGGGTGAATGAGAAAGAGACTTGTGCTATTAGAGGGTGTGTCTTACCACTTTTACCCTTTGAAGGGATGGTAGAACATCCTCCTTTTATTCCCATTCCTTAGCTTTGTTCTATAACCCGCCTAGTATTGTCATTTTAGGTACCTTCATTTCATATTAGCAGTGCCTTTACACATTGAACGACCTGTTTTCATATCCTGTCTCCTAAGAATCAGTATTTCTGGGTCTCACAGATTAGCTGTTGTTAAACCTATTATAGTACAAATGCCAATCCCCTGGTGCAGGTACAAATTACATTTTAGCAAAAGTCTTTGCAGCGGTCACTCTCCCAATGTTGCCTGACATTGTTGTGTTGTGTAGTATGACAAATTCAGGTCAGGCAAGAGAAAGCTTATGGGAGGATAACTTTTTAAGTAATTGGAGTGTTTTAGTACCCACTTACACACAGGGCATTATATCTTTGTTTGTTTTAATGATTCCTTATCCCCACTGTTTTCCTGTCTGATAAAGAAGATCCCAACCCTTAAATAAACTGCCATTTGCATCATTTTTTCCCTTTCAACCAAAGTTATTAATCATTATATGAATGATAGGTACTGAGTAAATACAGATCAATAAAACAGAAACAGAAGTTTCTGTTTCATGCAGGACACTTCATAGAAATAAATATGAAATATGGCTACAAAAATCCCTTAGTTCAATGAGTTTGGAATCTAGTAGGACAACTAAGTCATAGACAAGCGTAAATAGCACACAAAGATCATTACAACAATCTTTAGAGAGACTTGAATAAAGTTCATCATGGGTTCTAAGAAACGGGGGTTAATTCCGTCAGGGCTAGGTAAATGACCTTGGAAGAGCTGACCCTGACCTCTCTTCTCTCACAAATAGGTCTAAGTAATACTAGGAATAAAGTCCATCACAGGGAAAAAAAATTCGCAGGAACTCAGGAAGGATATTAGTGTGATGATTGTTAGGAAATTCCAGAGGAGTTAATAATCAATCCTTCTGGGAGTGCTGGTGAATTTTACAAATAGGAGGTGACACTTTAATTGGCTTTGAAGGGTCAGCGTCATGGGAAGAGAGAGCTTTTCAGACAGAAAAATGACATGGCAAATTCTCAGAGACTGAAAAGTACAGCATTAGCAAGAAGTGAATATAGTGCCAGAATGTGAAAGGAATTTTCAACTACAGAACAGTGCTTTGGACAGCAACTTGGTGATTTTAAACTGATCTTTTCCTTTTTCTTCTTTGCTTTTTCAGCTACTTGGATTTTTGTTGATTTGGGAAGGGTATGAACTACATCTGCACTGGTTTCATAAGGTAGGACTTCTGAACCCTCAGGAGGCTTTAGACCAGGCAGTCAGTGTTTGGTACAGAGTTGCCCTTTCTCTCATTCATCCCCTTAGAAAGAAGAGATCTACTGACACTGTTTTAACTGAAATCATTAAATTTCTAACATATCAGTGACATGTAAGAAACTGGACCCAAACTTAATTTTTTTCACATTCCTGGTTTTAGCATGTTTAAACTCATTTCTGTGACTGTTCTTATCCCAATAAAATATTAGGCAAACTCCTTTACTTTCCCAGTTTTTTATAGTCATAAGAATATTCTTATTTCAGTGATTAAAAGTTTCAGTAATCAGACTTCTTGTAATAACTTTCTTCCCTCTCTGTTTGGGCCTCATGCAGGCCTGGCAACATAATGGTGGTGGAGAGAGAATGATGGCAGGCCCCAGGGGAAGCGGAGATAGAAAAAAGAATATAGTCCCACAAAGAGGCACAATAGGTGTGTCTGGGTCTGTTCCATCAGAACTAGGGATATGCACAATTATTGCCTCTTAGCCTCCTAGGCCTTTTCTATGAGTATTTTTGGAGATCCTTCTGTTGACAACCTTGACTAATTTTCTTAATAGAGTTAGTGCAGCTTTTTCTCTACTCCCTGAAATTTCTCTGGGAGGTCCTCTTGATCCTCCCACTGCCTTAGTTTGGAGCCCTTTAAAAAATGACACCAGCATTGTTTCTCTGAAGTAAGCATCTTTGCCACCACCATCTGGACAGGAAGCTCATTTCTAGCATAGCCTCCCTCATCTGGGTGTGCCATGAGCTTAAGCAGTTCTAGCCATAACCTCTTGCTTTTCTCTATAGATTTTTTTCGGGAATGATTTTGATAACCATTCCTAATGTTTCATCCAATCCAGGAGTGTGTCAGACTCCCTTAGTCATCCCCTTCAAATTACTCAAGTGAGAGGTATGAACTAGAAATGCAAACGTAAGAGTTATTGGAATAGATGGAAGTTGAAGTCACAAGTCACATCTTATAGGGAAAAAATATAGGTTGAGAAATGAACAAATAAGTTTTATTTAGATTACCGTCTGTTTTGCAGTTGGGAAAGCATGATCAGTTAGTTGATACCAAGAATCCCTCTATATCAAACCATCCTGATTACCATCCTAAGCTTGTGTCTGTTATGCAAACTATGCTAATCTTGCTGTAGGCAGTAAATGCTTCTGCTTGGCCTCAGCCATGGCAGGATCTATTATTACCTTTGAAATTGGGAAGGCAGTTTCAGGGTCAGCAGTTTAAGAACCTTTATGTAGCACAGAGAAGAGCCACTCTAGCACTTTTAAAGGACACTGACGTTTTCTTCACCAGTCTAGTTTTCACTGTTGTCTGAGAACTCCCAGAAAACAGGATAAGGAATGGATTAGCTGATCCCTGGTGATAACATTGCAGTAAACGTTTCTCAGTAAATCTGAATTCCTTTTCTACATTACATCAAAAAATGCTGGCATCCCAATATCATTAAGCATAGGCCACTATTGAGATAACCAGACAGAACTATCTTAGCTGCATAATACCTGGAATCTGGTATATTGAAACCAGAATCTCTGTTAAGTGTGCTCATTATCAATAAATTTAATATCATCTAAAATTATGTTCTTTTCTTTTTGTCTAGTACCCTTAGGATTCATCTCCCCTTCCTGTCATAGTCTTCAGGGTTTATTTATTTATTTTTTGGTGGTGGTGGTTTTGTTGTTAATATTAATTAGCAAAACCTTCATCTCCCTAGGCCTTCTTGGCTCTAATTCTAGTTATAAGTGTAGGCAATGAGAAATGGGGTGTAAGAAGAGTTGGCATCCCTTTTGAAAGTAAATATCTTAAGCTTGGTCCTTCAGACCATGATGAGGTATGCTTAACCGACTTAGGATATACTGCTTCTGTTGGCAAAGGAAATTCTGTAGGACTTGGAGTTTAAGTTTTAAACGTGGATTCAGAATAAACACTGAGGGAAAGGGTTAGCAACAGGCCTGTAATTGATTCTCCTTCTACCTAGGGATGCTCAGAAATAATGAATCATCTTGAGTAAAACTCTTGTAAACATACTAATAACCCAGCCCCCAATGGCAAACACACTGAAGATATTAATGAAAAAATAATGGAAAATTCTTATCTGTGAACCTTTCTAGCAGGATATAACCTGGTATATCTGGGTTGCTTATTGTAAATAAACCTAGAACTTACAGATTTGTCAGGGGGAGGGGAGACCTGACTGGCTGGAGTCGTATAGTTAATGGAATATGAGATAAGGATGCTCAATAAATACTCCATAAATGCTCCATAAATACCAAAAATACTCCTTCTGTGAAGCAGTATATCTGTATACTTTGCTCAAAACACTCTTCACATTTTAAGTCCAAGACTAAAATTATCCTAATAAATGAGAACAAAGAACCTTTTGTGAATAGCTGCATTTGATAGGATCAGCTTTCTCCAAGGGAAAATGTTCTGTCTGTACTGGTGTTGGTTAAGATCACAGGATCACATAAGATTTATGTGAGTCTGATTTGACAATTAAACCTTTGTGTTATGATGCATTTGATAGGTTATTTAAGATTTTTGCATTTATATATATGAGAGATTGGCCTATACTTTTTCTTTCTTGTAATGCCCTTGTTAGGTTTGGGTACCACTTTTACTGGTTTCATGAAACAAGTTAGAACGTGTTCCCTTTTTTTAGATTATCTGAAATAATTTGTTAACGATTGGAAATATTTCTTCCTGAACTGTTTGGTAAAAATAACTATTGAAGTCAGCAAAGGTTGCAGTTATTTGGTGAGAAGGTTTAATTATGGATTCACATACTTTAATAGATGCAGAGATTATGTAAAGAAAGGAAGCAAGCACTCTGTAGGGCAATATAGATGTAGAAAAACTACATTTTGAAGTGGAAGAAGTTAAAAATTTATGTCTTTTTGGTCTCACGGTTCTTTCTCTATGAAGTATATAGCGTCTTGGCAGGCAGGTTTTCCCCCCACCCATTTAACAAATTGTTGGGTGCTTACTGTTGCCTTCTGTAAGGCAGTGAGGCTATAATAATAAATAGATACTGCCCTTCACTTCATGAAGCTTGTAGTCTGTTGGAGAAAATAAATATTGAAAAGCCAGTCAAAACAGTAGTGAAAACAGTAGTGGAGATTTGGAATAGTAATTTTTGAAACTGGCAAGGTTGAGGACTCAGCTAAGGTGAGAGATGCTAAATCAGTAATGGCGTCAGACCACGCAGCTGGGTAATTTTTCCCCCAAGCTCTCTGTACAGCAAAGACTTGGGAGACCAGAAGGTAAATGACCATATCCATCCAATGTTGGGGGTTTGCAAGAACCTTAGATTAAAAAAAAAAAAAACAATGATGAGGAAATGAGTTCCCTCGCCCTGTGGAGACATACATAGATCCCCAATGACAGTCATGATCCCAAGCCTAGTGCCTGGCAGTCAAGAAATTCTTTGTTTCCCCAGGTGCTGATTTTGCTAATCCTTCTGGCAGAGTTGTTTTTATTGTGGCTTTTATTTACTTACTGGAGAGAGAGGTGGCTGACAGTAGGGCTGTCACTGCAGGTAAGCATCATCCTGTGGGTCTAGCACTGACTGTCCAGGTGTATTGAGCCTGACTTTTGCCTTTCTCCCAGGTGTTTGCTCCCTTCATACACTTGATCTGCATATGTGTGATGACTGTTCTTTCCTGGCCAACGGTTAGTTACTTGATCCATTTGGAAAGAGAAGGTATGTCATGAGGCAGAATCTTGTCTGTTCCTTTTAGTTCTGGGTATAACTTACATACTGCACTGTCACTATTCCTCTTTGAAATTCATTTCGCTTGTACTAAGGTCTGCTCCTTGTGTCAAACTCACAGACCCTATGTGGCCTATCATAGTGTTCCTTACCAAACAGGCCTTCTTCTGGAAGATTTTCTAGAAATATTCTCCTTCTAGAATCTATGTCTCTATTATTAGACTTCAACTAGGTTGGGATGGGGACAGGACTAGGCAGAGGCCATTTTAATCTTAGTTGACCAGAATGACAGGACAAGTCAAAGATCTTTTAGTTTGTATTCTGTATTACTAGTTTCACCTGATGAACTCAGACTAGGTTCAGATATCCCTGGTTATGTCCTAGTAACTCAGAGCGACCCCTGTGAGTCCCTGTCACACCCAAGGACTTACAGCAGAAGTAAAGATTTTTATCTCTGCCATTGATTTCCTCTCTGTTCTTTGCCCTAATATCACAGAAATAAGGAAGAATCATAGCTATAAACTAAATTATTTTGAGAATAGAATTGATTTTGAGATTAGAATTGTATCTCAGAACTCTTACTAAGACTCCATTAGATTTAGATTCTTCTACATCTCCTTTTTCACTTTTGGTAAAATAAGGAGTATTTGCTTCCCAGCTTGTAGGAGATGCAGACAAGAGGGAAACTGGATTTGTAGTGTTGCCATTAGGTGTTTATATTATGTGTATGCAGAGAGTGAATTTTTGGAAGTGTTGCTGGGGCAATAACTTAAAAGGGATAATAATGAATTCTTTTCTTTTTCACTTCCTAAATTTTAGTTCAAAGCAGAAGATACCAGATGATACATTATGGGAGAAAAACAAGGAAGAGCAATAATGTACTTGTAAAGTTGAGAGGTTAGAGCTGAACATCTAGATTTGAGAATGACTAAAGTACAAGTTGTAACTTAAAAATGTGTGAATGGGTAAAATCTGTAGAGGTTTAAAACAGTAAGTATTCTATGATGTCCAGTGATAATAGTTATTGTGGACAGTTATTGTGGACTAGGTTGAGTCTAGCTTTGAATGCAGATTTGTGACAACCAATGTCCTTTCACTGTACTGCACTGCTGTACATATAGGGATGGTTTAGATTGATCTTTACAAGTTTCAGGGGTTTCTCAGAACCAGCCAAACTCTCCCTCCTAACAACATATTCCTTAACAATCCCAATCTTTCCTTTTCTTCCCACTTCCTGTTCAGTCCATTCCCTTCAAAGTGTGCAGTTCCAGCTAATGTGCCTTAATAATAATGCTTATATTGGGATAGTCCTGATGGCAGTTTTGTGATAGTTGCTGGGGATGACTCTCCATTCCTTTTTTTTTTTTCTTATTTCCCTCTCCTTCCAACTTTTTCAGCTATGCAAGTGGCTGTGGGATTGCCCTTTCTTTCCCTTCTTTTGTGTGTCTATATCATACCAATTGGAAAATATTCTCCCTGCATTCAGGAGAAAGACAAACTAGGACCCAAGCCAGACTTCTTTGGACACAGAGGTGCACCCATGGTAGGTCCAAGCATAATTATGGACATGGGTGAGTATAGGTGCGTGCAGTGTGTGGATGGGAGAGGGGACCTTAGAACCATAGGAACCCCTGGAGAGGAAATGGTTTGTCTTGAGATGGCAAGAAGGAGGAATTAATTGTAGAGACTGTACTTAAACCCAGGCCACCTAACTTTCAGTTCATTTCTCCTTAGTGTGGCCAGTGATACTGTCTCAAATAAGCAGAGCCCCAGAATCAGATTGGTTAGAGGAAAATACAGGCAGATTCTTTTAAAAAAGAGCCAAGGGAACCAAAGTTTGCTCCTAAATCCTTCCCTAACATGAAAGGGACGTTCGGAGAGACTCAGGCATAGAGCCTGATGTCCTTTTCTTCCACAGCTGGGGCCTGAAAATACCATGATGTCCTTTGAGAAAGCTGTTGAACAAGGAGCCTTTGGATTGGAGACTGACATATACGTCAGGTAGGAAAGCAGGGCCTGGGGTGGGGAGGAGATAAGGCCAGTGCCATGGAAGGTGACCATCCTGGCCCAAGCTGTCAAGAGGGTAAACCCTGAGAAGTTTCTTCTGTGTTCATATGGCACATGTGTACATACCACACATATGAGCCACTTCTCCCTTAAAAGCTATACATCTGTACCACTACTTTGTCAACCACAGGTTATAAATCATACATACTCTATATAGTCTCCACACCCCATTGCAAACCATGCTTACAGCTTAACCCTATTGTAATACCTTAACAATCCATTATCTTCTCCTGAGTGCCAGGGAGATCCACATGAGTAAGATAATAGTCCTACCTAAGAGATTTTGCCAGCAGTGAAGGAGACATGACATGTTTACAGACAACCACAATGTAAGATCATTTGTGGTGAGTGCTTTTCAGAGAAGAATAAATAAATAAAATGCAGTGAAAATTCAGTAAAGTACACTTCCTAATGTGTGATAAAGCTCTATGGTATCTAAATTTGTTTGGGTTGAACTTTTTTTTTTCTTTTAAAGAATTTTTTTTTTTTTTAGAGAGGTATGTTTTTATTTGTTTGTTTCGTTTTTGTTTATACACGCACTGGGTACAGTCAGAAGTGCGGGAGGGTGAGAGAATTCACCAGAGCCAGAGCGGGGAGCAGAGCAGGCAGAAGGACCGAAGTACACTGCTGAGGGGAGCAGCGGGCAGCAGGAGAGGTCTGCGTGCCATGTGGGACCCTCCTCCGGTGGCCGGGGAGCAGCCGGGGATCGAACCGGCGCTGCAGAGGCCGCGGGCAGCTTCGCAACCCAGCGCTCAACCGCTGCGCCACCGGGGAGGCCCTCTTTGGGTTGAACTTTGAAGGGAAAATACTATTTTATCTAATTGGTTAGAGAAAAGGGTACTTTTGGCAGAGGCAACAGCTGATTCAAAGGCTTCTACGTGAGAAAGAAGTTTATAGATCAGTGAGCTAACCTGTATGGATGCCAGAAGTGATATTCTGGCGACAGAAGAGGGCTATGTGAGGAGTAATATGACTGTAAGGCTCACTGAGGCTAGATCTCAACGATCCCTACGTGTATATAATGGGCAGTCACAGCAGGTTTTAGAGGACAGATTACCTTATCACTTTAGGAAGATCATCTGGTAGTCTATGAGGGAAAATTGTGAGAGACGAGGGTATTAGGTGGTGGCAATATCCAAGGAAAACAAAGGAAGACTTGGATCACAGCAGAGATGAAAACAAAAAGACATGTTTTAGTGTAGAATCTATGTACCTGAACAGCTGGAAGTAGATAAGCATCATCTCCAGCATAATGACTAGCATATTAATGAATGTTGTGTGTACAAAATACCTTCATATTTATTCTCTGAGCAAACAGAACATTCTGTTTCACATGTGGTTTTAACCTGGGTTCAAAGAAGGGAAATGTATTGTTAACATCCTAAGACTAGGTGTACTTGGTAAAACCAGGATTAATAGATTTCCTGACTTAAGACCGGAGTTCTTGACATACGCGATAATGACAACTGTTCCATACAGAATATTTTAATCAGAGCTCCTGGGTTCATTCAGGGAAGTGCCTGGTGTCATGGTATAACGTGGTAAAGGTGCTGAGCCAATGACTCCTGGTACATTTTCTTTCTTTTTTTATTTCTGTGACCTCAGTTTTGGTGCGGATGATTCTTCCAATCCTTCAGTTTCTCTGCTTATTGACGTCTTCATTTCTAATTATCTTCTTCTCCACATACTTTCACTACCCACGTTTATGGTCATACCCTAAGTCTCATCATTACCAAAATTTGCATATCAGAGTCCAGTCAGGGTATGAGTACCACCACACCAGTAATTTGAACAGGAAAACTATAATATCAAGAATTACTAAGTGGGGCTTCCCCGGTGGCGCAACGGTTGAGCGCTGGGTTGCAAAGCTGCCCGCGGCCTCTGCAGCGCCGGTTCGATCCCCGGCTGCTCCCCGGCCACCGGAGGAGGGTCCCACATGGCGCGCAGACCTCTCCTGCCGCCCGCTGCTCCCCTCAGCAGTGTACTTTGGTCCTTCTGCCTGCTCTGCTCCCCGCTCTGGCTCTGGTGCATTCTCTCACCCTCCCGCGCTTCTGACTGTACCCAGTGCATGTATAAACAAACAAACAAACAAACAAATAAATAAATAAAACATACCTCTATTTAAAAAAAAAAGAATTACTAAGTGGTAAATTGTGGTTAACTACTAAAACAAACACTTAATAATATAGAAGTAGCAAAAGAAGCTAGTAGAGCTTTTGTTCTAGGAAAAATGGGGTAAGCACATTCTACCCTATTCTTTTCAAGAATTATTTAAAAAAAAAAAAAACCCTGCCATAAAGTAAATTTAAAATCTGGACAAAATTCACAAAGCAATTGACAGAAGTCTGAAAGTTAGAGAAAAGAAGGTAAACTGGCTAGGGTTCTTAAGATTACAGGAACTCCCTAGTAGGGAATGAGTTACCTCTTGGTTTGTTTTTTTTTTTTTTTCCATTTTCCTTATATATCCTGATATGAGTTCTGGAGAGACCTAACCCCAAAACACCAATAGATGCAAACAAAAAGATAAATCTCCAGAAAAGTCTGCTCATTCTAGTCAAATAAGTAGGAAAAAAGCTGCCCAGCAGGATATAAACATACTGACCATACCCACCCTTCTCAAGTACATACCACAAAAAGCATTTCCTCTTACCTCCTGGGCTGTGGCCCTGAAGACTGTGGGCAGATTCTTGCAGTCCATTCCTGACCTGAATTATGAGGTAGTACTCCATATCCCACATCCCCCTCCCCAATTTGAAAGTGAAGGGAGAGTTATTGAGGAGTGTTTTGTGTGTGTGTATGTGAAAGTATGCTTAACATAAAGTTAACCACTTGAATGTGTACAGTTCTGTGGCATAAAGTACGTTCACATTGTTTTGCTATCATCGCCATCCATCTCTAGAACTTTTTATCTTCTCAAACTGAAACTCTGTATCCTTGAAATAGTAACTCCTTGATCTCCCCTCAAAATGCCTGTCTCTTGATCCAACAAATTGCATTCTAAATTAGTTAACAATTTTCTGTTTCGCATAACTAACATCATTCCTAGAAACTGTCATTATTTTCAGACAATATATTAAATAGAGAGAACTGGGCCTCCCCTGGTGATGCAGTGGTTGAGCCCGCAGCCTCAGCAGCACATGGTGTGCAGACCTCTCCTGCAGCGCCCGCTGCTCTTGTCAGCAGTGTATTTTGTCAGTCTGCCTGTTCTGTTCCCCGCTCTGGCTCTGGTGAATTCTCTCACCCTCCCGTGCTTCTGACTGTACCCAGTGCTTGTATAAATAAATAAACAAATCTAAAAAAAAAAATAGAATTCTTGAAAGCTCCCCTGAAAAGCTATTAGAAACAACAAATTAATACTGTAAAGTAGCAAGTTAAAAAATTAACATACAAATATCTGTTGCATTTTCATATACAAAAAATGAGTAAAAAGTCATCTGGACCTGTCTTAAAAATCTAAAAATGGAAATGCCATATGACCTAGCAATCCTACTTTTGGGTATTTATCCAAAGAATATGAAACCATCAACTTAAAAAAGTACCGTGTGGTGTTTATTGCAAAGTTATTTACAATAGCTAGGATTTAGAAGCAACTTAAGTGCCCAGTGATAGAGGATTGGATTGAGAAGATGTGGTATATCCACACAATGGTATACTATTCAACTATAAGGAAAGATGAAATGTTACCAATTACAGCAAAAATGAAAGGTCAGCCATATTCTCACTGTATATAGAGCAACACCTCACTGGAAAATACGGAATCATT
Organism: Talpa europaea; assembly: GCF_964194135.1. NCBI lineage: Eukaryota > Metazoa > Chordata > Mammalia > Eulipotyphla > Talpidae > Talpa > Talpa europaea. The sequence continues at coordinate 48,814,224 of NC_140073.1, read as the reverse complement.
TTCTGAAACAATCTTGCCCTTGTGTAGGTCAGAAGGAAAAATCTTGCCAGCATTCATTGGGAATCAATGAAAGTTGAAGCAGAGTTGACTGAAAGAAGATCCCAATAAACTAGTATAGACCTAATGCCCCCTCTCTCCACCAACTGAGTCTCTGCTTAACTTTTTATTATTATTATTATTATTTTTCAAATTTTATATATTTTTTACATCATTTTCCATTTTTGCACAATGTATGCATTTTCATCTTGGTTATAGTCCCCATACAATTCCCACCCCCCTTGTTTTGATCCTACTCCTTCCCCTCCCCAAATCCACCCCCCTGTAGTGTGTCTGTGGTTTATAGTTGCTTGTTGATTTTGAGTTTTACTTTATTATAATTAGTCTTTTTCCTGGTCCCTTATTTAGGTTTTCTAAATTCCTGCTATGAATGAGACCATCTGGTATTTTTCTTTTTCTTTCTGGCTTATTTCACTGAGCATGATCTGCTTAACTTTTTAAGGGCATAAATGTAAATATTGTACCTTCCAAGAGATGTGTGACAAAGATACCAGTTATTTCTCTCGGTACTGCCTGCACCTTAATATCCATGATGAACAAAATGTTAGATATTTCAATAAAGAAAGCAAGCCCTATTAGAGCCTGAGACAAAAGGAAAAACCAGAAACATTAATTTTATCTAGAGTTAAAATTTAATGTTTTGTTTATCATGGACTTTTGCATTACTTTTAATCTTTTAAAATATTTCATTGATAGTATTTCTCGTGATTGCTGATTTTTTAATTGAATTTCCGTTAAGTTTTTATATGAGGCAAGTGCACTACTGTTTTGCTATTTGTTTTCTCATTTCCTACTGCCTTTATATTAATGGAGTACTTTTTAGGACTTTATCTGCAATGTTGACTTATTTAACTGTATTTCTTTTTTTGGTGATTGAACTGGAAGTAATATGCGCTTTCCCTTATCACCTGTTCCACAAATATTACACATTTTTTATTTAAAAAAACAAGTCTTTCAACAGTATGTTCCATTTCTCCTCACCTATCATTTGATCTGTTACTGTCATGAATCTCATCAAGTTTTGCTTTAGTCAATATTTAAAAAAATTAAAAAATGAGAAAAACATTGAAATATTTACTCATCTATTATTTCTGGTACTCTTCATTCTTCTGTGTAGATTCAAGTTTCCAATTAGTATCTACTTTTGTGTAAGAATATCTTTTATTTTTCTTACAGCACAGGACTGCTGAAAATGAATTATGTGTCTTTTGTTTATATGAAAATGTTTTCATTTTCCCTTCATTTTTTTCTGTTAAATATAAGTTTATTTTTGTTCCTGGGGAGGTGGTGGATTTTTTTGTGTGTGAGAAGGATTTTGTCTTGTATGAGCTCAAAATAAGTATTCAGTTTATTAAAGTTAAATCCCCGATTCTCTATAAACTAGTAAGTTTAGCTTATAAAGCTTATTCTACCTATAAATCTAACATTTTGGCTGTCATATTTGAGGACCTAGTTTTAAGTTACCCCATTTCTAAGGGGTGGCCCTCTGCAGTCTCTAAAGAATGCCCATGTAATTGTTGAGTTTTATTCACTCTTGCTGGATGGAACTTGAATGGTTCACACTTGTGTGTGAGTTCTTCAAATTGTTTGTATTAAAATTTTCTGGTAATTTTTCTTTGCTTAGAAGTTGTTCTTGGCCAGCTTCATAGAATTTTACACTGCGCATGTACCAGTCTCTCCCTCTGTTTCTCTCTCTTCCTCCCTTCTCCCCCCTCTCTCCTCTCTCTCTATCACCTGTGGGACTCTAGCCCACAAATTCTAGCTTTCTAGGGCTATCCTCAATCTGATTTCTTTCTCCTTCAGCATGATAGAGCTGAATCCCTTTTAGGTCCCCCTTCCCATTCCACAATCCATTGTTCACCTGTAAGGAGGAAGCCTGGGTAATTGTAGAGTTTATTTCACTTGTTTGCTTTCCCTCAGAGATTATAATATTACACTCCCTGTTCTCCATTGAGTGAAAAAGTTATTTTCCTTATTTTGTCCAGTTATCTATTTCTGGGCAGCAGATTGCCTCACCTCTGTGGCTTCCTCATGACCATTACTGAGTTCTTTTCATAGATACTATAATGAGAAAAGAAGAAATTTTCATAAAAGTCAAGATTTTTCAAAGCAAATAGCAGATAATAGAACAGAAACGTCTCTACTTATACTATCTATTGTGAAGGAACTAGCATCATAAATACTGAGAGCAGGTGCCTAGAAGGAAAATGAGTCAAAAAAACATAAGAAGATTGCATGGATGCCTGCTTAGTATGGTTCTGAGGACTTTAAGACCTTGCCTCTTTTCCACCCTCCTTCCCTAACTCTTAAGTCATTACCGTACCTACTACTGTGTTCCTGATGCCAGAGAGGCCCTCAATAGAGAAGAAACTCTTAAGCCGTCATTAATATGAGCATCTCATGTCACAAAAGATTGATCTCTAGGACAAAAATATTGACATCAAAGTATAAATGACTGGTACTTAGTGCTTTGTGACTTTTAGGAGGGAATAAGGAACTTGAGTAAATTTGTGACTTTTGGGGGTATTCTGAGAACCCTGGCTGCCAATGTGGCTGAATTCAGACTATCGATCCTTTCCTTGCTTTCCTCCCTCTGCCTGCAGTTACGATGGGGTGCCTTTTCTCATGCATGACTATGACCTGAGAAGAACAACCAATATCATGGAGGTCTTGCCAAATGCTGCCTTCCTATCTGGTTCCAGCTTCACTTGGAATTTCCTGTCAACTTTGAATGCAGGCAAATGGTTTTTACGGTCACCGGTAAGACACATTTCTTTACTAAATAAACCTGCATTGAATCCCTCCCTCCTGGAGATAAGAGCTTTAGATGAAGATAGGCAAGCATATACACAGTTTCATCCCAATTTAGGGAGGAAGACTATAGCGTTGGCAGGAGAGCTAGTTTCTTTCTCAGTAATTTAGTCAGTCTGATGGCTGCTGTCTACATTCATTAGAAGACAAACTTAACCTTGTCATTTAATCCCATTTTATCCAAGCAGGTCATGAACTTTTACAGCATACCCACCATGTAAATAGCGTTTTTTCCTGGGCAAATATTTTGAGTAATTCACAGGTACAATACAGACTAGGAAAAGTATTTATTCTTGACCATTACTTATTACCATTCAACAAATATTTACTGAATACGTATTGGATACTGGGCACATAGAATATACTGGTGAACATACACTAAGCCATATGGAGTTCACAGGCAAGCAATTACATACATTTTGATAAGTGCTAAACTAGAGTTAATTTTTTGGTTGTTCAGGAGCATGTCAGAACTACATTTAGCTCAGTCTGAGGGATGAAAATGGGTAATTCCGGAAGGAGATGTATAGACTAATAAAGGTGTGGTAAAATATAAAGCATGTGCTGTGTTCAGTGTCATTTTGAGGCAAGAGTGAATCCACTTGAGAAAATTGGAATATTGGGAATATAAATTGGTTCTACCATCATGGAAAGCTGTATGGATAGACCTCAGAAAATTAAAAATTGAAATTCCATGTAACCCAGAATACATAAACATTAATTTGAAGAGATACATGCCACCCCCTTGTTAATCACATCTTTATTTACAATAGCCAAGGCTTGGAAACTACCTAATGCTCATCGATAGATGATTTCATTTTCATGGTCTATATACACAGTGGAATACTGCTTAGCTATAAAGATGAAATCCTGTTATTTGCAGCAATGTGGATGGACCTAGAAAGGTTATACTTACTGAAATTAGTTAGATAAACACACTGTATAGTTTTACCCATATTGTGCAAAGGAAACAAAATGAATGAAGTAAATAAAAAAAAATAAAATTTTAGAGTATAAGACCAAATTAGTGACTACCCGAAGAGGAGGACGTAGTTAAATCAGGTAAAAGGGGTGAACTATATGGTGAAGGATGTAATTGAATTTTTAGTGGTGAATATAAGGTAATATATTTAGCTGTTGATTTATAATGATGCACATCTGAAACCTATGTAGTATTATAGTGCAATGGTAGTTCAATAAAATTTTTAAATTTCAAGAACAGTATTCCTCATGAATATTACAAAAGTCTTCAGCAAATATTAACAAATTGTATCCAGCATCATATAAATTTATACTATGTTGTAATCAAAGTAGTTTTATCCTGACAGTGCAAGGCTGTATCACAGTCCAATTGGAGAGTACTTCCGGTTTCAGCTCCAATGTATACAGCTTGGGAATTGTTACTCCCATCCTTAAAATAAAGTTAAAGCCAAACAAATTAAAAACCCATAATTTTTCCTAGCTCTATTAGAGAACTAAAATCACAGTGCAAACCACCACTCTGAAATCTTGAAAATGTGCAATTTATGGCATTGGTAAGTTAATTGTCCTGAAACAGTATTGCAAGTAGCATTTACTGCCACAAAAATGAGTCCAGTGCCAGTTTTTGTCCCTGCATTTAATAAACCCCTTCCTAATTGAGCCATAATATTTCTTTGATTAAGTTCTACACAAAGTGTTAGCCATTATATATTAGCTGGTCAAAAATAAATCAGAACTTTTCTATTTTCCAAAATTACTCAGATTAAGAGATTTAAACCATTAATTTCTAGCCCAAGCCTTGGGCTATTTTATTTACCACACCAGCCAAAATGAAAGATACATTTTTGAAAATCACCTCAAAATTTTCAGTTCCTGTTGATGGGCTCAATATCCTTAGAAGGCTGTTTCCTAGGAAATATGCTATTCCTTTACACTATAAGCAGATATTGTCTGTTGAGGGTTTGGGGAGACCTATAATTGGAGAGGTCTAACAGCTTCACAGAACATTTGACCTTGTCCTAGGTTACGATCAAAAAACCTTCCCCCCCCCCCCCCACGTATTAAAGATTGCAAGAGTAGGGCCTCCCCTGGTGGTGCAGGCAGTTGAGTGCTGCGCTGTGAAGCTGTCCGCAGCCTCTGCAGCGCAGGTTCAATCCTGGCTGGCCAGTGAGGGTCCCACATAGCACGGCAGACCTCTCCTGTCTTGCCCTCTGCTCCCCTCAGCAGTGTGTTTCAGTCAGTCTGCCTGTTCTATTCCCCACTCTGTCTCTGGTGAATCCTCTCACCCCCCACAATTCTGGCCTACACCCCACTTCTTGTATGCATAAATAAATAAATCTTTAAAAAAAAAAGTGAAGATAAAGTATCAAGAAAGAAATTACTTGAATCTTAAGAAAATGTGAGAAGCTAGTGTTTCCTTCTCCTGAGAGATTGCCTTTTATCACTGACTTCATCCACATAATTCTCTAAAATTGACAAATGATGATGAAAGTAGTTAGTATATGTGTGTGTTTATATATAAGGACTGAAATATAAGATGAAATTCTGTGTATTGCAAATAAAATATGACAGTTTCTGCCATGAGGGAGTTCACTCCAGGAGAAGCAGTAAGAAGTGAAGGAATGCAAGTGAATTGTGCCTTTTCTACACACATGCTCCTAGATCTTTGTAAATATTTTATCATTCAGTATTCAAAATAATCCCTTCTCCATTTTATAAATTGGGCAGTAGAGACTTTGAGAATTTAAATGGTTTTTTATCAAGGTTAGCCAGCAAGATGAATGTGAAGCCTGGATTTGAATCTGATCTAAGATGTAGGTAACTAACTGAAGAAGGCAGAATGAGACATAGAATTACAAAGGCAGACAAATGGCCATTGATGATTACTGTCATTGAAATTTCTTTAGCTCAGAAATATTTAAGGACGAGTTCCTGAAGGTTAGTAGCATTTGAACTTGCATGTTGAGGACAAAATTTTAAACAGTTGAATATGGCAAGGAAGGCCATATTCCTTGGGAGTATTGGGATTGAATCCAATTCATTGTGAAGTCAAAGCCTATGTTCTTTGCATTACATAAAACTAGAATAATAAGAGCAAATGTGGGAAGCCAGTGTGACTAAAAAGGGATTTTGTTACTTTGAGATACAGAAAAAAAGCTAAAAAGGAAATTCATGAGAAGAACATGAAGGGACTTTCAGTATAATATAACAGTTTCTGTGATAGAGAAGAAATCATTTAAAAAATCATAATTACCTGTTTAATTTCCCTCCTTGGGATCTCTTATTCCAGGACCAGTATGTCAGAGGAACTGGTTGGTTGAATGGTAATGGAGTAACATGGAAGTAGGGCTGGGTGTGGGATATGTAACAAGAGAACTGGAAAATTCTTTTGATAGGAGCCAATGTATTCTCTGATATATTTATTTTTAGCCTTTTTATAATATGGAACCCCTATCAGAGGCTGATAGTGAAAAAGCTAGAAACCAGACGATTCCAAAGCTATCTGAATTTTTGGAACTTGCACGGAAGGAAAAAAAATTTGTGATGTTTGATCTTCATCATCCTCCAGTAAAACATCCTTTCAGAGGCAGGTTTATCCGTGAAACAGTACAGGTGATCCTTGACTCTAAAATTGAGCAACATCTGGTATGTCTAACTCAATATTTATGGTAGAGTTGGGAGGGTGGGTAGCATGTCCCAGGAGCATAGCAGTTCAATCTGACCTACCTTGCACGTCTTCCCTTGGATCCTTCAATAATTTTGCTCCCTATAGAAATTTTCCTTATACAGTTACATGTGGCCATGACCCAGTTAAATTTCTTTCAGTGCAGAGAAATCGAGGCTGTTTGCTATTTCACACCAAATACAATATCAGCAGTCTGTTAAAAAAGAATGTGTGTAATGATTATTTGATGTGACCTGCCTCATCACCAGCATAGAGATATTAGAAAAGCCTGGAGAACTATAAGATTGAGAGGATTTTGCTTCAATCAATAATACAGAAAGGACGTCTGATTCTTATTTGAGCAGAGATTTGTTCATCATGTTTTGTTGAAGCAGCTCTGCTTTTGGGCAGTTAATCATTTCAAATCTCATATTTTCAGAATGAGTAATAAAGCAAATGGTACATGTCCTTTTGCAAATAGAGCTGTTTCAACAGATGACTTATAACAGCATTCTTTACTGGCAGAAAATGACTCCTCTCAAAGGTGATTTTTAGGATCACTAGCCAGGGGATGTTTGATTCCCACCTCTCATCTGCATCTACCAATTCCTTATCTACTTCGGTAAATATGAAACTGTCAGCACACAATGGGCCCTTGGTACATGTTAACTGAGAAAATTCCAGTCTGGTGCAACCCTGGTGAAAACTCCTTATAAGAGTTAATTAGATGATATTAGACCAGGTTGACTTTATCACCGAGGGCTAGACTCTTTCTCTACTGCCTGTAGACTGTAACCAGTGCTGAAATGGGCTCTATCCAAAATACACAGGGCTGTTTGCACCTAGACAGCTGGATTATCCACTGAAGGACCTCTTGTTTCTCCTTACAGGTTTTTTGGTTACCAGGTTTGGATAGGACATATGTCAGGAACAAAGCTCCTGGTTTTCAGCAGGTGGGCCGGTTCATCCCAGTTGAAGCCCTTGCAAAACAAAAGATAAGAATAATAAATGTTGACTATAAGAGATTGTTCTCTAATGGTTTGAGGTGAGTGTTTGGCTACACCTCTGTTGGCATGTGTTGCCTTACTTGCACAAAATCTGCACTCCAGTTGAGCTACAAGGCTTCCCCTTTTGTTTCAGGATTTCTATATGTGGCTGTTTTTTGGGTTTTTTTTTTTTTTTGAATCCTCTATTTCCCCCTTCTTGCCCTTCCCTCTCTCTCTTGCACCTTCCTTCTGCCAACAAACTTTTATCAAGCGTAGACTCCTTGGAACATAGTCTTCAGCCACTTCTCCTTTATGCTCCAGTCTCTCATCATTCAACTCATGTTTTTCTATCCTTCGTGTTTTTTATTTTTATATAATTTGGTCATAAAAAAGTCAGTTGTTTATATCCTCCTGTCATTACCAGATGGGTCGCAGTACCTCATGATAGTGTTATGACCAGATAGCCAGATTTCTTGTAAGCAAAATTAAGAACATAGCTAAATCTATATCTGTATATAACTTAAAATAGCCAAGCATGAGAAGAAACTAAAATTATTACCCACCATATTTATAAATATATAATTAGGTACAAATTTTCCGATTTAATAGTTCCTGGGAATAAAATGGTAACTTTCTGAAACTTGACAATTATTTATTACTTAATGTAATCCATCTTCTCTTTCTCTTCTATTTAAAAGTAGTATTTTCCAGATGATTCTAAATGCTTCAGAGACAAATTCTTCCTTGGAGATACAGATGTAGATCTATAGTCCTGTAGGTCTTTAGAATTTCCTTGGACTTAATGAAAGTCCCCCTAGATAACCTTTCTGCATCTCAAACCATGAACTAGTCTGATGCACATACCTCTGTTTCTGATCCTGCTTTTCCTGTTTCTCTGGCCACGGGTATTTGATCCTATGTCTTTTTTCTTTCAGCATTGGAAAATTATGTATTTTACCCCTCTTTCCCAGTCAGAATATTTCTCTTTGTCTAGTTGCTGCTCTATTTTGAGCACATTTCTCTGAATAGAAAATGGCTCTAACATGATTTCTTTCTCTTTTGCTCATAATTTAGATTAACCTAGTGGTTGGGGAAAAAATATAATAATTTCCATTTATTGAACCTTTATTATGTGTTGGTGCTTGTGTTTGGTGGGCACAGGCCCTGTTTCAATGCTGACTTACCTGTCTACCTGCCTCCCTACACATATGACTTTGGACAGCTTTCTAATCATCTATGTTTTATGCCGATTCTAATTTTATCTGGGAATACAGATTCGTATCAGCCCAAGGTCTGTACAAATGGTCATTTGGGTTTAGAAAGAACTAGAATTGCAATAATTGCCCTTTGGATTTATATATGAGGATCTCTAGATTATTATTTCTGTAAGTCAGGGGCTATACCCAAGTAGCACTTCAATAAACAGACAAAATTTGTTAAATTCATGAACAGGTAATGGAACGGATGAATAAATATCTGGATCAAAAAATAAAAAATAAAAATATTCAGAAATTTTGCAAACCTGTTTTACCAGTGGTAATCTGAAATTAGCTGTGGTACAGGTGTTTGTACCATGGACATTGGCAAATGCCCGCAAATAGGCTTTCCCTTTTTTGTTTCTTCCTTTCACTTCATTCCTTCTCCCTCCCTCTCTTCCTCTTCCCCCCACCTTCCTTTTCCCCTGAGACATCCAATTTACTGACATACCGCTGTTGTTACTAGAGCAGAGATGTTAAATCCATTCCATTATCTAATAGCAAATGAGCCCATTCTGCATGTCACATCATAAGTTGTTCCAGTACCAGGTGTTTGTGGTGATGTAGGCAACAACCTTTCACGAGCATAGTGGCTGTTCCTCTTTTAAATGGCGAAAATGAGATTAAGTCTAAATCCCTTGTGGGTTTTTTTTTGTTCCAGAGATTATAAAGAAGCTAACATTACCATCAACTTATACATCGTCAATGAGCCTTGGCTCTACTCACTGGCCTGGTGCTCCAGTATTCACTCAGTGACCACAGATAACATTCAGAATCTGAGACACATAAAGAATCCTTACTTCTTCATGGTAAGCTGGTTGTACAGATTGTTCTTCTCTGTCTGGTATAATGGGAGTCTCCATCCCTCAGCCTACCCCCTTCATAACCCACTGTGTAGTCCCTGAGCAGCTACTTAAAAGCAGAGACTTCTATGATATTGGAGATGTGACACTCTTGCCTAGGTCCTTTATGACTTTCAGGGAGAAATCAGTATTGTTTTAATAATTACAGTCTACTGAATCTTCACAACATCCTTTTCATGCTTTATGTAATTTAACCTTCTGAGTTAGTCACTATTATTCCTTTGAGGAAACTGTACCATGAAGATGGGTGCATATGGGTGCATGATACAAGATTCATTGTTCCTTCAGCCACACCTTCCTAGCGGCATGGTGACAGTGATAAAGGCATGGAGTGTGGGGAGAAAGCCAAGTGGACTTGACTCCAAAGTGGTCTGTGTGCCCTGAACAAAATGCTTTTAAAGAGGAGAGTCAGTATCCAGTCGCCCAGCTTAATTTCCCCTTCTGGTCTCACTATTGCTTATTGCCAGAGGCTTAGTGCTGTGAAGACTTGGGTTACAATCCCAACTAAATCCCATTACTTATTATCTGTGGAGGGAGCCCCAGTGTACCAGTCAACTCCTAGAGACCCTGTTTTCCTTATAGGTGTAGAACACAGTAGGTTGACTGAGTGTGACAGAGTAGTGTACAAGAGAAAACAGCTTAATTTCTTTCCACTGACTCTTTAAACTACTCTGATTTTGGTCTTTCCTTGAGTAGAACCTTATTTAGGTCCTATAACTTTTATGGTCATTCTAAGATAATTTTTTTTTTTGAAGTTCACTTCAAAGAGTCTCAGTTCTGTGTCCTGTCTAGGGTAATAACTCAAACTCCAGACTGCCTTGAAAGTTAAACCTTTAGGCACAGAAGTCTAAATGGGAAACCTCAATAACTCCAGCCTCACTTGCCCGTTTTTGATATGCTCACAGTCAAGATCAGGAGAAAGGTGATGAGGGTCAAGGGGACAATCTCAGAAAACCAGTAGTCTGTTGAGGCCCTCTGGTGGCAGTGCAAAATTTCTGACCCCTCCTTTCTCTAGTGGCTTAGGCAGCTTTCTGGAGTTTTCGGGAAACATTTAGAGGTAGGCCTGTTAGCACAGATAAAGCCTCTCCACTTGTCTATCCCAATACAATTCCCTTCATGTAGGTACTGCATATTTTTCTCTTGTTTTTTTAAAAATTGATGACAAGAGTAAATTTCTTCGTTATATAAGATTTAATCATTACAAAAATGCATAAGTTAGAAGCAGCCCCCCTATAATCCTATACTCCTACATCAATAATGTCTCAAAGTTGTCTGTTTAGATATATTAAATAAAACTTTATTACATAAAATGTGATTACATTCAGTATTTGAATTAACAATATTTGAATTTATAATAAATTCATGTGATTCAAAATTCAAAAAAGTATAAAAATTCTACACCTGGCTTGGGTTTTTTTAAAGGACTCAATTGGTCAGTTTACTAAGGGGTCAGAACCCCAAGGGCTTTTCCAGGTAGCCCACACTCTGGAGTTAGAATGTGCAGATTCAAATCTTAGCTCTTCCACTTACTGTGTGAACTTGCAAATGAGGCACAGTTTATTTATTTGTAAATTGGGGATAACAATAATATAATAGAACTTTTATCCAACACAATCCAGCCTGATCATTTCCCTGTGAACGGAAATAGTTAAAAGGGGAATAAAAAAATTGTATACATTCTATTAGCTTTTACTACTTAAAAAAAAAAACACCACCTAAACTCAGTGGCTTAAAACGAACATTTATTTCTCACATTCTGTGTGGTAGCTGAGGTGGTTCTAGGATGGGTGAGGGTGGCCTCATTCATGTGTGAGCCATTTGGGAAGCAAGGCCCATGCAGTGAGAGGGTCTCCCTTCGTGTAGTCATTCATCCTCACGGAGGCCAACTTGATCCTGTTCCCTAGTGGCAGTGGGCTCCTCGCTGCAAGAGAGCTCAAGCCACAGAGCACAAGCATTTCTCAAGGTTCTCCCCGTGTAATGTTTGTTAATGTTCCATTAGCCAAAGAAAAGCATATGGCCAAGTCCATTCAAGGTGGGAAAGGGGAGAAACAGACTTCACTTCTGGATGGGTAGGTATAGCCATGTCACATTGCCTGTAGGCTGCAGTTTGAGAGAAATATTGTGGTGATTTTAATAAATAATCTATCATGTACAAACCTCACACACTTTGTTTTAATATAAAAAATATTTATTCACTGTTTAACAAAAGTCATGTTCTTTAAGGATACTTGAGCTGATTGAATTCTGTATTTTCTTGCTTATTAAATATCCAAATGAATTTCTAAGTTGTGTTCTTTAAAGCAGAACAAGAACTTAAAGTCATTGGGAAAGAGAATCTGAATCTAAACAGATTTTTATAATCTTCTTACCCCAATCTTTTAGTGTTTCATCTACACTTAATTGAAGATATTTTAATGACTTAGTTTGTCTTTCTTGAGTTTTTCAAAGCATTGACTTTATTTTCATGAAAACGACACTTTTTTCCCCACACATTTTTACAGATTTAAGCAACATTTAATTACACTGCATAGTTATAACAAGTACAACTATTTTAAACCATTTGGGAAGCAAGAACAACTTATTCTTGATGACTGTACACCTCACCTGGTGGGCATCCTAGGTGAGGCCCAGACCTTAGTCAGTATGTTTCCAAGAGGGGGTTAAGAGCCTTAGTTTAGTGGAAGTTGCTTAAGAACTTCTACTGTACCTCCCTTGTAGTGCTGTTGTGATTGTGAAAATATCCTTAAAGTGCTTAGAATACTCCCCTAGTTCCTATAAATGCTTATTAATTATCAGTTGTTATTATCACTGTTGTGATCATCAATGTTATTAACATTATTACTCAGTCTAAGGGAATACCTTGGGACAGGGTGAAGAGTGACCTAAGAAAGAATAAAAAGCACCAGCCTCACTTGCATGAAGTAACATTGGAGGGGGAATAATGGAAGAGGAAAGGGAGGACCAAACCTGGAGATAATGAAGCTCACAGGGGAGGACCCGGGAGATGGAGATCTGGGAAACAGGTGACTCGTGTAAGGAGTATAGAGAAGGAGGTATGCTAGATAAGGAGGACTTTTAACTTTAGCATACTTAACTTGAAGCATGGTGATGATTTAGAACAATGATTCCAAAATATCATTTACAGAGTAGTCGCTTCAGCATCTCCTAGGGAGCTTGTTAAAAATGCAAAAATTCTGATTCCTAATATAATACCTATATTACTGAAAGCTATCCAGGGAGACTTAGCTAAACAGTCAGGTTTGGGAAATCATACCATGAAAACATAGTGTACTGGGAGTTATGAAACCTGGCCTGTGGTCCTGGATCCAGAAAAAGCTTGCTGCGTAATTTCTCTGGAGCTCTCTCACACCTCTACCGTGAGGGTCAAAGTAGATGAAGAATCTGAAGTGTTTTATTGCTTGTAGAGCCCCCTTACACATGTAAGGTGTGATTGTTAGCATGCAGCAGGTACTTTCTGTGTCAGAGACTACCACGTCAACCAAAGTTCCTTCCCCTGGTCTTCTTCTCCTCACCTCCCCCAGCCCTGGCAGACTAGGCCTGTGTGGTCTAAAAATCCCTTCCAAGTGTAAACTTCTTCTTTTTTTTTTTTTTTAAAGATTTATTTATTTATCTATATAAGCATTGGGTACAGTCAGAAGCGCGGGAGGGTGAGAGAACTCACCAGAGCAAGAGCAGGGAGCAGAACAGGAGAGGTCTGCGCGCCATGTGGGACCCTCGCAGGTGGCTGGGATCGAACCGGCGCTGCAAAGGCTGCGGGCAGCTTCACAGCCCAGCGCTCAACCGCTGCGCCACCGGGGAGGCCCCAAGTGTAAACTTCTTTAACTATGATTTGTTTTCTGTTTTTCAGACACCAGGCAACTATAGATTCTGGTGGATTTTGCTGGATAGCATTTCTGTAATTTCTATTATTGCCATATTTTATTATCATTGGTAAGCATGTATTTATAATTCTGAATGACTCCCAAAATCAAAGTATAAATGGTTCTTATGGAATGTTGAGAAAAAAGTTACATATTTCTGTACTCCCACATGGCAAGTTCTCAGGAAGATAGAGTTTATAATCTGAATCTCTCATTTCTTCTCATGCTGCTTATGGCTTCTAATCCCTCTTCTACCTCCCCAGTATAAGAGAGTTTCTAAGAATAGGACTCTCACTAAAGTTCAGTCAGATTCAGTATGGATCAGTTGGGAGAGGACAGGGGTTGAAGGTTGTCCAAAATAAAATGCCTCCATCTTCAACAAAACTTGACATAGCAGGGTATTGTGCAAAGAGCAAACTTACAAGTTGAAAAACCTGGGTTTTAGCTACTGGCTTTGGTTTCTGAGTAATCTTGGGAGAAATCACCACCCCTTTCCAGATCATAATCTTTTTATCTGACTGTCAGAATCCTGGAAAATGCTACAGGGTTGCAGGATTCAGGTGAAATAGGGAACAGCCTGGTAGAAGAGCTTTAGCTAGAGGAAATCAATGTTGTTTATACCCATAATTTCTTCCTTTGTGAGTTTTCATTTAGAAAGTAAGAATTTGTTTCTTTACTGGCCACTGCTTTGTATTATTCTCCTTTTGGGAAGAGGCCTATGAGACTTACAGTCTGTTTCCTTCCAGGTGGAAAAACAGCAAAAAAGAACTCTTTAAAGCCACCGGCACAAGCATAGGTAAAGTTAGAGGCCTAGGCCATTGCTATATCTTTATTTCTACCCTTTCTTTCAAGACACAGAAGCAGTTCTCATGTCTGACAAGAGCTAAGGTTATCTGAGAAATTGGGAAGAAGGGACCAAGTTGAAATTTGGAAGTGTAGGCTAGACGTGGATTCTAGAGGGCTAACAAAATAAAGCAGAAAAAGCATATTAGATGTCAATACCCATTTATGATTTTAAAAAAAGCCCTCTGGGCAAACTAGGAATAAAAACAAACTTCCCTAATCTGACAAAAGATAATTAAAAAAAATCTACAGTCAGTATAATTTTTTTTAAAGATTTATTTATTTATACAAGCACTGGGTACAGTCAGAAGCGCGGGAGCGTGAGAGAATTCACCAGAGCCAGAGCGGGGAGCAGAGCAAGCAGAAGGACTGAAGTACACTGCTGAGGGGAGCAGCGGGCGGCGGGAGAGGTTTGTGCGCCATGTGGGACCCTCCTCTGGTGGCCGGGGAGCAGCCTGGGATCGAACCGGCGCTGCAGTGGCTGTGGGCAGCTTCGCAACCCAGCGCTCAACTGCTGCGCCACCAGGGAGGCCCAGTATAATTTTTTTTAAAGATTTATTTATTTATACAAGCACTGGGTACAGTCAGAAGCGCAGGAGGGTGATAGAATTCACCAGAGCCAGAGCAGGAAACAGAACAGGCAGACTGCTGAGGGGAGCAGCGGGCGGCAGGAGAGGTCTGCGCGCCATGTGGGACCCTCGCCCGGTGGCCAGGGATTGAACCGGTGCTGCAGAGGCTGCGGGCAGCTTTGCAGCCCAGCGCTCAACTGCTGCGCCACCTGGGGAGGCCCAGTCAGTATGATTTTTAATGATGAAATAATTTTTCCCTCTAAGATCAAAAATAAGGTAAGGACATCTGCTCTTACCATTTCTATTTAGTATTGTACTGGAGCACCTGGCCAGTTTAATAGTATAAATAAAAGGCCTAAAGGAAGAAATAAAACCCCTGACTTGCAGAATGATTATTAATATTAAAAAAAGCTTAAGGAGTCAGCAAACAAACATACTGGAACTAATAAGTGAGTTAAGTTAGCAGTATCTTGAATTACAAAATCAACATACAGAAAAATCAGCCATGTCTAAGCAATGAATAATCGGAAATTTCAGAAGATTTAAATAGCATCATCCATAACGACATAAAATAGGAATAAATATGTTTGAATCCTTTTCAAAGAAGATATATGATTGGACACTGAAAATTACAAAAATTTACTGAAAGAAAGAAAACCCAAATAAATGGAGCAGTGTACCACATTGACAAATTTAAAATGTAGTATCATAAAGATATTAGTTGTCATGTCATATTAGATGTTAGAAATTGACCAGCAGATTAAACTCAGATACAATAAAAATCCCCTTCCTCCTGTGAAACTGACAAAAAAATGAATGCAACTTTTCTTTAAGATTAAAATTGCATTCCAGGCAAAAATAACTGAGTTCATGGTTTACTTCTTTGGAGTCTCACTTTCTTTTAGATTTTGGTCCCATGTCGTAAATTCTTGGGAAACTTTGTTTTCTGTATTATTCAGTTTTTAACTTGTCTTTCAGTAAGAGTTACTTTCTTAGCTCCATTATTGGGAAACATCTCCATCTATTTTTTTCCATCAGTTATTTTATTTCTATCAAGTTATTTTTTGAATGCTTACTATATGGCATACACTTCTGAGCATTATGTGTGCAAGCAAGACAAGATCTGGGCACTTGGAACCCTCCCATTCAAATTGAGGATGTATTAATTTTCCTGCTCAAATTAATTTGGAAGTAATGGTTGTAAAATGCATGACCTTTAAGCAAATGTTAGTTTCTACTTCAGAGGGCTTCCATGGTGAGCTAGAATCTTATGCAATAGACTGTAAAATTCTAGCACCATGCTGAATGAGAGGCTCATAATAGAGTCTGCACAAATTTGGGATAGGGAGAAAGGTAGGATGAAAGAAACTGAGATGGTAGTGAGGGACTAACATTTTAAAGATAAGTAAGATTTAGCATCAGCTAAATCAGCAGCAGCAGAGGTTGGAGAAGTAACATTTGAGGAATCCGTTTTTGTCTTTTCTATCCCACAGATACTCAGAGCATAAATCTCCAAAGGGGAAAAAGCGATAATCAAGAAACGTCAACTCCATCCCGAGTTAGGGAAATCCCTTGGACTATAGCATCCCTCTATCCAACTTTAACCCAGGATATAAAAAATTATCCAGGCACTCGCCATTTTTCAATAGTTCCCAAGAAGAAAGCCAAAATAGAACCAGAGCCTGTCAGGGAAAATATGAGCAGACTGACGCAAGCCCAGGGTGGTTCTAGACCAACAGCGCCCATGAAGACTGTCTTTGACCTGACCCAGTCAGCCTCGTGGGCGGCCACCCACCCGGATGCATTGCCCATCGTGAGTGCAGATGAACCATCAGTTTCCTCCACAGAGGTCTTCCATTCTGCAACACAGTCCACAAAGAACGTCTCTACTGAACCCTCCCAAGAATCCTCTTATGTGTTGCTTTCCAGTGCTTCCAGCTTGAGCTTGTCCTCTTTTTGGTCGTCATCTTCGAAGAAGTAATAGCCACATTTTGCCCCCTTTTCCTCCTCCTCGCTGTGCCCGAGGGTGGTGCTGGTGGGGAGAGGTCAAGAAAGCTGTGCGGTGGGGCCATTGAGGCTTTCAGGGGTACCATTCTGGTTTAGCTTTTTTTTTTTCTTTTTAATTAAAAATGCATCTCAAGAGGATGGGCAGGGGGGAAATGATCTTAGAGCGGGAGCTGATTCTCTGGGCGTCACAGGCTTTGTCTCTTCTCACTTTTTATAGTATCCCTGTTAAAGGACTGACGGGTGAACATCAGCTTGTAATAAAGGCAACATCTGAGGAACCCAAAGGAAAACGATGTATTCTCTAAATCCCTCTGTGATCACTCAGCCTGACAAGGGCTAGGGATGAGTGATGGAGCCTGAGACAGAATGACAGGTAGCTGGGCATAGTTATAACTCAGGGCCAACCATCTCATCCCACATCCACATTCTGTGATCTCCTGTGAAGTGGGATGCGTCCTAATAGGTTCATTGACTGATTTCCCATTGGGATGATGGTACAGTCCAATAACCCTGGGCCTCAAGTGGGAACAGCAAGTATCTGGACCTATCAATCTGAATGACTGCAAAGAAGGAAGCTTGGGATCTACCAAGTGAAAGAAGCGGTGAAATGAAATCAAAATGGAATATTTAAAAATACTTCATTAATCAAACCCAGGCATAAATTGTTGAATCATGTCCTTTTGACTGAACAGGATATTGCTACTTCCCTCACATAGGATTCAAACTAGTATAGAAAACAGGATAACTGTGACTGTAAATATAAATATTTAAGTAATTCTTCGTGGTTATGGTAGAGAATTACACCAGATAGTAGTAGTTCTTGGAATCTAGACAAGAAAGTGACATTATTTTGAGATTGAAAGAAATGTAGGAGGAATTAGAACTAAGATTTGAGAAAAGGAGAGGAACAGAGTGCATATTAAGTAGATGAGAATAGTCAAAACTTTAATAGCAATCAAACTTTTTATTGTCCTTTAAGAAATTGTGATAAAATACACATAAAATTTATCATTGTAACCACTTTTAGTTGTACAACTCAGTGGCATTAAGTACTTTCACAATTCATCAGTCTGTTCTGATTTCTGAACAGAAATTCTGGA
The DNA here is from genome assembly GCF_964194135.1 of Talpa europaea. Lineage (NCBI taxonomy): Eukaryota > Metazoa > Chordata > Mammalia > Eulipotyphla > Talpidae > Talpa > Talpa europaea. Next base: position 48,796,205 of record NC_140073.1, on the reverse strand, counting down.
TAAATACTTAAATTTAAGACCTGAAATCAGAAAACAGGGAAAAACCTGAATGTTGATCTCAGGAATGAGATCAACAGGCAACAAAAGGAATGAGATCAACAGGCAACAAAAGCAAAAAATAGATGAGTGGGATTGCATCAAACTAAAAGGCTTCTGTTTAGCAAAGGAAACAATCAAGAAAGTGAAAAGCAACCTATATAATGGGAGAACATAGTTGCAACCCACACACATAGTAAAGGATTAGTAGCCAAAATATATAAAGAACTCACAACTCAATGGCAATGCATGTATTCGTACGTACATACATACATACATACGTACATACTCAAAAAATGAGAGAGCAACTGAAATAGACATTTCTCAGATAGTCAACAGATACATGAAAAGGTGTCCAGCATCACTAATAATCGGAAATACAAATCAAAATGACAAAGAGGAATTATCTCACACCTGTTAGAATGGCTGTTACTTAAAAAAAAAGTGTTGGTGATAATGTGAGAAAACAACTTGGTGAGAATATAAATTGGTACAACCATTATGGAAAACAGTATGGGAATTACTAAAAGTGTTACATATACAGCTACTGCATGAATATGCAATCCCACTCCAGGGCAGAAAATTAAATTGTCTCTGAAAGAAGTATCTGCAATCCCTTGTTCATTGTAGCATTATTCACAATAGCCAAGATAGGCAAACACCCAAATGTCTGGCAATGGAAGAATGGATAAATATGTGAATATATGTATAATTCTATTATAATATGTATTACATAAAATTCCATTATAAATCTGAAAGAAAAAAATCATTACATTAATATTATATATATATATATCAGATATATATTCCTATATCTATATTAGTATAGATATCAGGTATATATATCAAGAAAATGGAATTCTAAAAAATTTCTTTTGGTTTCCATCTGCGGAGGTTATCTTTTTCCATCCACCCCTTTCAGTCTGTGTGTGTTCTTAGAGCTGAAGTGAATATCTTGTAGGTAGTACATAGTTGGGTCTTGATTTTTTTAATCCATTCAGCTACTATGTGATTAGAGATAGTCCATTTACATTTAAAGTAATTACTGATAAGTATGGACTATTGCCATTGTTTACTTTTTCCAGCTGTTTTGTAATTGTTGCATAAGGATGATTGAAAGGTGACCTGAGGACGGCAAGGAAAAGGGCTGACAGAAACGCTGAGCAGACTCGAGTGTGCCAGGACGGCGAACCTCCTGGGAGGGACTTCCTGTACTTGTGCCGTCCTTGGAAGTCCCCTCAGTTGTAACTTAGTGCAGCAGATGGCATACATGGGCTCATGTACATAGCATGCTTGGGCTCACGTACATGGCGTGCAAGGCAAGGTCGTTCTATTTTCTCTGACTTACAATAAAACAGAGATGTCCTTGTTCACAATTCCTATATAACCATGTTGAGAAAAATAATCACTGCTTGTAGCTGACAGCAGTCCCCCGTCTGGTGGGTCCTTCGCAATCAGCGTCCCAGGTCTCAGACCCCCCCTTGAGGCTCACAGTAATAATTCCTTTGTTCCTGATTTCTCTATCTTTCTTTGCAATTGATGATTTTCTGTGATGGTGTGCTTACATTCCTTTCTCTTTTGTGTATCTGAAACCTGAACCCGATTTCAACAATGGCAGGAGCCACCTCAATGACAGGAGCTGGCAGGAGCAGTGGCAGTCTGTTCCACTACAGGCCAGTTCTGGCTGTGGCTCTTCAGAGCCCAGCAGCCTCCCTTTTGAACTTGGTGCCTGGATTATAGAATGGACCAATAAGGTGTGAGCTACAAACTGATTGGTGCTAAATGTTTTCCAATCAGCCATAGGATTGTAGACTTGTAGGTGGGGAACCCTGAAAGAGGATATAAGGCAAGGCTGGAGGGAGCTGTGAAGACTCTGTTCCTGGCCTCTAAAGAAAGAAGCAGCATCCAGCAGCCAACCTCCATGGAAAGAAGACCAGGCCACCATACCTGCCGCCAGTCTTGTCTCTGACATCGCCTGAGAAGAGAACCATAGGCCCTGGGCCTGGTGTCTCAAAAAGCTGTTTGTTGTTGATACAGGTCAACAACTCACAGAGAGCTGTTAACACTTGATGTCTTTGACACTGCTGCTGGTGACCAGTAGTGATGACCACTACTGGCCAGTGCTGTCCAGCTCTGTTGACAGGTGATCAGCATTCTGCTTACATCTATACTTCTGGTGGACCCTCGGGTAAGATAGCTGGCCACTTGTGGCTACATTAAGCTCTTTGTTTCCGCTCGTTGTAAAATAGCCCATTATTGTTCTTTGAGCCTGAGGTGTCTTGCAAGTGTGTGTGCAAGCAAGAACCCATAGACAGTGACCTGTCCTATATTGGGCACTGTCCTTTGACCTGCTGCACCCTATTGTATAGATGGAGCTATGGCGCTTGGTTTTTGGCTGTCTCTGAGGAGCCCTGTTTCATATCTACTATGGTTTTTTGGCTTTGTGGTTACCATGAGACTTATATAATACACCTAGTATTTGTAATGGACAAAATAAAGGAGAGGCAGAAAACTTATTTATACATTCTTTGTCCCTCTCCTTTTCCAAATCTTATCCAATCTTCAAATCCTCACTCTTATTCCTCCTAGATTTCTTTAACTCTCAAATCCCACTCATTTATTTTTGCTAAGTTCATAAAAACTTACGGGTGAATACATTCAAAGCCCTGCATTTATACTCTCCCCTCACCACATTTATATTTTTGATGTCATAATTTATGTCTCTTTATCTTATGGAAAGGTGTGTGGAGATTCCTCAACCTGCTAAAGATGGAGCTTCCATATGATCCAGCGATTTCACTCCTAGGTATTTACCCAAAGGACACAGAAACATTAATTCAAAAGGGGCAACTGCACCCCTATGTTCATAGCAGCACTATTTACAATAGGTAAGCTATGGAAACAACCCAAATGCCCCCAAATAGATGACTGGATCAAGAAGATGTGGTACATATACACAATGGACTATTACTCAGCAATCAAAAAAAGATAAACTCATGCAATTTGCAGCAACATGTATGAAGCTGGAAGGGATCATGCTCAGTGAAATAAGCCAGAAAGAAAAAGAAAAATATCACGTAGTATTCTTGGTGAAGAGGTATTTCTCTCATCACTTTGAATATATTGTGTTACTCCCTCCTGCTCTTCAAAGTTCCTGCTGAAAAATCTGCTAGTAGTCTTATGGGTGTGTTTTCTCTTGCTGCTTTTAGGAATCTCTCCTTCAATTTTCAACAGTTTACTTATAATGAGTTGTGGTTTGGGTCTTTTTGGATTCCTCATTTGGCAATCTCTGGCCTTGCATCTGGATATGTTTCGTCCCCAGATAAAGGAAATTTTTAGCCATTATTTATTCAAATAAATTTTCTGCCTCTGATTTTTCCTTCTATACCCCCTACAACCTGAAATTGGTTTGCATTGTTGCTCAATAAGTCTATGAAGCTGGTGTCATTATTTTTCATTCTTTTTACTCCTTTATTTGGAGAATTCAACTTTCCTGCGTTCAAGTTTGCCGATCTTTTTTCTACTTCATATATTTTGCTCTTGAACCCCTCTTTTGAATTTTTTAGCTCAATTGTTGTATCCTTTATCTTTGTGATTTTGTTTTTGTGCTTTCTTTCATTTTCTTTTTACTGAAATTCTCACTTTATTCATACATTGTTTTCCTGGCCTTAGGGAACATCTGTAACTGTTATTTTGAATTCTTTATCAGACAAGTCATTTATCTTTTTTCCATGAGGTCTTTTTCTGTGGTTTTATCTTGCTTTTCATCTTTCTCTTTCATTTCACATTCTTTCATAGTCTTCTCTTTCTTTATTGTCCTTAACTCACTGTGTTGCTTTCTATGCATTATACTGATCTCTTGGGTGTTTTCCACTACCTTATCTTACAACTCACTGATTCTCTCTGGCTACATCTAGACTGCTGATGAGCCTGTCTGTTGTATTTTTTGATTCATCTGTTGTGGTGCTGTTTGGAACTTTCTCCTGTTTTCTCTTTGTTGTAGTTCTGGTTTTGTTCATCCATTATTCTCCAGATTCAGTGAGAATTTTTATAACTGTTTCTCTGAAATCTTCACCATGTACTTCATTTATTTTTGTTTGATTTGTTTTTTGCCTCTCAGGTTTTGTTTTCTATCATTTGGGGTATATTGCTCTGTCTCCTCATTTTGATTGACCCTCTGTGTTTATTTCTGTTAGGATAAACAGCTATCTCTTCCAGTTCTGAAGGTTTGGGCTTGTGTTAGAAATGAAGATTACAGAATGTCAGCCCAGAGTACCTGGTGGAAAACGACTGCTACATCTGAGGCCTTGGTGACTGGAGCAGCTGGTACAAAAGAGTAGGCACAAGATGGCAGCTTGGAGAGCTCTGTCAACAGTGTTGGGAGCTGAAGCAACAGGAGCCATGGGAGTGAGCTGCTTCAGGAGCTGCTGGTGTAAGCTGGTTGGGAAGTCAGTGGGCAAAAAACCTAGGGAAGGGCTATGGATACAAACTGACCCTGGAGCCATGATTATGAACTATTTCTGTTGGCTTGAGTTGTCCTAGAAGCTGTAGCTGTAAGCAAGGAAGAATACTGTAGACATGAACTATACTAGCAGCCATGGACATGAGCCATGGTAAGTACTGTGTGATGTGAACTGTCTTGGGTGCTTTGTACCTAAGTTGTAGGCAGATACTGTGGGTCAGAGCTGCCCTGGAAACTGGACAAGCCATGGACAGAGGTAGTGTGTTTTGCCCTCCTGCCCTGGTACCTTGACTGAATCTGCAAGTATGGTGCATGCTAGTTCAAGACCTAGTTGTACAAAGAGGAAATTAGGGCACTCACCATTGTCTCCATTCACAGAAAGCGAGCCCTTTATCTTATTCCTGTGGCTTACATTTTAAATTTAGCAAGTGGAACCCCTTGGGGTATGGTCTAAATAACCCTCAAACTGTTCATTTGTGTTGGTTCCCCAGCGTGAATATATCTGTGTTCAGCCCTTTATTTGTTGTTGTTTTTAAGATTTTTTATTTATGCATACAAGAGCTGGGGTACAGGCCAGAAGTGTGGGGTTGAGAGGATTCACCAGAGACATAGTGGGGAACAGAATAGGCAGATGACCCAAATACACTGCTGAGGGGAGCAGCAGACTAGTCAGGAGAGGTCTGTTGTGCCATGTGGGTTGCTCCTCCCTGGCCGGGGATTGAACTCATGCTACAGAGGCTTTGGACAGCTTCATAGGTTGCGTCTTAACCCCTTGCATCACCAGGATGACCCCTGCTCAGCCCTTTAAAAGTAAAATCTCTATCCCCCTATACTCTTATAGTTCTCCTTAAGGAAAGCCCTTTTGTTTTCCACAGCTGGAAGTCTTTGCATCTCCAGTGCCATTCCCAGAGTTTGGGGCACCTGATGTGGGATGCAAGCCCTTCACTCCCCAGGGATAACTTCCATGTTTATGATATCCTTCCTGACCATGGATGTGCGGGGTGATGTTCCTGGTGAGATTGTGTCCTCCTCATTCCCACCCTTTCCATAGGAGGTCTTTTACTTGTTGTGGAGATGCTGATCCTCTAACCTCAGTTGTTTCAGAGGGAGTGGCTCCATATATAGTTATAGGTTTATTGTCTCTGGGGAGGAAGTGAACCCAGGAAGTCTGCCAGTTTGAACCCCCAGACTCTCAAAAGGGTTTTACTTTCTCCACACTTTCACCAACTATTGTTATTTTCTGTGTTTTTTATAATTGCTACCCTAATGGATGTTAGGTGATATATCATGTGGTTTTGATTTGCATTTCCTTAATAATTAGTGATAAGGAATATCTTCTCACCTGCTTATTGGCTATTTGTATATTTTATTTGAAGAAAGGTCTATTTAAGTCCTTAGCCCATTTCTTAACCTGATTGTTTTGTTTTAGTTCTTTATATATCTTGGCTATTAACCTCATGTCAGATACATGATTTGGAAATATTTTTCCCAGTGTTTGGTTGGGTTGTCTCTTTTTTTCTGTTGACTAGTGTCCTTTAATGCACAAAAGCTTTTAATTTTCATGAATTCCAATTACTATATTTCTTCTTTAGTTGCCTATGCCTTTGGTGTCATATCTAAGAAATCATTGCCAGATCCAATGTCATGAAGATTTTTCCCTGTTTTCTTGTAAAAAGTTCTATAGTTGTAGCTCATACCTATAGGTCTTGATTCATTTTGAGTTCTTTTTTGTATATAGTATATATTCTCTTGCATGTGGGTATCCACTTTTCCCAGTACCATTTATTGAAAAGACTATCCTTTTCCCATTGAATGGTCTTGACACCATTGTAAGATCAGTTGACCATATATACAGGGGTTTGTTTCTAGGGTCTCTATCCTATACTTTAGGATAGGATATGCTAGTGCCATACTGTTTTGGTCACTGTAGCTTGTAGTAAGTTTTGAAATCAGAAAGTATGAGGCCTCCATCTTTCTTTTTTTCAAGGGATTGTTTGGAGATTCATATGAGTTTTAAGATAGAAAAAAATGCAGCTGGGATCTTGATAAAAGTTAAATTGAGTCTGTAGGGCACTCTGGATAGTATTATCATCTTAACAATTACATTAAGTCCTTCAATCCATGAACATGGGATTGCTTTCAATTAATTTATGTCTTCTTTAATTTTTTTCCAACATTTTGTGGATAGTTTGTAGTTTACATGTCTTTCAATGTACAAGTCTTCTTGGTTAAATCTACTCGTACCATATGTGGACTCCAGTTCATGGAACCTCAGAGGCAGTTTCCTTTGTGTGCCTGTTTCTACTTACCCTCCACCCACTGTATTCTACTTTATTTCCAAGGCTCATATTGTAATGGGGAATTCAAGTTTAATACCAGCTCAGAGCCCAATTGGATATTCTTTAAATAATTGGTAAAAGCATAACTATGAACCACCGCAAAAAAGGAAAAAAATGTGTTTAGCCCCTCCTGTAATTCATTGTGCTTACAGTATGATTTGAGATTGGTCAAGAAGTGACCCATAAATGGAGCTTTAAGCTATTAAAGAATTTTTCAGCTTTCAGCCCTGTGTCAAAGATAACAAAAATGGAAGGGAAATCCCTATGTCTAATCCTTTATGATAATATATCAAGAGAAGCTGAAGGGCTGCCAAATTTTCATGGAAAAGCCTCAGAAGTTTAAGCCTGAGATGTTGCAAATTATTGAATCTGATTCACTTAACCAAGATCTCTTTTGGCCTGGGGCTTCTGCCTGTGGCCAAAATCTAAAGACAAGGCACCCAAGTGGCCCACTGACCAATAGGAAGAACAGGGTCCCTGGCAATCTCATCATGCCCCCCGGAGTTTGGGGTTTTTATTGGGAAACAATTATTAGGAGCATCCCTGATAGGTAATTTTCCAGGTGAGGTACCTGATGTGGGACCACATCCAGTTCTCCACTTCTAAATTATATAGTTAGAAAGACCATAACCCCACTTACAGGGTAAGTCCCCTCAAAATGACTGACTTGTTTGACTCTTTTAGGTGTTTATTGCCCAGCTTGAGCTAATATATATATATGTGGCCTCCTAGTCTCTTGTTTCAGAGAAAAAAAGAATAGTGCTGAAAAGCCCTACATACATCATAAAGCCCTGGGATCTGTTCTTCAGAAAGCAACCCAACTCGTGCTGCTACAGTACCGGTAGTGGGATCCTAATGTGGTGAGAAAGGTAGGATCCAGCACTACCAGGATTACATCCTAGCTGGGTTTAGATAAGTGGCCCCCAAGCAAAAGAACAAAAAAAAGTGTTATCAAAGTCCATGAGCAAAAAAAGGTCCATGAAAATAAGACCCAAATGAAAATGCATCAGCCTTTTTAGACCAAATACTGGAGGCATATCACCACTATATTAATATAGACCTGGATAAGCCTAACAATTCTCAACTAATCAATATGACCTTTATCACTCAAAACTAAAAGGGCACTCACTCGTCTCAGCTCACATTTGACTAGCATGACTTACACTTTTTCGTAACCAGTAACATCAAATAATCAGCAGGCAAAAGCGATTACAACTGAACTAACTCAAGCTATCCAGAGGGCCTGCCAAACTCAATAGGCAGCGCCCCCCCCGCCCCCAGAAATCATTGTGCTTACTTTATAATGTACTGTACAATATAAGGCAGTGCACATAGGTATGTGCGATTGCAGGACAGGTGGTGGGATTTTTCTGTCTCTAATTCAGAGGAGCTTGGTTTCACTACAGCATAGTTCTGTGTGTGTGTGTGTTTTGAGTTAGATGTGGGTTCAACCTTTAGTTCAGGCAGTTCTCCTTCCTCTTTCTATTTTTCTGTAAGTTTTAGATTGGGTAATCTGGTTAAGTCTGGTAAAATGTGTGGAAGCTGATTTTGGTCTTGTGAAAGATCCTGTGGGCATATGTATTAGGCTCAGTTTCAACCTCCAACTTAAAATTTTTTATTGGTGGACCTTTCAGGGGGGTATGTGTGTTTTGTTTTGAGGGGTGGCAAGCCTTCTACATCAACCAAGAGTCTGCTTGGACAAATTCTGACTGCCCTCCATAAACTATATTTGGTAAAGACATAGACCTATTTGATGGCACAAAGAAGGGAAAAGCAAAATTCCCTTTCACTGGTAGCAGTAAAGGGAAGGGAAATTAGGAGGAAGAGAACCACCAATTACTGGAGATTTTGAAATTACCATTGGAGGATCCCTTTTAAGAGGTCAGTGCCTCTCCTGTCTTTAATTTATAATATTAGGTGTTTATACTTGTATTCTATACTTACATGAGTTTGTATTACAGATGAATCTCTGAAAGGGGGAAGAGCATTAAATAGGCACCATTTCCAGTCCCCCTTCATTACGGTCTCAGTTAGGGTCTACTATTAAGGCAGGCTCTCTGGTTCTGAATCTTCTGGGTCTTCATGGTGGAGGCGATGAGTTTCATCACTAGCCTTCTTTAAAGCCATTTACTGTTCCTCTGACGTTAATAGCATATGTATTATATATCCACCCAGGTAGGCTGATACGAGGCTAAAATAGAGGTAAACAAAATAGCCATCCTTTTGGAATCCTGGTGGTGTAAGTCAAAAATTGAGAAGCAAGTGGGATTACTCCTTCACGTGTCTCTGTTCCGGGTGCCTCCTCCAAGCCTTCCTGTGTCTCTGCAGGTCTGTTCTCCAAGTCTCCTCTAGATTCTCCTCATCCCTCAGCTCTACCCTTCATTAGGTGGGGCAAGAACATGGAATCTCCCCTTTTGATGGTGGTGCCTCTCCATAATCAGACAAGTCACAATTCTTTGAAATTTGTAATCATGAAACCCTGGGTGTATCACTCCAGAGAGAAGAAAGCCTTGGAACTCAGTGACCTGTGGACAAAACCCCATTGGTTCTGTGTACCTGTCAAAGCCCTGAGATACTTATTTTAGAAAAAGACAGAAACTTAGATTTCTTTTTCTCTTTCAGATACTCTTACAAGATACCCCTGGATTGACTTCCTAATGGATAGATGGGGGATGAGGCTATCACCCTTCCTAAGTAATTGCTCTAACTAAACCTGCTTTTCTCCTTCTGAAGTCTAAGGTATGTATGATGGCATCTGAGACCATGAGCGCTCTTCTGTCAGCACTCTCCAGTTTTGGGAATTTGATTTTGACTCCATGGAGAGAACTTGGTTGTGATTTTTGGCTTTAGATTTTTTAATTTTGTTTTACAATTTTGATTTTTTGTAAGGTTTTGAACGTGGGCTATGTTTTTATTTTCCCATTGTCTCCTTGCAAACTTTTTTTTCCCCCAAGTACATGGTGGTTAAGGTGACTACTGTGGCCCCTTTTCATCAGACAGTGGTAAGAAGAGTTTGTTTTTGTAAGGAAACAAAGAAAAAGCTCTGTGTCTTTGTAAATATGAGTGAAACTGCAGTTGCATAAGATATTCCATGTGGGTTAACTGAAAAGTAAGGAACCTGTGTCCATGTGATGTATGTCTGCATGTCTTCCCCTTGTGTCTAACTGTTCTGGCCTCTGGAAGATTAAAATTGGTTTAGGTGGCACCTATAGAAGTTTTGAGCTCAGAAATATTAATATAATGGCCTCGTGCAAGTTAAGTCCTATGTTGTTTCCCTAAGTCACTATTTCACATAGGCTTGCTTCTGACAGGTTGCAGCGTCCAGTTGATATCCCTTTATGTAATACTCTGGTAATCAGGTGCTTCTAAAAATCTAGAAAAGTTGTCATCCTGAGGCCCACCTACAACCTTCCTGGAAGAGACCCTATACCGTCTTTCTCATCCCCCGCCTTAACGTTAAAAGGCATAAAATTTTGGGTTCACCATACTCAGGTAAAAACATTCCACTTAAAAGAGTAGACTACAGTTCCTTCCTCTCACTTACTTTAAAGCTCACTAGACTCCTCCAGCTTGGAATAATGTCAATCCTGATGCTAACCTCACTCATAGCTCTCTTTCTGTCCCTGACAAAACCAGGGATTAACAGCTTTCTCGGACGGGCTCAGTGCAGACAGAAACTGTCAAACCTCCTATTGGGTTTGCGGTCCTGTGCCCTGTTCCACTACTTCAGGGCTCCCCTGGTGGGTGTCCCCCTTTCAAGGAACAGACCAGATTAAGTTATGGGATTTTATCCTTTCAATCTGAAAACAGCTCCAGGTTCTCCTCAGTCACTAGGAATAACATGTGCAAATGACATGAAATACCATCACAGATTGTATTAACGAGTCAAAAATTTATGCCAAACCACAGCTAAACACCTCAAAAATCCTCGATCCATTTTAGTGGTGAGGAAAACCTTTAACTTTTGTTGTCTGAAAAGCTCTTTATTTCTCCCTCAACTCTGAAAAATAGCCTTGCTGGGTAAAGAATTCTTGATGGAGAGCTCTACCAGCACTTGAATATATTATGCTGCTTCCTTCTGCCCCAGGTTTCTGATGAGATAAACACCAATAATCTTATGAGATTAGTAAGATGTTTTTGTTGTTTTAATTATATGTATTTTGGTGTGGGTCTCTTTGGGTTCATTTTACTTGTAACTCATTGAAATTCCTGAATGTTAATATCTGTTTTTTTCCTTAGGTTAAGGGAATTCTCAGATGGGACTCAACCCACAACTTCGTGGAATAGGAAGATTCGGAAATTCCACTCCCCTAAGCATAACTAAAAGGAAAAACTAATGAAGAACAGATCAAAGGAATTTTGAAAAGTTCATCACCAGAGACGGGACTTTCCCATGCTGGTCTCACACTGTGGTTGGTGACATCATCTCTTACTGAGGTCAGTGCAAGTGACTGAGCCTCCCACACTGCGCAGCCTGAAGCACCTGCTCACTACTGGCCGGCAACAGTAAGGGAGGCTGAGTCTTAACGTTCCCCAAGCCAGGAAAGTGGAGAGAGAGAGCCACCCCCAAGTGCAGGGCTCCAGGAATTTTCTCCCTCTTTTTAGGAATTCTAGCTTTGTTCATCCATTCTTACAAGGTCAGTGAGCATCTTTATGACCATTACTTTGAAGTCTTTATCTGGTAATTTGTGTCGATATGTTTCAGTAAGGCTTATTGCTGAGGTTTTATCTTGTTCCTTCATTTGGGGCACATCCCCCTCATTTTGTTGGTTCTGTGTTTTGCTTCTGTGTTAGGCAAAGTGGTTATCTCTCCCAATCTTGGTGGATTGGCCTTGCTTTTGTGATGAACTGTATCATTCAAGCTTGCCTGGTCTTGGTTTTCTCCTGAACTTTTGTGTTCCTTGCAATCAGCCCTCTTTCTTGGTAAGTGACCAAGAGCTGGCATTCCAGTTGTTTCAGATCTGTAGGACTCAGAAACATTCTCCATACCACCTGGTCACCAGAATCTTGCTAAAGTGACATTTCCTTTATGTGTTGTGTGTGCCAATAGGCCCAGCCAGTGAGGTTGGTGGCCAGCAGAGAAAGGAAACATGTGGGTACAGGATCATGGCCTGGGGTGCCTGACCACTAGTGGTGGGGCATTTGACTCGTCAGGACACAAGGGCTGGTGTATGGTGTTTCACCCTCTAGCCAGGAAATTAAAGGGAACTGGCAATTATGGTAGCCACCAGTACCATACTTGCTAGATGGGTCATTAAGCAGACCCTTCCCCTCACTGAATCACATTGGCCACCTGCCACAAAGACCCACAGTATCCATCAAGGAGGCCCTTATTCTGAATCTCAACACTGAGACACCCCCATGGTTGAATCTTCCTCCTAGGAATCCTTTTATACAATACATTACTCCTCTTATAGATAGATCATTCTATTAAAAAAAATGCACCCCAAGGGGATAGGTAAGGGAAAAACAGTTGGAGCTGGAGCTGGTTGTTTTCTGGGTGTCACAGAGTTTGCCTCATCCTGATATTTCATGTTATTCCCTGTTAAAGGACTGACTGCATGTAAATAAAGGCAACCTCTGAGGAACCCAGAAGAAAAATGATGTATTCTCTGAATCCCTTTGTGATCACTCAGGCTGAAAGAGCCTAAGCGATGAGCGATGGCATCTTGAGTCAGAGGTGACTGGGCATGGCTAGGAGTCTGAGCCAAAGATCTCATCCCACATGCACATTCTATGATCTACCCTGAAGGGGGATGCTTCCTAATAACTCTTTGTTGGCAGATTTCATATTAGAATGTTGGGCATGACCCCGTGCCCACCTTAGAGCTTAGGGCAAATATCTGGAACCAAAAATCTGTGTGTTATAAGCAGTGAATTGAATTCTGTGTGGTATTCATTCTTCACACTCCTTCTCTGGGTCTCAGCATCTAGATCTGTATGAGGATGGTGTAGGGGCAGACCACCAGCACCTTCCTTCTGGCTCAGATTAATCCTGGGTTGATTATGAAATCATTTAAACATTGGTGAGTCAGGGCTGTCTCAGCCACATTGTCATCCCAGAAAGCAGGGCAACTGGTTTAGGGCCTCCATTTCTACAACCAGCCCCTTCCCCTCCCTCACAGGCATCTAGATGCAGATGTCCCCAAACTCTTGAGTATGTGCCAGCAAGCAGGACTTGGCTCTGTCAGAGTGCCAGGGGCAACTTGAGGGCAGATCACAAACATGCGCACCTTAAGGGGATTCTCCACTATCACTTCTTTAGACACTCATTCCGCTTCAGGCACCCATTCCACACCCAGGAGGATGCCCTACCCCAAATTATAACTTCCCTAGCTGAAGACCCCCCAAGAGCCACCCTGGTTGTGACCAAATTTACTTGTTCATCCTGGCCACAAAGTGACATTTCTTAGGCATTCACTGGATAAAAGGATTAACCCAGGACAGTTTTGTTCTTAGAGGTGTTTTAATGAGATAAGGACATGTTTCTGGAAAAATGCAAAGGCTACTCTGGTTCTACTGGCCCTAGTTAAGGCCCAGAAGCAGTTACCCCCTCCAGATCCCCAGCTCATAAGCATTTAGTTCCCCCCTCCCAGACTGATGTTCGGCATGTCTCCCCAATCTGCCTTGGTCGCAGCCAGTCCCTTTAAGCCCTTTTCTAACACAGCTTGGACTCAGGCACACTCCAGCTCACAAATCTGGACTAGTTTGGCCCTGCATGCACAGACCAATTATACAGGCTACAGGGCCCTGAGCTGGCACCCCAAACTCTCCCCTCTGCCTCCCCCTCCCCCAGCAAAGACACTATAGGGCCAGAAGCTGAAACACATGCTTTTATAAAAGCCCTGGGTCACCAGGGGAGACTGGAGCAGGGGCTCAGCACACACACTGCAGTATATAAAAGCAGTCTGTCTCCATTACCCCAGCCGAGGGTCCTGGGCTTGGGGAATTAAGTCAGTCCCTTAAGTTTCAGAATATTCCTGGTTTGTTTGGTTCTCCATACTCTTGATTGCCTGTCCCAGTGGTACACAGAAAGTTGAAGGAGGTTGTGTGATAGGACTGGTCTGAAGTAAGAAAAGGCATCCAAGTGGCTGTGGAATCTTGTAAGTGGGAAGGCGACAGCAAGCCAGGACTCGAATCAACCCAGATGTCTCTCGGTGGAGGGAAGGGGTTCTGCAACCCCTGCGAGGCCCCCTTACTGGAAAAAGGATCAGAGGCTAAGTTGGTACAGTTAGTGGTGGCCTACCCAGTGCCCCAGCCCTGATGGCAGAGGCCCTCCGCCAGCTGCAGGGGTTGCTGATGGGCCTAAACTGGTTGCTGCCTAGAAAGCAGACACCACAGTGCTGGTGCCACCCCTGCACCATTCACTTGCCGCTCCTGGAGCCCCGCTGTTTGCTCATAGCTGTGAGCATCTGGCTAATATAGGAAGTCAGGAGGTCATCCATCTTGTAGCCCTGGAAACAATGGAGAGAAGATAGAGTGCAAAGTAGGCCAGAGGTAGCCCACCCAGATCCAAAACACAGTTCCTGGGACCTTGCAGTGGGCAAAACTCTGGATAATGGCAAATCCTGTCTCACTCTGGACTCAGTCTCCCCACTCATGCTGCTGAAAGGTTGGATTCACCCAGCCAGATGTCTAAGGTTCAGAGCAGTTATGACCCCATATTAAGATCTTAGCTTGTGGGTCCCTCATATCCTGGATGTCTACCTCCAGGAGTGACTGAAAATTCTACCAGTTGAGCTAGACGTGGAAGTCAAATTCAGTCCAGAAGAGCTCATTGCTAATGGTTCTCCTGTCGAACTCAGGGGTTAGAGGCTCAACCCCCAGATACTGAAGACACTCAAACAATAGTTGTTGAATAAGACCTAAGCCAGGCCTCAAAACCTCAAACTGACCTCCTCTTGACCCCAACCAGACCGACCCTTCACCCTGACCCCAGGCCAAGTTGTGCACTTCTCCTGTGTGTTCCAGGGGGGATGGCTGAAGCTACAGATGAGGCGGAGCCCGGTGGGCCTGGAAGGAAGAGAGCTCACCAGTGATGTCTCACAGAGCAGTTTGCTGCCGCGCACCAGGTTTCCGATGGTGATGTGGAAATAGGTGTTCCCGCTGCTCCAGTTGGAGATCTTGGTGAAGGGGTGAGTCGTCAAGATGTCCTGGGTGAGTAGAGAGAGTGAAGCTGCACAGCCTGTACCCTCTGGCCTCACTCCCCTCCACCCCAGCCCACCACAGACACAACCCTCGTGAAAGGCCTTGGGGCCTGGGAGGGCACAAGGAGCGAGAGGGTCGCAGCCAGCTGTGTAGTGAGACTGCTGTGCAGGCAGTCTCCTCCCGCCCCAGGCCTCGGCTGGGACCAGCTAGTGGGCCACCCAAGAAGTGCAGTAGGCTTTTGGGTATTTGGGGTCAGTATTGGAAAATTTGGAAGACCTGAAGGCACTGAAACTGTGGTCCTGGACGAGATGATCCAGGGAGAGTTTGAGGAGGGGGACAAGAAAACAGGACAGAGCCTTGGGGACACTATGACTTGGGTGGAGAAGCCCTTAAAAATAAGAGGAATGACCGAGAGATCTAGGAGGAAAAACGGAAGTGGGTGCATGAAGCAAAGAGGGTGTCACCGGTGCCCTTTGCCAAAGGTCCAGTCATATCCCCGCTGTGTCCATGGTAGGACTGTGCTTCCTGGCCCCCTTGGTCGGGGCTGCTCTGGTCCACAAATACAAGCAGCAGGTATCCTAGCACAGCCCGCCAGCCTCACGGTGCGGGCAAAATGTTCGGAAGGAAGGTGTAGTTGGGAACATTCAGTCCAATGATGCTGCATGGCCAAGTACTAAAAAGCAGCTCGCTGGATTTAGCAGCAAGGTGGTAGTTACTGGAGGGGAAAGTTTTGAGGGAACAGAGGAGGGGTAAGGAAGTGGACAGCGCAAACACAGACAACCTCTCAAGGTGTGTGGCCAAGAGGCCAAATGAGGTGAGGATGGTGGCTGGCAGGGGCTTTGGGAGCTGGGACCCAGCGGCCTTGAGAGATGCAGACAGAGAAGCCAGTCCCTGTCCATCCCTGTCACCGCTCACCTTAGTTCTGGGATCGATGAGGCTGACCCCATACTTGTTGATGGCAATTAAGAGGATCTCAGGGAAGTTGGGCTCTGTCGTTTGCTAGTGAAGAAAGCCAGAACCGTCAGGCGGGAGGCCCGGAGCAGGGAAAGCTCTGTGCATTTGGGGACAGGAGCAGACTGCACCCAGCTGGGATTAAGTCTGCCTCTCCTGCTGCCTAGTGGTGCCAGGGGTGCTGGCAGCCCTTCCACAACTTCTGCTGGGCTCTCCATGCTACCCCACATCCCTTCATGGGTCTCCACCGACCCCCTGGCCCAGTCTTCCCAGTAGCAGCTCCTTTCCTTCTCTCCTGCTTCTCTAGGACTCTGTTCCAATGTCTCATCTTAAAAACCTTCCTTGAACCTGAATGTGCTTCTTGCTACTTACCTACCTCTCTTTTCCTTGCACAGGCAAGCTTCTCTAAAGGCCTCCCATCCTAGCCCAGCCCCCCCTTTCCTGACCTCGTGCTCTCACAGCAGCCTCTGCGCCATTCTCCTGCCTTTTCGTGAGCCTCAGATCCACCCTCCCCTGCAGTCAGACTGCGCTTCTGGCCTCATCACCCCTGTTCAGAACTCTCCAAGGTTTGCTGCCACCTGCAGGAGGAAACCCGGCTTACTGATCTGCTTCTCTCCTCGGTCTGCTCACCTCAGACCCTAAACCCATAACCACTCAACCACTGGTGCGTCCTGCCCAACCCATGCTCTTGAACCGCTGGGTCTTTTCTCATGCTGGACCCTCTGCCAGGAACATTCCCCTCAGGGTGTCCCTGGAAAGTTCAGGTGTTTACCTCCTCCAGGAAGCCTTCCCAGCTTTCATAGTCTGGGTAGGTCTCTCTACCCAGATGAGGGACCCTCTGCCACAGCACAGATCATCCTCCATTAGTTTGCCAGTTTACATGTTTGCCCTCCCCTGCCATGCCGAGCTTCAGGACCCTCTGCATCCCGGAGCTCAGCACTTAGCCGAGACATTTAGCTCGGAGCAAGGCTGAGAATGTTCCCCTTCTTCCCTTGCCAGAGGGTGGCACAAACCATTGCTGTTTCCCACGGTCCTGGGGAGGACTCTCTGTGACTTCTTGTCCCCTCCTTTCCCTCTTCCTCCTCCGAGACGCATCTCCATAGCATACCTTCACCTCGAAGAAGGCGGAGCCAAAAGTGGGCCACTTGAAGATGAGCTTCAGGAAGGCCAGCTTGGCCTCCTCCTTGGACTTCCCTGCATGCTTGTTGAAATAGGCGACGATGGACTGCAGGGGGAGGGTGGGTCAGAGGCCTGTCCCCTGCCACTCCTGCCCCGTTTGCCCTGTTAGCAGCTGTCATGGACCCTGGAGGGCTGGGCATAGGATGGGGGTCCTGGAGACCAGGAGGGGTTCCCACTTATTCCAGTTAATGGACTCCTGACCTCCCTCCCCTCCTCCAACCAGGCAGGCCAAGAGTAGCAAGTAAAATAGGTCACCATGGTAACCAGGACAGAGCAGATTACTGCCAAGTCGTCAGTTGAATCCTGTACCTGAGGGACTGGAAAGTAAAGCAGATAGAGAGGAGAAGGGGAGGGGAACCCTCTCATATACAGGGCCACAGAGGAATTTCCTTGGGCTTGGGCTGCTGGTCAGTACCTGCCCTTTTGACCCCTGAGGTTCCCAGAGGCCCTCTGGGGGGGGGCTCCCTGTCCCCACTGCCCATTCCCCATGCTCACCCGCTTCCAGTCGTCAGGTGAGACCTGCCGGATGAGGTCCTGGGGCACCAGCTCCCGTAGCAGCTTGGGGATGCTAGGGAAGTAGGACTTGTCCTCCTCGAACTTGACCCTGTAGATCAGCGCCCCTAGCTGTAGCACCTCCTCCCTCGTGCACTTGTGGTAGCCTCGGAGATACTTGGGCAACTCCTGCCAGACATAGAGCAGGTCACAGATGTGGAGGGTTCTGGAAGGAATAGGCTCCGAGCCGACCACCTTAGGCTGGTCTACCGTCTTATCCCGCACTTGGGCTTCCCCGCTTCTCTGGCCTTAGCTGACACTGCTCTCCAGGGACCGGAGACCAAGCTTAGGGAGACGGCAGTTGTGCCTGCACAGACCCAGCAGGAGATGTTGGAAAGCACAACCATGTGGAATGTGATCTTATTTCCTCCCGTAACAGTCCAGTGAGGTGAGCAGTCCTACTTCAGAGGTGAAGGTGCTCAGCGTGACCAGCTGGTGAACTTGAGACTATTCCATCGCCTGAACCTCCTGGGCCTGACCTTCCTTGGGAAAAGCCTGTCAGGCTGGCGCCTCCCATTGTGTTCCCAAGATGGTCTGGTTTCATCTGCAGCACCAAACTCGTCCCCCACCTTGACTTTCCAGACACCGAACCAGAGTAGCTGAGGTAAGGAGTAAGCCTCTGATGAGCCAGTGCTTCCCACCGGCTTCTGGAGCCTTAACAGTCTTACCCACTGTTTGGAGCATAGGGAAACTGAGGCTGGCTCGAGGACACTGTAGATGAGAAACCTGACTTTTGCCATTATCACACAATTACATATAATTATGAGCCAGTTATTATCCACACACCTTTTTATCTACTCACTTCTCCCCATTCATATATCCACCGCCCCACCCATTGGGTCTGCCTACCCCCACAATCCATTTCCCCATTTGTCAGTCCATCCACCCACCTGTGCACCTATTCTTCCACCTGTCCACTCACTAATACCCATTCGTAAATTCATTCACCTTCCAATCTCCTACCCGTCCATTCATCGAGTCACCAATCCCCTAGTCACCCATCCAGCGATCCCATAAATACTCACTGAGTAACTGTTATGAGTCAGGTCCTTTCAACAGTAACACATACCCTGTTGTCAGGGAACTCGTAGTCACGGCATGAATAGACATTAACCATCACACCAAATCAATATATAATTACAGTGTTCAAAGGGATTGTTCTCTGAAGATGAGAACATATAACAGGGTAACCCAAAACAGTTGTGGGACAGGGAGGGACCTCCCTTATGACAAGGTGACTGAATTAAAAGCTTAGGAGGTGAAGGAAAGAGTTGAAGAACACCTCAAATGAACATTCCGGAGCCCCTGTGGCTGGCTTGAGAATCTGAAAAACCTATAGCTAGAATGAACCAAGCAATGGGGTGCTACATACAAGACTAGGCAGCAGAAATAGGTAGTGCACTCCCCATTTAGGGTCAGGTCAGGATTTGGGGATCCCTAGTAGCAATGGAAAGCTACTGAGAGGGTCTGGAAAACAGGATGGCCACCCTGTGGGAATAGATTGAAGGGGAGCAAAGACAGGTGGGGGAGACAGAAAGGTAGGGCTTCATCTGGGTGAGAGAAGATGGTGATCCGGCAGAAGCTGGTAGTGTGATGGAGGGACAGAGTCTAGAACTAGTCAGCAGGTGAAAGCATTAGATGAATGATTTGGGACATAGGAGATGAGGGAAGGGACATGCCAGGGCTGACTGTTGGGTTTCTGCCTTGGGGTAGTTGATGGTGCCAGTGACCAAATGGGCAACCCGGGGTCAGGGTGGGAGGAGGCATGGAGAAGAGGCGGACCCCAGGCTTGAATGAGGGCAGTGCTTCTGACTCTCAGGCCAGGTGGGCCTCCATCACAGCCGCTGCCAGCCCCGCCTCCCTCCTTCCCAGCAGCTGGGTTCGCGTCTCTCACAGAATGGTAAACAGGCTAGCCCAGAAGAGCAGAGTCTGCATGAGCCAGCATCTGCATCACCACACCCAAGTTCCACCAGCCACGCGATGCTTATTCTATTATTTAGTCTCTAAGTCTCAGTTTCTCCCTCTGTAAAATGGGAACACACTACTTCTTGAAGTTTCTTGGGAGACAGAATGAGTGACAAGGGCCAGAGACATTATAGAGGCTCAGCATGTGGACTTCTGCAGGCACATGCATCTGCCTGGAAGTGCTGACAGACTCACATCAAGGGCTTGGCTACGCCATGGCCCTGGCGTAGCTGTTTGAATTCGGAGGACAGCCGCCTCACCTGGGGAAGGAGCTGAGAAGGTGGGAATTGAATATTCAGAAGCTGTCAAGCCCCCAAGGGCTGGGGGTTAACCTGAAGACGGCTCTGAGGTAGTGACACTCCCTAGGGCCCCAGAAGTAACTGCTTTGAGGCCTTGCTGTTCCAGGGCTCTGCTTTCCCAGTCAAAGCACAGCCAGGCGGGCAGCACATAGAGGCAACAAGGACAGAGGTGCTCACCTGGTAATAGTGGAAGATGGAGTCAGCCATGGGGTCCTTCCCTGGCACTGTGGTGGTCCACAGCTTCTTCATGAAGAATACCTGATAGGTGAGCGATGGCAAGATTCCTGTGGCACAGAGGGTGGGCAGCGGATCATCCCAGGGCTCCTAGCACCAGCCTCAGAGGAGACCTGAGCTCAGATCCCACGCGGGTGGGCCTCAAGGTATGGCCTCGAGCCAGCACCTGCCCTGCTTGGACCTCAGAGGACCCGGACCTGGCCTCACATACCATCCTTGGCGGGCCGCGCCTTCTTTATCCAGTCTGTCAGGTGTCGAACAAAGTCGAAGAAGAAATCATTCTCGGGCACGCTGATGACCTAGGGACATGGCCATTGTAGTCTGCTCATTTTTGTTTGAGCAATAGTAAGTTTTCTGAGCTTCTACCCAAGGCCTTCCTGGTGACCTCTTCTTCTGAAAGACTCCTACTTACAGCCAGAGGGGTGTATGTCAGCCCCACTCTGCCCTGACTGGCTGTTTAGTGTCCGCCACACAACCTATCTCCTGTCCAGAGGGAGAGTCACTGAGCAAAGACCTACTTATTGCTGTTCAGGCCCCCCAAAGTGGCTAAGAACAAGGCCCAGTCCCAGCCTTGGATATTCTTTAGCATCCGTGGCCTGTTCTTCTCGAGGCCTTAGCTCCCCTGGATCTAGGATCTCATTGAGGTCACGTCTGGGTCCCCGGTATCTGGTACAGGGACCAGCATGAAGTGAAGAGACAGACATGGGTGCCCACAAAACTGAGTGAGCAACAGGAAGGGGTACTTGATGTTGCTCTCTGAGACAGCTAGGGAAGCCTTCCCACAGGAGGGGGCTTTAAGGCTGGGCCTCAAAGACTCCCGTGGACAGAGAAGTGGGGAAGAGCAATGTGGCGTGGTGGCAGGAGCATGTGCTTTGGAGTCAAACCTGGATCTGGGTCTCTGCTATGTCACCTTGAATAAATGATGGAACCTTTCTGAGCCCAGGTCTTGTGTCTTCTTGGGTAGGGGTGATCACCCTCCCTTCCAGGGTTATTTCGAGGTTAATTGGCCTCATAATGGCAACTGAGGGATCAGTCTGAACAAATCTGGAAAGTTCATGTGTGTTGGGGCAGGGTGAGGAGCCACATGGTTCCCAAGGGGTCCAAGGCCGGTCGTGCAGTGTCTCAGAGGAGAGATTCAGGAGAAGTTGCAATATATAAGGGGTTATTCCAGGAATGTGAGAAGCAGGTGAGCATGTGACAGAGCCTACTCCTTCCCTCCCTCCTTTCTGCCTCTTGCCCTCCCCCTGCCGCCCCCACCAGCTCCTAAGACCTCACAAAATTTCCCAACAGGCTACAGCAGGCAGATAAGACAACCAATGACCCATAACCCACCTTGTCCGCAATTTTGACAAAGAGGCTGAACCCCTCGGAGGACTTGAGCAGCAGCCTGGCAGAGATGTTCTGGCAGAAGTCCTTGGCCTTAGTGCTGGACTCCACCTCGAAGGCCTGGGGGCAGGGAGGGAGGCTTGCTCGGCTCTGTCCGGCAGGGCCTTTCTGGAGGCCTTTGGCATCACTGGCTGTGTCTCCAACTAGACCAAGTCCCCTCCCATGCAGGACACCCTCCCTCTCCGAGGGCGCTGCCCGGGGCCTGGAGCCGGGCATATTAAAGAAAAAGGGAAAAACAACTCTGTCTGGGTCTTCCCAGATCTCAGTTTCTGCAACCCTCCCAGTGGGCCTGGCTCCAGACCTCTGGGCCTGGCTGTCAAGGCATGCGTGATGGCAGAGGCCAGGACGAGGGAGATGGGGTGAGGAGGGAGACTAGAGGAAGAAGAAAGCAAAACCCATCCAGAGGGAGAGGAGAGAGGGGCAGCAGCCCAGGCTGGGGGTCAGAGGGAATGGAGATCCTTAAGAGGGTTTAGGTGGAGGGAGGATCATGATTTAGGTGATGACTCCATGGAAACTTCCACTGGAGGGGACAGGAGAGGATTTTGGGAAGTTGCCTGTCCTTGTGGCTAGAATCTTACAGTGGCACTTCCGAGGCTCTAGTCTCTTGACAGGTTCTTAAAGTGCCCTTCAAACTGCGAGTTTCATGTTGGACTCTGTTTATCTGGACGAGAGGCAGTGCCGAGACAGGGCAAGGGCCGGGAGACGGCCTGGCCGAGTGGTAGGACAGAAAGACAATCGGGGCTTTTGGAAGAGGGGCCCGGGATCAGGCCAGGTGAGGAGGAGGGAGGGTCTCCAGAAAAATGGGCTGCAAAGCCCCAGAGAGGTGTGCCCAGGAACAAGGCTGGCGTCAGGGATGCGGCGCCGACACAGAGCACAACTCAGAGGGCAGAAGCACTTTTCACAGGAAGGAGGGCGGGAAGGCAGGAGGGGTGACCTTTTCCAGGAGGCTGCTCCGGAAAGCAGGGGCTGGACCAGGAACCCAAGACCCCTCCTCTTCCCACCCCCCCCTCCCCTGGAGTCCATGGCCTCATGGCTGAGCCCTGACTCCGTGAGGGGCACGAGGAGGGAGCAAGATGGGAATAAAGGGGAGCCGTCAGGACTGCCCGTGTCCCCCGAGGGAGCCCGGCCCTTCATGGGCCAAGAAGCCAGTAGCCCTCACCTCATCAGTGTCATCGGGGAAGTAGACCTTGTGGAAAATCTGGGTGGTTTTGTGCTGGATGGCCTCCACCTCCACCAGATGTGGGGGGTACTTCCGAGACCCATTTCTGGAAACCAAGGAAGGGAGGAAAGTCAAGAGTAGGTGACTTCATGGGGTGGTAGGGAACAGAGGCAGACCTCGGCCCTGAGTCCTGTCCACCACTTCCTGCCCAGCGACGGTCACTTAGCCTCTCAGAGCCTCGAGTGCCTCATCGGTAAAATGGGATGACAGCCAGGGGGCTCTGGGGGGTGGAATGAAGCCAAGGAAGCAAGTGGACTTAGTGAAGTACAAATGGTCCAGATGGTTTTCTCCCCAGCAGACCTGATGCTCAGAGCCAAGCCCTTTTGAGCATCCAGATTCTCAAACTGTCCAGATGGTCACAGGATGCAGCAACCTTTGTCAAGCTGGCAGCTGTGGTACCCCAAGGACAGATCCCAATTGTTACGTGGCCACATCCTCATCCCGCAAGGCCCACGCGGCCAGAAGCTGATCCCGGCACCAGCCCCAAGCTCCTGCCCCTGCCCATCATCTGCTGTACCTCAGGGCTTTCTGGAGCCGCTGCAGACAGTCAATGGCAAGCGGGCAGTGCTTGCGGGACTGCAGGAAGCGCTGCACGTGGGGCAGGAGGATGTTGCTGGGTGGGAAGAGGCCCGTGCACAGCCACAGCAGCTCCCAGCCCCGCTCTTCACTGTACCTGCAGGAAGAGATGGTGTCCAGCATGGGCACCACAGGCCAGTCACCGGCACCCACCAGCCGCCCCCGCCAGAACGCTCCCTGAGCCTCACGCCCCTCGGTTCTTCACCGTGGCAGCACGGGCCTGCCCTGACCCCCACCCCTCTCTGAGGACCAGCTCCCTGACAGCCAGATTAATTAGTGCCGCTCACAGGGTGTGTTGGCAGCCTCGGCAGGCTACACAGTTATCAGTCTGATAAGGGGCTTGTGCCAGAATGGAAATCTATGATCTCGCCAAGGACTCCGGCTCAGTTAAGGATTTTTCTTTATAGTAAGACCTTCCTATTGAAGGAAGTTGAGTGTGATTTGTATTCTGGCAGAAGCTCTTCACCTCATCTGTTTTTTAGATATATACACCGTGCAGTTAGGCGCCCCCCGAGCTCCTTGGGCCTGATAGGGAAGTTTGGAGAGCTGCTGGGAGGAGGGAACATTTGATGAGGAAGATTCTGATATGTAGAGAAAACGAGAAAAGGTTTTCCTGGCTGTGGACACTGCAGGCACAAAGTATGTCGTGTGAAAAGATACCATGTACATTTGATGGTAAAGTAAGAGGTGCAGAGGGTGACGAAACTGGGGCGGGACTGGGGCTCCGAGTGTAAGGGAAGGGGGCGGGTCTTCTCAGGCTCGGAGATGAGCACCCCTCCTTGGGCTGGCCCAGCAAGGAGGAAAAGGTAACAAGCTCTGGGGCCCAACACCAGAGCCCGGGATGGAGGCAGAGCTAGGACTGGAGAGAGCTGAGGAGAGCGCTCTGCTCTGCGTGAGGACAGACTGTTCACAGGCAGAGCCAGCGGCTGCCTGGGGAGGGAGGCGGCTCCCAGTGGGCACACACACCTGACAAAGGAGATTCTTTTTAGCCCTGAGCACCAGGGGAGCAGTCAGTCCCTTATCCGCAACCCCCCACCCTGCCCCCACCCCACCCGCACCCAACTCCCTCACCGGATGTGGTTGTCAGTCAGCTGCTTTAGGATCTGCACGTACACCTCATCCTTGAGGGGTTCAGCCTTCAGGGCCCCCTCAAATATCTGATCAGTGAGTTCATTGACGGAGCGCATCCTCTTGGATGGGTAGTCACCCATGTACTTGAGCATGGGTGGGGAGCTGTCAAGGAAGGACTTGTGCCAATGAGGGAAGCCTGCAGGCTGAAAGCTGCTCTCCTCAACAAGGTCTGCTCCCCCCAACTGTGTGGCCCTGAGCCTCAGGCTGCTCCAGGTCGTCCCACCATGATCTCCATGCCCACTACCCACCCTTTCTTCCCACCTCCTCTGGCTGCCTCCTCATCAGCCGTCTCAGCAGCGCCTGCTTGAGAGGCTCCGCTGTGTGGCTCCACAGCTGGTCCTTGCCTCAGGCTTCTAACTCCATATCCAAAGACCTCATAACTACCAGGATGGACCTTCAAAATAAAAAAATCTGACCCGGCCACCCTGTATCTAGTAGCTCCTGGGGTCTGTGAGACCCAGTCCAAGCTTCCTAACAGGCTTGAAACAGTCAGCTGTGTCTTCAGATTCCCTTGTTAAATTCTGCCTTTCACCCCTGAAATAGCCCTGTTCTGTTACCTCAGGGCCTTTGCATGTGCTGCGCCCCCCAGAACACTCCCCACACATCTCCCCTTTGACTAACAGAGGCCTACTTAGACTTCAGATATGAAGTGGTTGTGTCAGTTGCTTCAGGATCTGCCTGGACACTTTATCCTGGAAGGGCTCAGTTTTCAGAGCACCCTCAAAGGTCTGGTTGGTAAGCTCCTACTTCTTCCAGGAAGCCCTCCCTGCTCTCTCCAAGGCCAAATCAGGTCACTGAATGCTGCCCATCCCATCTCAGCACTAGCCCCAGTCAGCATGTCTTCTCTCAACTGTGAGCACCATGAGGGGAGGAACTGGGTCTGATCATGGCTGTGTCATCATGCCTGACTCAGCATGTAGTACAATACACATCTGTCAACCCAATGACAGGGTCAGAGGAGACAACAGACGAGGCAGCCAGGCACATAGATGGACCGACTTCATCCTTTATCTGCTGAACACGGCTCAGCATCCCCTACCTGCCCGGAGCCCAACCGGGCCCCTTAGAGGGACTCAGTCCACCTAAATCCCCCTCCTAAGGCCCTTGCCCTGACCCTTCCTGTCCCCCACCCCTGTGGGTGTGGATATCGATAAAGGCCATGCAGGCCTCCTGTGACAGCTCCTCACTGCCCAGAATCTTCTTCAGCAGTGCCTGCTTGAGAGGCTCCCTTGTGTGGCTCCACAGCCGGTCCTTGCCTCGGGCTTTGGACACCATCACCCGGCTCAGTGTGTGCTTGGGTGGGGGCCTGGCAGGGAACAGAAACAGTGAGCACTGATCCCCAGGAGACCCCATCCACAGTGCCCCCAGCATCAGAGGCCGAGAGGCGGGAACAGGCCTTGCTTTTCCTGCGGTGCCATGTGACCTGGCAGGGGTCACCAGCCTCCCTGGGCCTCACAGAGATACTCACATAGCCAGCCCTGCCCACCTGCCCAGAGCAGGGCCCCCCGCTCTGCTCCTGTCTTGAAAGTGCTGCCCGTAGCGCCTGTCCACCCCGGTCACCCCTGCACCATGCTGCTTGAAGTCACCTCCTCCCCAAAGTCTGTTCCCCAGCCCCCAGCATCTCCATCACAAAAGCTGGGCACACAGTATCACATCTGCCTGTCTCCCCTCGTGACTAAGCCAGGCACAGGCCCACCTGAGTACCCAGACCCACCAGGCCGAGCACAGTCAGCATCTCCTAAAGGGTAAGCTGGCACACCCCAAGAGTGGCCGTCTCAGGGGACAGAAACTACCCTCCCTGGCACTCTCTGACCCAAGCATGCTCGTGGGTGGGCACTCACAACCTGACCCCACACATCCACCAGAGAGTGGCAGAAGCCTGCGGCCACCATCCTGGGCATCCCCGTTCCGTCACCTGAAGTAGTCGTAGGAAAATTCCTCCAGCGTGTAGGGCTTGGCGCGCACCTCAGGCTCCGCTGTTCGCAGCTGCATGAGCCGGATAACATCCTGCCTCTGGTCTGGGGTCATGGTAACCAGGGCCTAGGGGTCCAGAGACGGGGCTGAGGTCAGCCGTCCACCTGGGGTCCCTGGGGACCAACAGTGCAAAGCCCAGAGTTCCCTGCACTGAGGCTGGAGGTCACCTCAATGGAGGGGGACCCTGTGCCCCTTTGGACCCCAGGGGCCTTTCCTCCTTGGCATCTTGGAAGTCAGTGTTGCCTCCTGGGCTGGGCTCATGACCCTTCCCTCCGGACAGTGTCTGAATGAGTTTGGGTCAGTTACAAAGGTGGGACCGGGGCGGGGTGGGGGGACAAATCAGTGGAAGAAATGCCTGACTCAACAGTCTGACTCAGGAGCTGCCTGAAAAACTGTCTGAGTTCTGGGCTGTGTTAGCAGAGCCAGGGCCTCCCTCCTCAGGTCTGCCTGCCCTGTGCTCTCCCTGCAGCTGACGCCCCGCCCTGAGGCCGCTCTCCTCCCATGGTGTCCCTGGGACGTTCCTCCTCTGAGGGTTTCTAGCATTCTCTTCACTTAGCACAGGACTTAAGCCTGCAGTCCACGAGCCTTCCAGATCATCTCAGAAGTGGCAGACCAGTGAGTGTCCCTCACTCCACTCTACAGACATGGAAAGAAGACATGAAGGGTTCAGGGGAGCCTTCCCACCATTGGCCACCCCAGACCACGTACCACAATCTCCCTCGCTGGCATGGTGACCGTGGGCATGACGTACACACAGTCGGTGGGGAAGTCCCCACGCTGCTTGGTCCTCTCGTTGATGCCGTTGGCCCAGCCGGAGGTCATGACCTGCTCGCCTGTGTCATGGTCCAGGATGATGAGGTCTCCTTTGGCAAAGCTGAGGAAGCCTGATTCCTCACCCGCTGGGAGGCAGAGGTGCGCGGGGCCACACGGGGCAGAGAGGGGCTGGGTTGGTACTTTTATTCGGGTTAGTGACCGATAAGCTGACCCTCCCTGCTGAAGGACAGAGGCCCTGTCCCACTTCTGTCTGCTCACTGGGCACCCTGCCATCCCTTGCCATACCTCTCCACAGACAATTTTCCTAACAGACAAAGCTGTTAGAGTGGCCCCTCCCTGGCTCAACACCCATGGCCCTTAGAAGAAAGCCCACTTGCCTTGGGAGCTGGCCTTGCTGACTCTCCTGACTTCACCTCACTTCGTCCATTCCAGCCAAACCAAACCATCCACAGTTCCCAGACACTGCTTTCTCCAGCCTCTGCCTCTACTCGTGTTCTCGCTCTGCCCCAAACATTGTGCTCACATATCCCTGAACCCCAGGCTGCATGGGTCTCTCTTCTGGGTGATCTCCCTTCCCAGATCACTGCACTGTGTTTCCACTGCCTCTCCCCACTGAGGGAAGAACTGGGATCCGTTGCATCTATTTCGTCCATGCCCTGCCCAGAAGCGGCCAGGGGAATGCTCAGGGTAGGTGCTATGGCTGCCATCATTTGAAGATGGTGAGTATTTGGAGGACACTGAGGAAGAACCCCTGATCTCACCTGGAGAGAGTGACAGAGAGAATAATTGGGGAGGTGGGGAGGGCAGCAGGGAGAGGAAGACTCTCCACAGGGCACTGAAGCTCTTTGGTCTACTTGGAGCCAAAGGCGTCTGGGGAAGGACAGGTAACAGGCACTAGAGCCTGGAATGCCAAGGCCTGTGATCTACCTAATGTTCCTGACCCCCAGGGCCTAGCAGCATGTCAGGAGCCACTCACCAGGGTTGGGGTTGTCCTGCAGGGCCACCACATACTTAGACCTCTTCCGGAGCCCCTCCAGGAAAGTGACCACCAGGTCACGGATGTCCTCGGAGTTGCTGGAGGTGAAGGTGTACTCGTCGCCCTTGATGGTGGCCAGGGTGAAGCTGGGGGCTACCAATTTCGCTCCCCTGCAGGACCAACACGGAGAACAGGGCCCAGCCGGGGTCAGTCCTGCCCAGCCCACGTCAGAGCAGCCCAGCGAGAGCAAGACACGGCACTCCCTGAAGGAGACCAAGGCCACCTCAGTCAGACGTGGCCCAGCCAGAAAGAGGCTAGTCCAGCCAGCATGAGGCCAGACACGTCTCAGCCTAAGTCAGACATGGCCCAGCCAAAGTCACACGTGGTCCAAGGAAGGCCTGCAGTGGCCCAGCTCATCCCTTTTGCTATTTCCTTCTCCATCTTTAGTGACATCCCACCTCCTCCCTGACCTCTCACAGCCCTCATCACACTAGTCCCTTTGAAATGGTCTGTTCGATGTCCATCTCCCGTCTCTGACGCTGCAAGAGGGTGAGGACTATCTTGTCCCCACTGTACCCTGTGTGCCTCTTCAGAGCTGGATATGGTCCACCCTGGCCCACACGGGACCCAGCCCAGAGCACTCCTGCACGCCCCAGGGGGAGGGAGGCACTGCTGAGAAGCCCTTCAATTCCAGGACCCCGGCTCCACCACCCCTTCCCACTGCACTGCACTTTTCAGCTTACACAGAGCTCCCCCGGGAACGACTGCATTAATAAATGCACTCATCACTTTCAGGGAAGGAAAGTATAAGAACCTCTATTTTGGGGGCCTCCCTGGTGGCGCAAGGAGTTAAGATGCAACCCGTGAAGATATCCACAGCCACTGCAGCATGAGTTCGATCCCTAGCCAGGGAGCTACCCACGTGGCACAGCAGACCTCTCCTGTCTCGCCCGCTGCTGCCCTTAGCAGTGTTTTTCAGTCAGTCTGCCTGTTCTGTTCCCCACTCTGTCTCTGGTGAATCCTCTCACCCTCCCACACATCTGGCCTGTACCCCAGTTCTTGTATGCATAAATAAATAAATCTTAAAAAAAAAAAAAGAACCTCTATTTTATTTTTGGGAGGAGGATATAGAAGTGAGTCCCATTCAGGCTTTGAACTCCAGGCCAGACTCATTTTGTACACACTTGGCAGGCCCTGGCTGTCCTAACCACCCACACCCATCTCAACACAACTCCACCCCTACCCCCACCCCCACCTCCACAGGAGGGAGTTGCCTGAGGGGTCTTGTGCATGCAGACAAGTGCTCAGAGTGCATCTCTCCAGGTCAACACTCCCCACAAAGCCCTGGGAACCCCCTTCTTCCCCACCTGTCTGTCTGCACCTCCATCTTCCCCTCCGCACTGCAGAGAGTACTGAATCAGGACTCTGGGTTTGCACCCCAGCGCTGCAACTGGTCTTTATGCAGCTTTGGGCAGGCCCCTGCCCTGCGCTAAAGTGGGGTGTTGGGAGACATGGACTAACCGGCTGCTGGACACGGCCATGATCTCGGGAAAGGACAGCTCCAGAAGCACCTGCTCCTGCTCATCCACGAAGTAGACTCCTGTCCAGTTGACGGCCACAATGACGTCGTTCTTGGGGAGGCTGGGGCCTGGGGCAGAGATCAAGGCACTGGGAGGGCGGCTTCCCTGCTTCCACACCCATCCCCTCCAAATCTTGCAACCTCCAGCCCATTTTACAAATGGGGAAACTGAGGCTCAGAGGATACAACCTCCTTATAAGCTCAAATCCAAGATGCAATGGGAAGAGTGCTGAAATTAGGGAGCTGCTTTGAGTCCTATCCCTGCACTGATTTTGTGAGACAAGTCCCTACCTTGCGGTGGGGTGGGGTGCAGGGAGGGGTTGGACTAGGACTAGCTTCCCTCTGGCCTGCTTTTTGGTGCTCCTAGGAAACCCGGTACCAGCACAAGGCCTGGCACAGAGCAGATGCCCAGTAATAATGGCCTGCGGTAGCTGAGCAGACGGCCAGTGTGCGGTTGCGATGGCAACATCCACTCTCAGCCTCACAGAGCAGGCCCAGCAGTGACAACCCCATCCATGCTCTGGGTGACCCTCTTCTATACACAGTAGGTGACCTCAACAGGCAATTGTTCAAACCCTTTTACTGAGCACCTACTGTGTGCCACAGAGCCCTACTGGACTACAAGGGGCCAGACCCACTCAATACACTGACCTGGAAAGACAAAGTCAGCCCACAGGCAGAAGCCTGGCCAACAAGAGTCTGGCTCGGGCCTCCTCTGGCCCCCCACTCCCAAGGTGTTGGTCAGGGAGAAGGGCACAGAGGCAGGGAGGCTGAGGGTACCTGAGAATTTGAAGGCTTCATAAAACCTAGAGAAGAGCAAGGGCCACTTGAAGCGGGCGTAATTGACCACATCCTCTTTGACCTTCTGGGCATCAGCTCTCCTTTGGGCGTAGATCCCCTGGAGGGGGACACGGAGGGACAGGGACAAAAGACACTCTACATGTTCTGCCTGAAAATCCAGCGTCCCTGCGCCCAGGCCGAGAGTGGCCCCAGAACTCCATGGCCTCACCCCACCCCGTCAGTCACAGCCACCCCATCGCTCACGGCCCTCTTAGCAGGGACATCGGTGAGCACTCACTAGAGAAAGCAGGGCCCCCTCCCACAGAGCCCCTAATCAAGAAGAGTGACAGAAAAGCAGACGATCCCAGCTCAAAGGCAGGGATCAGCAGGAGGCATCTGGGGAAAGGAGCGGTTGGCTGAGCGGGGTGTGCAGGCCAAATCAGACTGGGGCGAGGGCACAGGGAGGGTAGGGGAGTCCGGCCAAGTGGAGCTGTGGGCGAGGTCACCACCCAGCTGAGCTTTCCGTGGAAACTGGCAGGTAAATGTGGGCGTTAGGAAGGTCATCGCTCTTTCTGGAGGGGCTGAGAGCGTCGGGAGGGCCTCCGTGAGCCAGGCCTAGATGCAGCGGAAGGGATAGGGGTGGGGCGTGGAGGCTCAAGGGCAGCTCACCCGGGAGGGGAAAAGGTGAGTGGGAAGGGCTCGTGGGGCTCCCTGATTAGGAAGAGGCCACAAAGCATTTGAGTTTTTAAGAGACTGCCACTCTGGAGCCCTTGGCAACTCAGGACAAAGCTGATTGTGCTCTTACACACCAAGGCCTGCAGGTGAGAGGCCTGGGGGTCTCCTCCCATAGCCGGTGTCTTCCTTCTCCCAGGGGCAGACCCCTTAGCTTGAAAGGGAGCTATTCATGGTTGGTTTATGGCCCAGGAAGGAAGTTGGGCCATGGTTCTTTTAGGGGAAAATGAGGTTATACTTGCTAGAAGCTCCTCCAATGCCCCTGAGCCATAGCTCTACCACCTAACCCCAACACCCTGGGCCCTTGGTTTCCTCCTGAGACTGCAGGGCTGGACTCGATCCACCTGTGTGCCTGGCACCAGCCCAGTTATAGATGGCAGAAGGCAAGTGAACGCCTAGAGGTCCACGATGGAGAAAGGCTGTGGGAGACGGGTCTAGGATACGTCATGTTCCCTTGGCCTGACAGGTCAGGTGAGAG
Organism: Talpa europaea; assembly: GCF_964194135.1. Taxonomy (NCBI): domain Eukaryota; kingdom Metazoa; phylum Chordata; class Mammalia; order Eulipotyphla; family Talpidae; genus Talpa; species Talpa europaea. The sequence goes on along the minus strand of NC_140073.1, from coordinate 48,764,435 downwards.
GTGTGACCCCTCTGATTGCCTGGGTCCGTGCCCCTCAGCCAGGTCACCGGAGAGCCCTCCTCCAATCGTCTCTCAACCCTCCTACCTTCTTGTGGGCAGCAATGGCCAGCTGGGCCCACTTCTCCAATGTCTTCAGGGACGTGATCTCGCGGTCGGGGATGTAGGTGGGCACGAGGCTCAAGAGGCGCTCCAGGATCATCTCGGAGCCGTAATCCACAAAGTACTGCTGGGAGGCCAGCTCAGCCAGGTCATCCTCCTGGGTGGGGAAGGATGTCTCAGTCACACTGTATAGGAAGGCCTTCTGGAATGCTGAAGGCCGCAGGCCCCTGCTTCCTGTAACCAGGCCTTTGGGAAGCTGTGTTCTCATGGATTCACTAGGAACTCCTGTGTACTTGGTGGAACCCTGTGCTCCCTAAACTCAGGGCCATACCCTTGCCTTCCCCCAGGTCCCCTCGGCACTAGAACAGAGCTGGGTCCTGCCCAGGAACACATGTGCTGACCCAGGAGATCAGCTAGTCTATGGGTAAATGGGTCAGCCACTCTGTTCCCAGCCTAGGGAGATGGACGAGGGGTGACAACAGAAGGGGAGGGCTTGCCAGGTGACTGTCAGGGAGGACAGTGCATCCCCGCCACATCACCACACGGCCCAGGGACAGTGAAAGTGATGAACAACCAAAAGGCTATACTGAAGAGGCTTCAGAGGCCCGGGTGGGCTCTGCCTGGGGTGGATGAGCGGTAGCCCCTGAGGCTCTCCTGGCAGCAGGATCAATAGAGAAAGGCTCTTGGGCACTTTGAAGGGAGTAGACATTTTCCAGTAAGTTCAAAGTGTTTCCATTTTAGCAACAGATATGACTATACTATGCGTTCTACTCGAACACCAACACCACTCAGCATCACCACTGCCAATATCACCACCTCCTTCACTAAAGCCACAATCACCACTACCACCATCAGGAGCACCTAGGCCATCACTACCTCCGTCACCGCTGCCATGGCCAACCATCCCCTTGGCTTCCATCATCTCCATCCTTATCCCGCCACCATAATTACCATCACAATCGTAAGGGTCGTGAGAACCATCGACGCCATCATCAAATACAAAACCACCATGTCATTCCTGTCCTCAGAAGGAGAGAAAAGGATACGCATTTGCTAGCTTGGTCTAAATAAGGGGCTCTCTTCCTCCCTGAGAGAAGTGTTTTAGGTGAACTCAGAGCAATGCCGTGAGTTCTGACACACCCACTGAACACTGCACAGGGACTGCGTGGCTGGGATGACTCCACCGGCAGAGGCCAGACTGCTCTTCAAGATCCTTGCCTGAAAAGAACGTTAGATCCGGAAGAAGCCTGCCTATGCCCAGCCTCCGTCAGGCTGACGGCGGGTCGTCGACAGTAACACTCAGCCCCACCTCAGAAGCAGGCCGCTGTGAGCCAGGCAAGCTCAGCCAGAAGCTCCTCTCACCTTCTCACACCTGTACTCCCCGAACTTGACCCCTCGCACCACCTGCTGGTAGATGAGGTTGGTGGCCACGTTGTCTTCCGAGGGGTTGTGCCAGGGCGTGAAGACTTCTTTTCGGAAGAACAGCCTCCAGGGGGCGTTGCGCTCCTGGGCGCCCTGCTCCTTGGCGTACTGCTCACACTGGGAGATGGCGTCCATGACGTGGTCACTGCCACTGCCCAGAGAGGACACCTGTGGCCACAGGGTGGAGGTCACCGGGGGAGAGCAGGCAGGGGAGGACGGCAAAGCGCCACTGACCGCACAGTGCTCTTACTGGAATAGAAAACTGAGGCTCTGAGAGAGGCAGGCCAGCTTGAGTCCCAGCCATGGGCCCTGAACTGGCGCAGCCATGTGGGAGTTCCTATTTCTAGTGTAAGAGTCATGAAGCCTGATGGACAAAGGGTCCCTGAGAACAGAGGAGGTTTCTGTAGATGGGAAAAATCCAGGCAGAGTGTCTCTGGCGACAGGGTTCTATCCCTGGAGTTTGTGATGTTGCTGGGTGTGGAGGCAAAATCCTCCCCTGCCCACCCACCCCACCCACCCCCTCCACAGCTCAGCAGAGAAGGTTCCAGACTCAGCCATGAGCCCAGGAGATGCGCACACCAGGTGGTCACTAAACTGGAGAAGAAACGACCCTAGCGAGCTGATCCGGAGTTACATTCCCATTTGCAAATTGGAAAGTGAATGTCAGCGTCAAGGGCAGCACACCCCTCCTTGTCTCTGCGCGCTAGGGGAGGACTGCTTCAGGCGGGGCACACAAGGCTGAAGTGAGGTCTGGGGTTCAATCTACATTGTACCGGATGCACTGGATGTTTCTCCAGGTGGTTAATAGCTCCCCGCAATCCGACAGAGTCAGGCGAGCCAGGGTCACTGGCCTACTGACAGGCCTCAGAAGCAAGTAACTGCACAAGTCACCTGAGCCGGCAGAGGGCAGCACTGGGTTGGAGCTGCGGGGGACAGGAGGGAAGCCTCAAGGCCCAAATACCTTATCAAACAGGGCAATGTAGAGGGAGAACCCGAAGCGGTCCTTGAGTGAGATTTTGTCAGCCAGCGCGTTGCACAGCTCCTTGGCTGTGGTCGCTGAGTCTGTCAGCAGTGTCTTGGTGGTCCCGTCCATGAATGTCACTGGCAACATGATGGGTTTCTTGGACTTGGTGGCCTAGAAGTGACGAAAGAGGGTCTGTGGGAATCCTTCCACTTCTGACCCACCTGCTTAGTCCCTCGGGCTCCTGGCTCCCTGCTCCCTTTGCGATCGGAGCTGCCCCCTCTCGGCCCCAGCATCCCATTGGGACATTGCCTGTGCCTTGTCGCAGGCGCCCAGGGAGGCCTGCTGTGCTCCGTCCCCCCACTGACCCTCCAGGACCCCTGAGCTGAGAGTTGGGGCTGAGAGGTCAGGCATTGCTTCTGACCTCACATCATGTAACCGTCACAAGAACTTGTGAGATGAGTGTCACTGTCGCCGTGCTGCAGATGAAGCCATGGAGACAGAGGGAAGTCCCTGCCCGGGGCACTGCTACCAAAAAGCCAGAATATGGGAGTCGATCGTCTAGTGGAGACTTTACTGTTTCAGTAGGTCTGGGATTCCAGAACCTGGGGGTGGGCACTTAAAGAGCCCAAAGCAAAAAATGTTTCTGGGGTACTGGAGAGACAGACACACACACACACACACACACACAGACACACACACACACACACACACGCCTGGTGGATCCAGGGCTGCACCTGCAGCTCCAGCCAACTAGGTGGCTGCGTCCGCGTTCCATTGACGAAGGTCCTTCTGAGCCGCTCCTCACAGTATGGGGCGTAACCAGGAGGTCCCCCGTGGATGAAGTTCCTCAGGTACTGCAGACAGAGATGAGGTGAGGGAACCCCCATTCTGACTTCTCTCAGCCTCCCTCCCCTGGACCATTAGACCCGCCTCACAAGGTCTCCCGCCACAGACCTGCCCCTCAGGTGCGCCCACACCGCTCCTCTGCTTTCCATGGCCCCCCGCTGCCCTCAGGACCATGTCCACAGGCCTCAGCTTGGCAGAAAGGCCCCACAGTCTAGCCCTGCCTAGTCTCAGCGGCACCCCTGCTCTGCCTAGCTTAGCGCTTGTCTGCTTTCATCCAGGCCCACCTCTCTGACTCCTCCCAACTGGAGAAGCCTTCTCTCCATAGCACCCACCAGCCAGTGTTGTCCTCTGTCACCTGCGCTGCCTCTGCATCCCCAGTACCCAGGGCCGGGCCCTGAGGAGCCGTCAAGAAAGGGGCCTGAGGTGAACTAGTGACTGCTCCATGGGAAGCATGCAGAGGAGAGGGGCTAGGTTGCGCCATCAGACTCAGCTGCCTCAGAAATAAAATGGGGCTGAAGGGAGAAAGAGTGAAGTGCTGAGAGGAGGGGTCAGGAAGACGGGCCCAGGGGGACCTCAGGCCTGACAGGAGATGGCCAGGCGGGGCCTCATTGCCAAGCCACTGCGAGCTGTCTCCCCTTGCTCACCCCTCAGTGCTGGGGGAGAGGCCCAGCTCCCCCCCCACTCTAGGTGGTCAGATGCCTCCCTTACCTTAACAAACTTCTCTGAGGGGGCGAAGCAGCCCACGCAGAGAGACACGAGGATCCAGCCCCGGGCATAGCTGCTCTTGGAAGGGTTGTGAGTGAGCTGCTTGCTGATCTGGCAGTAGATCTCATCCCTGGGGAGGCAGGGAAAGGAGGAGGGAGAACGCCACAGAGGAGGGAGAGTGAATGAGGGAAACTTGACCCAAAATGGAGTCAGGAAGCTTCAAGGGAAGGGCTGTCAGGCACCTGCCACTCCTTATGCTCCAACACCTGGCAGGAAGCCACTCATCCAGCATCCAGCACTGCTCACCACTTGCAGCCAATGAGAAACCACCACAGCCTCAAACACTCAGTGAACTTAATGCAAAACTGCCCTTTCTGATTCCCTCTTAAAGCCTAATGAAAGCGGACCTTCCCTTCGTGGACTTGCCCGAGGCTCCTCACAGTTACTTGTCCTCAGGGCAACCCCTCTGCTACTTGTCCTCAGGGCAACCCCTCTGCTACTGAAGAATTAACACCAGAGGGTGGTGCGGGCACAGCGGCCACTGGTGACCGCACTGATGAGCCCCCCCACCCAGGCTCTGCCTGGTCTCCCACCACCAGGTGGGTGGTGCCGGCAGCTGAGTTCACCTCTCTGAGCCCAGTGCATAGTCATGACAACTGGCAGAATAGAAACAGCAAAACATCTGGAGAGTTCTCCGGGGGATGGCATGAGTAGGGACTTTGGCTTTCTCTTCACATATTTCTGTACCAAGTGGCCTGTATTACTGTTGAAATCAGTTGAAGGCAATGAAGATAGGTTTGATGTATTCATTTTAAAGGAAAATGATAGTCCCTTCCTTATAGGGCTGCTGTGAAGAATAATGAGCCAAAGCTTATAAAGCATTTAGCACACCAAACCCTGTCTAAATGAATGCTAGCTGCCCTGTTGACACTGCTTAAGGGGGGGACGCACCATGGTGAAGTGACCACTAGGAGGCACTCACCCCTGCTCTTCCCGCAAAGGGCAGCGCTGGCAGGAAGGAGGAAAGGCCTAATTCAGCGGCTCCCCAATTTTGAAAGTTCACAAACCAGTGCAACTTCTAAATAAAATATGAAGGTGGCTAACTTTTTATCATTGTAGGGTAAGGTAAAAGTATCCGGCTTTTCTGCCCTCCTGCCATTAGGATAGATGAGGGAACCCTGTGGTCCTGAATGCATGCCTGATGGCGGCACCTGAAGTGGGTACACCTGGGCTGAGAGACTGCGTTTATAAGGGCGGCATCACGGGGACGCCAGCACAAGCCAAGAATGAACGGAAGCCGAGAGAAGAGAAGTAAAGAGAAGGCCAGAGAGCCCAGATAGAGTGAGGATTTTCTGGGGGCTGGGAGGCCTGCCAGCCTCCCGGCCCCCCAGCACCCCTGCTGCCATATGCCTGGTAAATCTAAATAAAAGACCTGCAAAAGCCACTGAGGACCCTGACTCCTCCTTTACCCGGTCTGCTGGTCAGAAAACCTGCACTGTGGTCTTCCTGCCCCTACAATCATGATAAGTAAAGACATTTAAAATACACGCCACAGGGCCTCCCCTGGTGGTGCAGTGGTTGAACGCTGGGCTGCAAAGCTACATGTAGCCTCTGCAGCGCCGGTTCAATCCCTGGCCACCGGTGAGGGTCCTATATGGCGCGCAGACCTCTCCTGCCACCCGCTGCTCCCCTCAGCAGTGTACTTTGGTCTTCCTGCCTGTTCTGTTCCCCGCTCTGGCTCTGGTGAATTCTCTCACCCTCCCGCGCTTCTGACTGTACCCAGTGCTTGTATAAATAAAATCTTTAAAAAAAATAAAATACACACCACACATAATAACCTGTCCACAATCTATACTACAATCATTTCATAAAACAAAGGTAATTTTAATGTCCAAAAAGTTGGAAAGCTGAAATCTTGGAATAAAGAGCGATCCTTTAAATAAAATCATATTTAGCCTCAGCACATCCTTATTCTTCCCAGCTTATCACAGACCAGTGACAACTTTCTCAGCTGCAGCTGGGAGCCCCTGACTGATTTACTTTATGGACAGAAAACAGAGGCCGAGAGAGGAAAGGGATCCCGGTGGTTCCCCGGGGAGCCGGCCCCTCAGCCTTCTGACTCTTGAAGGCTCCTGACACTGTTCTTTAGAAGTGAGTCTGATAGTGAGATAATTGGGAGGCAAATTGTTGCTCTTTAAACACACCTTGAGTCCTTCTTCCTGGTGGCAGGGGCCTGGGTGCTGTAACCATCTCTACTGGGACAGTGTATGGCCTCAAGGAACAACTAAAGGAGGCCTCAGTGGAAGGCAGGGTGCCCGGGAGGCGAGTGACCCCTGGGCAGGTCTCTTTGCCCTCTCTATGGGACCTCAGCTTTCCCTTTGGAAAAATGGGGCTCATGCCCATCCCCATCCTGCTGTCCTCCCAGCCAACACAAAGTCCATGAGATCAGCTCTCCTGACTGTCTTGTGCAGACAGAACTCTCTGAAAAGCCCTGTCTGCCCTCCACCAACCAGTTAGGTTGATTCCTGAATTGCTTCTGGTAATTCCTGAATCGTCCTGTCTCCTTCCTGACACCCCAGGAAACTGAGGTGGGTTTCTCCCAGGTGTAGGTGGGGGAGGGAGGCTCCTGCAGGATTTCAAGGCATGCTGAGCTCTGTAACCGTCCCCACAGGCCTGGCTCAGCTACACTGAGCTACACTACAGCTGGCAGGGATGGGGGTAAACCAGGAAACGCACTTAACAAGGTAATACTTAGGTCCTGTCACACACCTTCCAGTTTTATCTGCCTGTAGTCTATGAGGTGGTTATTATTCCCCCTTTACAGACAATGAAACTGAGGCTTACAGAGATAAATAACTCTACCAAGGTCACACCGCTAGCTAGCAGCAGAGCTTAATGCAGGCCTGTATGGCTTAGTCTAATGTGAAGGTGACAAAGTCACAACTCAGCCACCAAAACCTTCCAGGACCACGCTCTGGGAAACAGCCTCCCTGAAGCCACCCATCTGGTGCTGGCCCCGCCCCCAGGTACTGATCCCGCCCCTCTGGCTCTGGCCCCACCCCTGGGTACTGGCCCCACGTCCCAGGCCCTGACCGCAGAGCTGGCCGCAGGATGCCATTGCCAATGATGAAGTGCAGCTTCTCCAGGTTGGAGGTGGGCCTGTCCTCCAGCATGCTGTTGCCCTGCACTGTGGACTCCCCGTCGTGCAGCCTCTTGGTTACCTGGGCGAGATAGAGGAACCCAGGCTTTACAAGGGAAGGATGAAGGGAGGGACCTGCCTGGTGGTGGAGTCCACCACTCCCCTCAGAACAGAATCCTGGGAGATGCAGAAGAGTGGGGCTCCCACCCCAGTCATACCCCTGCCCTGAGAATAGCAAACATTGGAGCAACAACTGGCCCAGAGAGCTCGGACCACTGGCCTGGTACCACCCACTTCCACATATAAACCTCCTTAACACTCCCATCCCCACGCCAAGGGCCAGCTCCTCTGACTCCTAGTGGCTCCCTGTCTCTCTGGGGTGGGCCCACACACAGAACTGACACCCGGAGTATACTCTGGTTCCAACGACTCAGTCACCTTCACCAGTCAGAGGCAGCACCTCTGGGCCCTAGGGAGCAGACTCAGACCTGGATTCTCACAGATGTGCTTCTCTCTGGACTCACATGGCCAGACACCAGCCTGAGTTCTACCCAGAGATGCAGAGTGAGGGGGTGAGCAACAGGAAAGCACCCCTGTAGATAGGATGGACACAGAAGGTCCTCAAGTCTCCTGAGCACCCACTGGGGACATACCATCTTCCCAGGAACACATGAGTGGGTATTTCTTCCCTGGGGTCCTCAGATTCCAAATGGCAGACAGAGCTAGAATTCAAACCTGGGACCATGTGACATTAAGCTGGGGTCTGAGCCTCAGCTGGGGAACAGCACAAGAGTAGAGACAAAGCAGGCTAGTGGAAGCCCAGGGGAGCAGTCTACTGCTGTAGAGGGGTTGAGGAAGCATCCAGGAGGCGGTGACACCCACACAGAGAAGAGAAAGGAGGAATATCAGGCAGAGGGATTGCTATGTGCAAATGTAAGGTTGCAGGGGAGCCAGTCATCCTGATTTGTAAATGACCTGGTAGTCTGTCTGCCTTCCCAGCCTGGGCAATCCTGGAGCACAGGGCAGGACGGTGCTCAGAACACAGAGGTAACTAAATGAGCAAATTCAAACAAATTCATAGTATTAATGCCCCGAGGGCATTCTCACAAACCAAACAATTCTCAGCATCTGAAGTGTCCTTGGATCAAATGCAACTCGCCAATCACCTGGCTAGAAATGTTCTCCCTCCCCACCTGCAATCCAGCCCTCCCAGCTCTTGGGATGCCTCCTCTGGGAAGCCCTTTCTGATCTGGCCCAAGCCTGAGTTCATCAGCCTGTTCCTCACATTCCTCTCTGTTCTATCACTCCCCTTGCCGGCCAGTCGCTGGCTAGCTGGGGCCCTGGGGACAGGCACCCCCCATGATCCTGAGTTCAGCCTTGCCCCAGCCTGGGGATCTAACCTCCTCTGTCAGTTTGGACTTCTTCTTCAGGGTCAGGTGCACCAGCTTGTGCCTCACGCTGCTCTTCTTCTGCCCCTCAGGGAGCTGGGCCTGCGGGACCAATGGGGTGAGGGTCAAGCCACAGGGCTGACCGCAATGGCGAGACAAGCTGGCCACAGGACTGTGTCTAGAGGGTTGTCTCCCCACCACACCAATATTTACCAGGTGTACCACACTGCCACCCCCACCTGTGCTCCCCCAGCTTTCCCACCAGCAGTGAGAGATGGGAAGCCGGAGACCCAGAAAAGCACAGTAATGCAGCCTGCCAGGCCTCCCGTGGAGTCAGCGTGTGGAGCTGGCTGACGGCAAGGCCAGCCTGGTGCCACAAGGCCTACCCGGTGGCCTTCAGCAAGTTTACTTTCCCGCCAGTAGACAGAGGAGGGCGGGGAGGCAGGGTGGAGAGGCAGAGACAAATTTTAGGATGCCCCTTTGGCTGAGGACCCTTAGTTGGGGGGAGCTGGGTAGCCCTGCCCACTGGCCTGGGGGGGCATCCACCACAGGGAACCCTGGCCTCACCTCGCCCTCGCCCTGCAAGGCCTGCAGCTCCCTCTTGTACGTCTTCTTGCCCAGGGTCTCATAAATTTTGGTCATCACAGGGATCTTCTCGCTGCCATCACTCATGGCTGTGTGGTACTTGGGCTCAGGGAGGTCCCCCATGAACCGGAGGATGGTGATCCAGACCGCCAGGGCCGCCTGGGGGCAGACAGAGCAGTCTGACCCCAAGCACGAGAGTGAGCACAGGGTATTACAAAGTCGTCAAATAACCTGGGGGCTTGGGGAGAGCTGGAGAACCCCACAGAAGAGCCACTGAGCTGAGCATGTGAGGGGCATTGCTCGGGATTTGCCGCAGGGGTGACTGCTGCAGAATGAAGTCAGCCCTGGTGCTGACCCCACCCCGGCTGCCTCCTCGGCACGCATGGGCCCTGCCCTTACCAGCTGGTCCCCATCATCGTCGTGGTACAGCAGAGGCTGCTTGAGGGGCCTCCGGGTGTAGGTGTGCGTGGTTGTGCCCTGGAAGTAGGTGGCACCAAACTTGGCGAATTTATACTCGGAGAGGTCCTCCTCATCCTCGTCGGGCAGAGGCAAGGCCGCGTCCAGGTCCTCCTCCACCATCTCCCTCCGCCCACACTCCAGGTCCTGAGGAGACAGGGGATTCCCTTCCATGGGACAGACTCAGGACTAGGCTTTGTCCCCCCAACCTGTCCCTGCAGGCCTGATCTACCCCCGCAGGGTAGGGCTGTGTTCATCCTGTTCATCACCAGGCAGGGCCTGACCACAGCAGGTCTCCTCCATAAATGAATAAAAGTTCATGGGTAGCCCTGGAGATGGACAGCAAGGTCACTTGGCAGGCTGGTGACTGGGAAGGACCTGGGACCTGTGGCCCCTGACCCAGGTCATCGCTTCTGCTCAGAGGGTACTAGGTGGACTGTAACGCAGAGAGGCACAAGAGCACTGAGGGTCATCTCACCAGGGACCTCTGGAGACCCTGTCCCCAGCCTGGTACCTCAAAACCTCTAGGCGCCTGGCCCTCCTGGCCCGGCAGGCCACCAGAAGTTCCCAGGAAGCCGAACATCTTGTCCACCATATCCGAGTGATTGATGGGCTCATGGCGGGCCTTCTCCATCTGCTCCAGCAGCTCCTTCTTCCGCCGAGCCTCCTCCTTCTCCTTCAGCTCCCTCTCTGCATCCTCACGAGCCAGTTGGGCCAGGCGCTCCTGGGAGGTTGGGGTGACACAGAGGAGGAGATGCTGTCTGCCCCCAATGCCACAGCCTCAGGGAGCAAGTCAAGAGCCCCTGCAGCAGCCAGGTCTTAGTCCCAGCCACCCCCAAGGCCTCCTGCTGGCTGGGAAGTCCTGAGCCCCCAGCTTCTCTATCTTGGGTCCTGCCCAGCTCATTCTTCACAGTCCAATGCAGACAGACGCCCAGCTCTGAACCACAGGGAAGCCTCGAGACAGCTGAGATAGTAGTGCCACAGGCGGGAGCTACCTCCTTCAAGGCACAGCCGGGAACTACCTCCTCCAGGAAGCCCACTCATGCCTCCCTAGCTGGAGGAGAGCACACCAGCCCAGAAATTCCACAGCTGCAGTTCTGAGGCTCTATTCCAGCACTGTGATATAGAAATACACACTGAGCCATGTGTAGAGTGACTGTTTAAAATGGTGAAAAGAAATGGGTGTATTTTAATATCTCAATATTTTGGGGTCTCCTTGGTGGCTTTCAAGCTATCGCTCATGCTATCAAGCTACCGCCAGCCACTTTTACTTACTTATGCATATAAGAAATGGAGTGCAGACCAGAGGTGCGGGGGGTAGGGGTGAGAGGGTTCACCAGAGACAGAGTGGGGAGCAGAAGAGGCAGATCTACTGAAACACACTGCTGAGGAGAACAGCGGGAGGGACAGGAGAGGTCTGCCTCGCCATGTGGGTAGCTCCCTGGCTGGGCTGCAGTGGTTGGTGATAGCCTGATAGTGTGAGACTTAATAACCCCTTCACCACCAGGGAGGCCCAATAAAAAATAAATCTTAAAAAAAAATCAGTATTTTGTTGAACCCAATGTTTCTGAAATAACATCTCAACACAAAATTATTAAGAATAGTACTGAGATATTTTATATTTCTCTTTCCTGTACCAAATCTGCAGATCAGTGTGTGCCTTACACTGATGGCGCCTTGTCGTTTCAAGCGCTCAGCGGCCTCAAGGTTGGGGGCTCACACACTGGGTGCGCTTGGCCAGCTGAGTCTTTTAATTTGGGCACCATCTCCCAGCTCGAAAGTTTTCCCAAGGGCATGGACCCTCTCTCCTGAGCCTGCAGCAGGCTCAGGCCCCTGGGGCACTGGGGATGAGCAGCCAGTGACCGAACCCGTGAACAACACGAGGTGCCTGGCCTTGTCAGCTCACCTGATGCTTGCGTTCCGCCTCCTCCTTGGCCTTCTTGGCACTCATCTCCTTCCGCAGTTTCTCCTCCTCTGCCAGGCGCATTTTCTCGGCCTCCAGGCGCCGCAGGTACTGGGGGTGGTGTGGGTGGGCACTGAACCACATGGAGCGGCCCTGGCACTTGCTACCAGCTTGGACCACCGAACCCTGACTGAATTCTGGGACAGGGAGTGATTCTGCCAATAATTTGGCACACAGGGAAGTAGGCATCTCAGAGATTCTTCCTGCCACAGAGCAGAACAGGGTACCATTGATCCGAAAGTCAAACCAGGTTTGCCTCAGCATCCCACAGAATCATAAGTGACTGGGGCCCTGACATTGGCTGAGAGGATGGAAATGAGGGCTGTGGCCTCAGTTTTGTGTAGTCCTCAGAGAGGGCATAGGTACCCACATAGGCCTCAGCCAACAAGTGGGGGTGATTTTCTGCCTGAGGTGGAGCAGCCCCCTCAGAGGACTCACCCCCCTATGGGGCTTGGGGCTGTGGGTGCAGTGGACTCAGGATCCCTTACCTCAGCCCTGAGGCGCTGGTGCAGCCTGCGGGCGATCATGCCCCGGGCATAGGCCTGCACGGTGAGCACGGCCCAGAGGCGGTGGCGGAAGGCTTTGCGTACCAAGTAGGCACGGCAGCGGGCCTGGAACTGGATGATGTGCCTGCGGGCTAGGTGGTACTGCTGGTGCAACTTGCGGGAACGTTGCAGGGCCTGCAGCCTCAGGAAGCCCAGCCGCATCTGCAAACACAGCCACCTGCTCAGCCGCTGCCCCAGTTCCAGCTTGGCCCCGCCTTGGGAAGCATCACTCACTGGCTCCATGCTCACACCCGCCTGCCCCAGGGCCCCACTCTGTCTCTCCCTGTCTCCTTTCTGATGAAACTTCCCCAGGGTGTGCGCTTGACTCCCCCTGAGTTGTGTTCCCTCAAGGACGCCCCATCCCCAGAGTAGGAGCCCATGTCTTCCTAAGCACCTCCCCAGACACAAATCAGCCCTGTAGCCCAGTTACTCCACAGATTGGCCCATCCATTCCCAACCCTCTGCAAGGTCTCAAATAGCTCAGGTGCTCACAACCCACCAAGACATTCCAGAAGAAAAGCCACACACACTGCTGACCAGATGGGAAAAACACAGAACCAGACTTGGACTTTGGGCTGGAAGAATGGTAGGAGCTGGTGGGAGGCCAACCAGACCAGGGCACAGGCAAGTTCTGCTGCTATGGTAACAGGCCTGGGTTCAAAGATTTCATGGGGCCAGAGCAGCTCCCTCAGAAGGCTCACCAGCCCATAGTTCCTCCTGCAGTTGTGGCCCCTCCAGTGCCTCTGGATCAGTGTGGCGGCGTTCTTCAGCTTCAGGAAGTTGGACCTGAAACAGCAGCATGATGCAGGAGGTCCTCAGAGAAACAGCATCCAGAGGCAGCCAAGGCACAGGTGGGGCTTGGAACAGGAGGCCAGGCTGGTTCCAGCTCTGCCTCTTGGGCTAGCTATATGACCTGTGGCCAAGTCACGTCACCTCTCTGCCTTAGTTTTCTCATCGTAAAGTGGTAGAATATACCTGCTCTGCCTCATAGGCCTGTCCCCTGGACCAAGAAGGGAGCCATTCAGAAGATGTTTATTGAATGAATAAATGTATTAGTAACAAGTGATGAATACGACAGATTAAAAGCTTTGAACACTGTGAACGTCACTTATTACTGACTAACTTTTCCAGTGTATAGGTAAGGCATCTGAGACTCTGTGAGGCTGGGGCTACATGAGGTGCCACATCTTCTGACCAATTCTGAGTAAGCTGGCATGGGGAAGAGATGGTCTGGGCACGTACCTGTCTTTGAATCCCCGGATGACCTTCTGGAGGAGGATGACTCTGTCGGTGATGGCCTTGTCCCGCTCCACCTCCAGCAGCATGTCATGGTGGTCCTGGAGAGCAGGGCTCCTGAGCTCCCCGGGGCCAGGGCCTCAGTCCCAGGGCTGAGCTGCCCCCGTGGGCCCTCTCTTTCTTTACTGGGCTCCCAGCCCTGCTCTGGCCCCATGGGCAGCCTCACACAGCCGTGGGTACAGAGAGGGTGATGGTGGCTATGCCTGAAGGCCCAGGAAGGTACTGGAGGAACCTAATTTGACTGGATGGGGTCAGAGGCCCCATATGCACACATCCTGGCTTCATCTCTGTGGCCATCTCTACTCAGCCCCCTACTCCCCTCCATATCTCTGTGACAGCGGCCCCTCATCTGGGCCAGGCAGCCGTTGTTGTTTCTCTCCAGGATCTTGACAACAGTCTCCTAATCAGTCTCCTACCCCCATCACTGCCCCTCCAGCCTCCCTAAAGAGGGATTTGTGTTTCTCCTGAAACACAGATCTGATGGTGCCCTCACACTGATACCCCATGGTTCCTGGGATCAAGCCTGGTCTCCTCATTCTGGCACTCAGGCCCTCCATGATCAGGCCCTGCTGACCTCACTGGGCCTCTCTCTTTCTCATCCCCAAGTTGGTCAAAACTGAATATCCACGTGCCAGCACTGTGGGGGTGGGGGTGGGCAGTGAGTCCAGAGGACCCTGTCCTCGCAGGGAGCCACATCCATCAGATAATCACAGACCACATCATGTGGGGACAGGGCACAGAGGAGCAGCCTCAGCTGAAGTTTCTGGATGAATGAGGAGCCACAGCCCATTTCTGAGAAGCCCATTGAGGTGAGGATAGGAGCCATGACCATTCTCAGAGCTCCCTGGCTTCAGGCCCACCCAGGCCAGATGCCGAGCACCACACTTCAGCACCCATGACCCCCAGCAACTCACTCCCCCTCTCTGAGCCTGGAACGGGCACATAGTCCTAGCTCACAGGGCTGCTTGAGGACTAAGGAGACCAGAGATAGCGAGCCCTGCCCGGGGTGGTCACCCTGCAGGCTTTGCAGGTACAGCTGAGGTGAGAGTGACACTGTTGCAAAGAGGAAATGTAGGCTCGGGGAGATGAAGGGACTGGTCACGGTCCCTCAGGCAGACAGGGATTGGACTAGACTCCAGGACTCCCTCCGGCTCCGGGCTGGCTCTGCCTGTCTTTCCAAACTGTCCTGGACTGGGCAAGCCCTGCCCCCCTGCACAGGAAGCAGCCCTGCCCGGGTGCCCAGGACAGCTAGCAATCTAGTACAGCAGAACTGGAAATGGGGAAGCCAATGTGCAGAAGCTGGCAGTGTTCCTGCTGCAGCTGCCTCGCCACTGCCATCTCCCAGCAAGCACTGCTCCAGGCCAGGGTCCCAGTGGTCCAGCTTCCTGCTCCCAGCCCTGTCCTCCTGCCCCCAACTGCACGACTTCTGAGGTCCTATCTAGGGTACAGCTGGAGTCTGAGAGGGTAGGAACAGGCCCCAAAACACTAACAGAGCAAAGGGGATGGCACGGGGTCAACCCAAAAATGCACTCAACCCAAAAATGTCCCACCTCCACCCTGCCAGATGCATCCTATTTTATTTATTTTCTTATATTATTGTTAATTTTTGAATAATATGTGATTTCTCCCCTCAGGTGTAGTCCCCGTGGTTCTACCACTATAGCACCCGTGACCCATCACCACAGTCCCTTGTGCTCTTCCCCCCCGTGTTTTGACCCCTCGCCCTTCCCCTCCTTGCAGCCACATCTTACTTTAAAGATGGGAAAATGACACTCAGAAAGGACCAGTGACCTGCCCAAAGCCCCAGCACAGACAACCCCAGGGTCAGGATATGAATCCAAGCCTCCCTGGTCAACCTGCCTCTGGCCTTCAGTGATCTGACCCTACACCGGGATCATAGATGGTCTCAGTACCAATTTCCCCTCAGCCACCAAGGATCACACAGCTGCAGAACAAGAAGATCTTGGAGACCCAGCTCTGCCCCATCTGATGATGTGACTCCTCTACAGCGCCCCCTAGGATACCATCCCCACTGTGTCAGCAGTGCATAGCTGAGCTCACCTTCAGGAAGATCTTGGTTTTGCCGATCTGCCAGTCATCGTGGGCACCCAGCACAGCTTCTGCCATACGCTGGCACGTCCCCCGAAGGTCATCCTGGGGGTGTACAAGAACAGGCAGCCTCTCCAGTGGGAAGGCCAGCTGGATGTCTCCCCGGAGACCGGGAGGCCGCCACTAGCTTCAGCTCTGCCCCTGACTGGCTGTATGATCCTGACTGGGCCCTGCCTTCTCTGCTGGCACTTTTCTCCTTAGCTCAGCCAGATGATTGCAAAACCTCCAATGTTTAACATCCAGGACCCACTTGGCAGACCTGGTCTCCTCTACACAGCACATGTGTGACATTCACACAGACAAATAAGGTGACAGGAACCTTGGATGCACCCCACTTCTGCCCCCCAATTTCCCCAGCTATAGCTGAGTTGGCTGAGCTGATGTCATGCCGAGTTTACTGACCCAATGAGAAAAAACTAGGGCTCTTGCCAAGCCTAGAACAGGGACCCTCCCTCCTGCCATCTATGCCCCCCAGCCCTGCACCTGTTTGTAGGCTGGCTTCACGCCAGGCAGCAGCACTCGGTACCGTTCCACGAACTCCACGAAGCTGTAGCGGATGGGGTAGCCAGCTCGGCGGATTCGGATGGTCTCCATCATCCCCGAGTACCGCAGCTGGCGCACGCACAGGTGCCGGTCAAACAGCTGCCGGGCACAAAGCCAAGGTCGTCAGCACCTGAGGTTCCTGAAGGAGGCCAGCCCTGCTCAGCAATGCCCAGCCCCAAAGATCCAGAGAGGTCAAGGCCACATAGTAGATGAGAAGCAAAGGTAGGGCTGGTCCCAGATCTGCAGCTCACACCCACACAGTGGTCCAAAATGAGATCCTCCTGCAGGGTGAGCTGTGTGCTTTGGGGGCACAGAGGAGAGATGGCTTAATTACCCTTGGGCTAGCTCAAGGGGGCTTCTGAGTCTTTGCTCTAACCTCAACAGGACAGAAGGCACTGGAGGGGCAGGATGAACACCTGCGGAGGTGTGGAAGCGTGAAAGCCCATGCCTGTTGGGGGACTCCAAGGGGACCAAGAAGGCTGATGCGCGCCAAGATTACGATCATACAGGTGGTGTGTGCCTTGCATCACCCCAGGCACCCTTCACACGGCAGCCTTGTAAGAGCTGGAGTTATTCAGACAACTTTCTGGCCATTGGCAGTAAAGTGCCTTAAGAGGCGCTTTTCTCTAATTGACACAGTCAGTGAGTGATGGCAGCAGGACAGGGCCTGGCCAGCCAGCCTCTGGTTGGGGAGGGACTGCAGAGGCCTCAGAGGCAGGTTCTGGGGGCAGCAGGATGGAAGGGCATCTCCGAGCAGGAGAAATGGCATCCATGGGTCCTGGCAAGGCCCTGATCTTGTGACCCAGACCTGCCTTAAAGGGGGAGCTTGCTGGAGCATTCTGTGACTCACACCCTGCAAACCAGGGCCTGAGCCCCAGGGGACTCTTAGGCCCCTCTGGGGAATGTTTTCCAGGCAGAGGCCAGGGTCAGGGGCAGGGTCAGTGTGCTGCTCCCGGCTTCCGTCACCTGTTTCCTCTCCCTCCGGGCACTTTCCCTAGCACAGCACTGGCCTCCTGCCTTCCTTCCCTCCCCAGACCCAAAGGCCCAGCCTTCCTCTGGCTTCCTCTGGCCTCTGGAAGAGCCTGGTGGTAAACAACACAGTGAAAGGAAAGGGATCCCAGTGAGGCTCTGTCCTGTCTGCAGCATCAAGCCCCCTGTCTTCCATAAGCCTCCATTCCCCGATGGTAAATGTGGGGCCACGCTGTCCCTGCCTCATGGGCTCTTGGGAAGGTTGGATGTGGCTGTGGAAAGACAATCTAGCCAGTGCCTGGCACACAGAAAGGGTCCAACAAATGTTACTCCGAAGAGCAAAAAATTAAGAAGGTTCCCGGTCAGTCAGAGGGATCTGGGAAGGCTTCAAAGAGGAGGTGGACAAAAGGGGAAGGGATTTCAAAGGTACACCTTCAGCCAGAAGCACGGCTTCCATTTACCGAACAGCACTTACGTGCCAGGCTATCTGCATACTCACTCGTGCACAGAATCCCACTAGGAGTCCCATTTCTGTGAGGAAACTGAGGCACAAGACTGGTTTGTCTACAGTCACCCAGCTCGTAGCGATAAAGTTAGGATTTGAACCTGCACATGACCCACTGCGGAGTCCAGGGCACCTGCTGCCTCCAGCAACCTGGGGCCTCTGCTCTATAAATCCCCCCAGGTGCCCTAAAGAGGGCAAGAATCACACTATGCAGCCCCCACCCTGTCCACCCTTGGCCAGGCCCTTCCACCTCACCCTCCAGGCTGGCCCCGCTGGCCCATGGCCAGGACTGCTCACCATGGGCTTCTTGAACTCATTGGGCTTGATGCAGCGCACGAAGAAGGGCTGGCAGGCGCCGAGCGTGCGCATCAGCAGCTCCAGCGACCGCTTGAACTGGCTGCTGAGTGTGGGCGAGCGCTTCCTGGTCTCCGCGCCCTAGGGGAGGTGGGGGGGACGGACCATAGCAGTGGGAGGAGCTGACCTCACCCTGCAGTCCTGGAAGGGGGAAGGGAGGCCGCCGGGGTCGGGGTCTGGGGAGAGGCACCCAGGGAAACTGCTGGTCAGGCGCTTGGGGTTTTCCTGTGACCCGCTGGCCTGGATTGGAGCTGCCATCCCAGAGGCACCCTTTGAGGAGCTTCCCGGAGTCTCCTGGGCCAGGCTCCCTGCCAGGAGGAATACCCCAGAGGAAGCAGAGAGCCCTGGGCTGCTGGGTGACTCAGGGCAAGGTGCAGCCCCTCTCTGAGACCCCATCCTTGCCTCCCAGTAGACGGGAGGTTCCAGAAGGGTCCTCCTGGGGCCTGCGTGGTCTCCACAGTGGGGTGGATCTAGATCCAGGTTTGACAGACCTCAAATCAAACCTGGCCCACCACCTCCTAGCTGTGGGGTCCTGGCCAGGTCACTCAGAGCGTGGCGTCTCAGCTTTCTAGATGGCAATGGTGCCCTCTCACTACCTGACATGGGTGGGCAGAGAGCAGGACTTGATAAACAGCAACCAGGAGCCCCTGGGGGAGGAGAAGGGAGTGGTGGGGAGAGGGGGCCGGTCCCTCCCCACTCCCTGTGGGATTAGTCTTCAGAGTCAGCCGTGGGCTGATGGGCAGCTGGACAAACCTCCTGAGAAGGCCCACACTGGCCTTCTGGCACTGAGGCCTGGAGAACTCCATACCCCCCACCCAGCCACGACCTGGTGAGCAGCCCTGTGACACCCTGCACCCCCTGCCCTGTCTCCATCCCCCTCTTAAGAATTCTGTGAAGTGAGGTCGAGGCCCTGGGGGAGGACCTGTGCAGCAAACAAAGCAAAAGGAAGCTGAATGTTACAGACGCTCCCCAGACGCTGGACAAAGAAACCAGATCCAGTTCTAAGGCATTTTTATGGTATTGCTTTTCTGGTGATTTCATTTGGGCGAAAATTTCTTACTAGTGAATTTGGTGATTAGTATGGGTATTTCTTTCACCCAGACTAACGTTGGACAATAGGCCACCAAATTGAAATAAAACTTGCCAAGAAACAGTAAACACTTACTATTCTAAAATTTGCAGTGTTTTCCAAGGGAAGTTTTTGTTTGGAATATCGGCTAAGATTTTGCCAAGGGAAGCTGAGGAGTATTTATTTGCATTGGGGGGAGGGGAATGTCAAGGCTTGGAGCCCCCCACATCTGTCCCTGAACTTGATCCAGTAGCAGCACTTGAGTGGCTCCCACTTTGAGAAAGAGCTGCCCAGGTTGGGCTGTAGCACACACACTGCACACAGCACACAACACACACAAATGTACACGCAGAGCACACACACATACGGAACACACCTACACACATAGAACACATACAGCACACGACTCATCCAAATGTACACACAAAACAATAGCACACGTCTCACACACACAATCGACACCCTTCTTGGTTTCGATCGTCATGCCCAGCTTTCTGCTGGGCCTCGAACCCCACGAAGACAGGCGGGTCTGCCTGTTCACTGTCGGGCCTGGGGCCTGGCTAGAGTAACAATCATGAACACTTCGCTGAGCTGAAGTGCGGCTGCATTGGCTCCTCGCTTCCAAGGATGCACAGAATGATCCTCTGTCCAATTGCTCAGGCCCAAACCCCACAGAAACTGTCCCCAATTCCTTTCATATCCAATATGCCAACAACTCTTACTGGCTCTACCTCCAGAAGAGATGCAGAATCTGACGCCCTCCTCCTAGTGTTGGCCTGGTCCAAGCTGTCAGCCTGGCTCTCTTGGATTCTTGCAATAATTTTCAAACTGGACACACTGCGTCTGGCCCCCACACCACCCTCCACGCCACTATCTGCACAGCCTGAGTGGGGCTGTTATAACACAATCCAGTCGTGTCTCCCCTCACACCCGCATATCCTCTGTGGCTCCCCAGTTCACTCAGCATGAACACCAAGGTCCTTAGAAGGACTGACAATGTCCCACTGGCTCTGCCCTCACTTAGCTCTCATCTCTTCTCCAACTTTCTCACCTGTTTCCAGCCACTCCAGCCTCCTTGTTCTTCCTAAGACACTTCCCATCAGCTTAGAAAGCCCTTCAGGGCTTTTGCACTGAGGATCCCTCTTCCCTCAATGCTTTTCCTCCAGAATGCACGCAGCTGGCTTCTTCACCTCCTTATCAGCCAACCACTAAGAACTTTCCTGACCCTCTATTCAAAATTGCAAAGCACCACCTCTGCCATTCACCCTCCTTCATTTTTCTCCATGTCATAGCTCCGATCTGACATACTACATATCGTCAGTATTAATTTGCCTATCACCTGCTTCCCCCTCCTAGACGGGGAGGTCCACAAGCAGAGAGGTTGTTCTCTGCTTTGGTCACTACTGTGTTCTTAGGGCCTGGGTCAATGTCTGTGTATGGTGGGCATGCAATCGATACTTGAGAATGAATGAATGAATGAATGAATGAATGAGTGAGTGAGAACAGGCCGGATGCCTCAAAGAAACTCAGCAAGGGCAGAGAGGGGAGACACGGGTTCTAGTCCTAACTCTGCCCCTGGTTCTCAAACTACTCTGGGCAAGTCTTCCTCCATTTTCAAGGACTCAGTTCCTTCTTTTAGAAACGGAGGCACCTATAATACACACAACTCAGGGAACAAAAAACAAAACCACTCCACAAACCACTCCACAAAGAAAAAAGACACACTCCACAAAAAGTAAAAGAAGAAAATGTTGGTCCTCTCCCCAAGCCTCCACGCCGCGGGGGGCCAAAGACACAGCTCAGTCCCAAGGCTGCCACCATCCTCTGGCCGGGCAGAGCCCTTTACCTTCGTGGACGCCGTGTACTGGCGGAGAGAGCCTGACGCGTAACCACAGAGAAACTACAGCAGGAGCCACATGCAGGGCGAGGGGAGAAGGGAAGCAAGGAGAAGGCAGGGTCACAAATCAGCACAAATCCTCAGGAGAGCGCCCTGGGGCAGGGCCTGTGCTGGGGGTAACTTGAGTACAGGCACCGAGGGGGCAGGGGCTGCTCTCCCCCACCCCAGCCTTTCCAGGTACCCCCCAGAAAACATGGGGACAGAAGGAAAATGTGAAATAAAAAGCACACAATCCTGCAGGAAGCAAGGCCGTCAGACTCCCACCCGAGGAAAAGAGGAAATGCAGCGGGCGGGGAATTCTCCCCACTCTGTGTGGCGTCCACAGCTGCAAATCTGCCATTTATGCCAGTTTCTTGGGATCCACACCCCAGTGTGTCCTCAAGGCTGGGTGTGTCCCTCCACCGTGCTCCAAGTTAGCTGGGGGGGGGGGGGGCACCTCCATGGTAAATCAAGTCCGGATCTGCTCTGCGCCTTCTCACATGACCCTTTGCTGGGCTTGTGCCCCACCTACACCCCCAAATCAGTGCCACAAGAGGACAGGATGGGAGGACCTTGATCAGCCCCCCCCTCCCCGCCCCTCCCCGCTCCCTCCCACTGTCCCAGAGGAGCACAGCTGGAGTTCCAGGCCAAGGTTGGGGGTCTACCTTTGATGGAGCTGGGGGAAGGGGCCTACCCCCTCCACGAAGCCCTGCGCCCCCCTCACCATGGCGACGTCAGCCTGGAAGATCTGCTTGATGAACTTGTTCCTGGAGGAGTGAACCAGCTGGATGATGTCCCCGTGCAGCGTGTCTCGGTTCTTCTCCAGGAAGCCTGGAGAGCAGCAGAGAACCGTCACACCTGGCCAGCTCCATGCTCCCACCTGACGAGAGCCAACCCCACCCCAAATCCACTATGTCCAAGCCAAGAGGACCCTCAAAATTCCCCTGGTTCATTAGCATCCATTTTATAGTGGAGACACCAAGGCCTGGAGAGAATAGCAGCTGCCCAAGATCACAGAAAAAATGGGGGGCAGAGCCCAGACTGCACTGTTTCCCCAGTCACAGCCCCCCCCCACTTCCAGATCTGTTCAAGGAGAAGGGCAGGAGGCCTCGTTCCTGGGGAGAGAGTCAGGGCTACATTCTTGACTGAACCCCACCAGGGACTAAAATGCCATCCTTAGTCTTTTGAATAAAGAAGTCACAAATTCCTGTTAAATAAGCACATCCCCTGGGAGGGGATATACGCAGGCCTGGTGCCAGCAACAGTCAAGGACTTAATTAAAAAGACTTTGCATTTGGATGGCACACTGTGCCCTCACAGCACGGATGTGCACAACTGCCCCCGGACACGTGGGAAGGTAAGGGCTCTCTCCCCTCCCTCAGCAGGAAGGCAGTGCTCAAAGAAGCTACGTCAGCGAACACTGCACAGCCAGCCCCAGAAGGGTCAAGGCTGAGCTCAGTCCAGGGAGGCCCCCCATCTTACATGGATCCCCAGAGAAGGCTGCCAGTTCAGGGGCTGAATTAGGAACTGGATAATTAATTTCCCTGCCCTGCCATAGCAGTGGTGTGGTGACCCCGGCCCGGCGTCCGGGGACAGTAAGCTGCAGGAGGCACTTGCAAGGTTGGCTCTGCAGCTGGGATGGAATTGGGGGGCTCACTATAGGACCCTAAGAAGGCCACTTCTGGGTCTCAGTTTCATCATTCAAAAGGGAAAAATAATCCCTGATGATAATAAAAGCTCTTGTTTCTCTTCAGCTCACCTACCACTACCCAGTTAATCAATGAAATGCCACATAAAAGTGTATTTTGTGGGAGAAATTGTTCAAAGTAGCTCAGACCTAGTCCACGACCTTAGTAGGGTCATTTCCCTCTTTGCTTTTCAGTTTCCAAATCCATAAACGCAGATGATATTTATGTTTCCTCCAGATCGAACATTCTATAATTTTATAACTCAGCATAGAGTGCGCTCAGTTTTCATTTCTGTATCCTCAGAACAGCATGGAGCCTGGTACATAATAGATGCTCAGTGAAGGCTGATTGAACTGAATTGAAAAATACAGTCGTCTATTACTCCAAACAACAGTGTTGTCCAGCACGCGTCAGATTGCACATTGGCTCCTTCTTCTCACCAGTGGAGTTGGAGCATCTCAGCAGCCTGACCCACTGACCACTCTCCTGCCTCCTGGACCCACCTCACCAGGAAGGATGAAACCCATGGCCTCCGACCGTGGCTGAACTTGACTGTTCTGAGCCCTCTTCTTCACCTCTCACTTCAAAATGAACCCAACTGCATATCCCAGGAGAGAAAAAAGATCAATGTCCCCTTCGAAGCTCATACTTGGTCTTGTTGCTGAGTCTTGGTGGGTGATGGTGGTGGTTCTGTTTTTTGTGTGTGTATGTGTGTGTGTGTAGAAGAACTGGGGTGTAGGCCAGAGGTGTAAGGGTGAGAGGATTCACCAGCGACAGAGTGGGGAACAGAACAGGTGGATCTACTGAAATACACTGCTGAGGGAAGTAGCGGGTGAGTCAGGA
Organism: Talpa europaea; assembly: GCF_964194135.1. Classification (NCBI taxonomy): domain Eukaryota; kingdom Metazoa; phylum Chordata; class Mammalia; order Eulipotyphla; family Talpidae; genus Talpa; species Talpa europaea. Next base: position 48,741,071 of record NC_140073.1, on the reverse strand, counting down.
AAGGTCTGCTGTACCCTCCCTGGCTTGGGCTCGAACTCAGGTTGTAGAGGTGATAGCACTTAGACTTAATCCCTAGGCCACCAGGGAGGCCTGAGGAGGCAGGACTTTGTAACCAAAAAGCTGTATCGTGTCATGGAAGTCTCAGTTTCCCCATAGGTACAAAAGAGCATTGAGCCCTCTCAAAAGAACTGAAAGCAGGGACGCAACCAGATGCCTGCACGCCCACGTTCATGGCACATCATTCACAATAGTCAAGAGGCAGAAACCTTCAACATGTCCACTGACAGATGCCTGGATAAATAGAATGTAACATAATACATACGCACACATACATGCCACATAAGGAATGATATTTAGTCATAAAGAGGAGAGAAAAGCTGAATGTCCTACAACACATATGAACCTTGAGGACATTATATTAAGTGAAATAAGCCAGATACAAAAGGACAAATGGTGTATGACTTCACTTATATGAGGAGCTTATAACGGACAAATATGAAGAGACGGAAAGTAGAATAGAGGCTCCCAGGGGCAGGGAGTGGTGGAAGGCTGGGGAGTTGCTGCTTAATGGGTGCAGCTTTCCCGCAGGATGATGAAGGCTACGGAAGTGGATGGTGGTGAGGTCCACAGTCTTGGGAATGAACTTAGTGCTACTGAATTATAGGCTTAAAAATAGTTTAGCAATTTGTTTGGCTAATTTTATATGATATTTCTTTTACATTTTTTTAAATATAAAAAGAAAAAAAAAAAGACTGCTGAGCCCAGGGCTTCCTAAATGCCCTCCTTCTCGGTATTCCAGAACCCTGGTGTCTCCGTCTGGCCTGGAGAAGGAAAGACAGCTTCTCTGCCTGATAGAGAGAGAGACAGCCCGCCTGTACCTTGGCTCTCATAGTAGACGACACCCGCAAAGTGGTTGATTCCAAACTGGGTGTCATAGTTGTTCTTGGGAGGAATGTAGTTTGAGTTGACCTTGTGCTGGGAGTTCAATTTATGCAACATGGTGGTGTCTGTGCCCTGTGGAGACCAAGGGGTGGCTGTCAAGTCTACCCCCTACTCATGCCCCAGTCTCCACAGGGCCCTACTGCCTTCCCTGCCCATGTCTTTGCCTCTCCTCTTTTGTCTTTCCCAAGAGGATCTGCTCTCTTTTATTTATACCTCATACAGAGGCTCACTGGGCCTTCAGTTCCCCATCCGTTAAAGTGAGTGAAGTTACACAACCTTGAAAATACACTTCAGTTTAAACAGTCTATTAAGGGCCTCCCTGGTGGCGCAGCAGGTTGAGCGCAGTGCTGTGAGTCTGTCCGCAGTCTCCACTGCATCGGTTTGATTTCTGGCCGGCCAGGGAGATACCCACATGGTGCGGCAGACCTCTCCTGTCTTGCCCACTGCTCCCCTCAGCAGTGTATTTTGGTCCCTCTACCTGTCCTGCTCCCTGCTCTGTCTCTGGTGGATTCTCTCACCCTCCCGCGTCTCTGGCCTGTACCCCAGTGCTTGTATAAATAAATAAATCTTTAAAAAAATTAAATAAAAGGTCTACTAAAATCATGGGAGCAATGTCTCTCTAGCTCCAAGTCATAGTTTGTGTCTGGAACACCTATCCTGTGCTAGCTATGTGCCTAGATCATCGTCATCTGGCCCAGGACCCCTGGACTGTAGGTGACTCTCAAAGGCCAGACAAAAGCCTTTGAAAGGCCCGGAGCCCCCTGAGAGGCTGGCATCCTTCACCCCATTTGGCCAATGAGGAGCACTGAGGCTCGGAGGTGCCTGCAGCACACCTTAGGGAACTTGCTCTCCTCGTCAATGAGGGAGATGATGTTCATGGGCTTGTTGGCGATCATGTCCAGGGCGTCCTGGTTGTCAGTAAACTCGATGTGCAGCCAGTCGATGCTCTCCAGGTCATACTCCTCCTGCTCCAGCTTGAACACGTGTCGCACAAAGAACTGCTGCAGGTGCTCGTTGGCGAAGTTGATGCACAGCTGCTCGAAGCTGCAGGGAGGGGTGCAGGGCACAGGTGGGGGCCACCCAGGGCTCCCCTCTGCTGCCTTGGTGTGCAGCGCACCTTTGGACAAATGGTTCCCAATGCCAGATCTCCAGCCCCTGAGTGGGGTGCTTGTCAAATCTAACCCCTGTCATCTACACAAGAGGACATGCCCGCCCAGCGAGGGCAAAGGTCGGAGAGTAAGGCTAAAATCTGGGGCTCAGGAACCCCAGCTCAGGACCATTTTCCCTGCATGACCAAGCCTGTGGGGGAGGATTGAAGAGTGGGTGCCAACCCCCTGGCTGAGCACCTGTGAAGGGAAACCCAAGGCTCTGGGGAGGAGGGTCATAAGGAGAGAGCAAAGGACATGGGCGGGGGCGGGCAGGATTTGTCAAGCAGAGCCTTAGTGGCTGACACCTCTGCGCCACCAACTCTGGGCTCTGCAGGGGACGCTGTGTATTCAGCGTGGGTGTTCAGTGGTGGGTGAAGGCTCCGAGTCACCCAAACATTACAAGAAGTGAAGTGACTCTCCAGGGCCCCACAGCCAGGAAGGAGGGCAGAGCTGCTGCCTCCAGCCCCAGCCACCTGCTCTCTGCAGCCTGGGCACTGGGGCCGGAGGGTCTGAGATGGTGTAAGAGCGTCCCCTGGCACCCCAGCTGGCCTCAGCTGCCCCAGGGGACTGGAAGGGTTGGGGAGAAAGGGAAGAGCCCACCAGGATGAGGAAGTGCAATTTTCCGTCCCCCCAGAGCGTGCTGAGGACTGACTAAGTGCAGTTTCCAGGGAGAGCTATGGCGGCTCCGGTGTCCGCACCGTGGGAGGAAATGCCCACAGCGAGAAAGCCACGTGGTACCTGTTCACAGCAAAGTTCTCAAACCCAAAGATGTCCAGGAGGCCGATGGACCGGCGGGAGTTCTTCACTTCCTGGGACGGGGGCTTGTAGATCGCAGCGTTGATCTTGTCGACAATCCACACGAAGAGCCGCCCGTAGATGCCCTGAGAGGTGCCCGGTCGGCCACTGTGCCCAGCCACACCCTCCTGGGGAGACTGGCCAGGCTGCCGGCCTCACGGCGCCACTCTAGGCCCATCTGCGCTGCTGGAAACCCCAAGCCTTTCCTCCAGCTGGTCTCTCTGCCTGCACCCATTCCGGCCTAACAATTGCTGCTTTTCAGAGCTCAGTGTGGGGTCAGCGCCACCAAAACTCTCTGACCTTGAAGCTGGGGAGGGAACTCTCCTTGGGGCTCCCATGTCCCTGTCTATTTGTCTCCATGTCTGGAGGGTCCCAGAGGCCAGCACAGGGCCTGCTGAAGGGTAGGGACTCAAGGGGTGACTCCAGCCTGAGTTTCAAGAGATCAAAGCAGGCCAGGGGGAGGGCTTGAGGGGGCCGGAGCCGGCAGGCCCTGGAGGGCACACACCCAGCTTCCTGTGCAGTGAAAGGGGCTCGGGGGAGGCAGACTCTTGCCCAGCCCCAGAGAGAGCAGACAATGTGGCCTGGGTCCGGGCCCAGAGGTCCACTGGCTCTGTGGACCCCTTGGGTCCTGCCCACCAACAGCCCCTTGGGTCCTGCCCACCAAAGTCCACTCCACAAACTGCCCACCTTTACAAAGGCGTCCCGCACATCCAGTGCCTGCTCCCTGCTGAGCGGGGTGGACACGGTCTCCCCACGGGTGATGAGGGTGCGGCTGGTCAGGCAGTTCATCAGATCTGGGGGATTCACCTGGTGGGGCAACAGGCAGGTACTCAGTCAGGCAACCCACCCATCCCTCCCTCTGCCCACACCTAAACTCACTCCTTCACAGGCCTCGTCAACCAGGCCTTGCTCACACTGCTGCCTCCACTAAGAATGCCCTTCCCCACAGCCCCACAGCCGAGCCTCCCCAACCATCAGCCCGCCAGCCCCGAGAGCTGCCTGGAAGGGGGTGTTCTTTCCTTACGACCCCTCTCTCCCGGCAGCATGTCAACTGTCCTCCCAGGACTGGCTCTGTCCCTGCCTTTAATTCACCCAAGTTTTTCAGCCAGAATGGAGTCCAGTGCTTGCTCACAGTCTAGCAGACTGACTCACTGAGAGGCCCTAGCCCAGGGTCCCCCAAGCCCCCCACCATCCCCAGGGGCACCATCCCCAGGGACGAGCAGCGAGGCCCCTGGGCGCTGTGCTCCACCCTCTGGGGCCTGTGCCAGTCCAGATCCTGCACTCAGTAAGCTCTTGATAGTAAATTTCTAGAACTCTTCCAGAGGGGTCCAGCCCCCTGTTGCCCACAAGCTCAGTCTTCTGACCCTGAAGACAAAACTACCCCCACCCCGAGAGGAACAGAGCGGCTGTGGGGACAGAAAGCTGGGCACTGACCTCAAGCAGGGACGCCGCTGTGGCCAGGGACGGGGAAAACAGGACCTCACAGGCATCCAGGTTTTCAAATGTGCGGGCTGGTGGCAGCAAGAAGGCAGGGCGTCAGGCAGGGAGGGTGGGCCTGGGAGCGCCTAGGAGAACCTGGGGTCTGCCCTGTGCTCAGAGGGCACCAGCAGCACAATTAAACGTGTCTCTCGGTCAATACGATTGAGGAATGCCCTCCCCTTGTACTGCGGGCGCCCCGAGGGCAGGCACCGTGCAAGCCCAGCCCCGGCACCAGCAGCGGACACCCGCAGCCCTCTCCTCCCACCGCCGCCCCAGACCCCCAGAATGACTGGCGCTCGGGCTTTGTGACAAGTGTGTCACTCAGCGCCTGACACCATCTGCCTTTCCCAAGGCCTCAAGGCCTTGGCACAAGCACTTCCTATTGCCTGATGCAGCCTTCATGTCTTTAGTCTTCTAAGACTCCGTGAACTTGAGCTCCTCAGAGCTGGGGTCATTCATTCATCCACTGAGCAAACTCCCCAGAGCTCCTCCTTTGTCCAGGGGCCATGCTGGGCACCAGGGGCAAGAATGGAGGGGACCTGGGGCCTGCCTCAGCGCTGCCCAGAGGTTGTTCTCCGTCTCCTCTCTGAGAACGGCTGCTTCCTCACCCTCGTACTGCAGGTTGCCTAGATGCAGGATGGCGGCCAGGAGCTTCGAGATCTCCCAGTTCTCGGTGTCGGTGAACATGAGCACCTTCATGGCGGAGCGGATGTTGGCGTATTCCTGGCTGTCCTCCCGGCCCTCACAGGTTGTGCAGTTACCCTGTGTGGGCGGGGTGGGGGAGAATGGGGTGCGTCACGGAGTGGCTGGGGCTTTGGGCACAGACCTTATCTTGAGAGCTCTACAACTCCCTTAGAATGTCTGGAAAGTTCCTGGCTGGGCTTTTCAAGATACACTTTCTACACCTGGGAACCCTGGCTGTCCCTTTTTCCCAGTCACTCTGCCTGGCAGTCACCCTGACAGCAGCAATACTTTACATTCTCCCCACCTCCTAGGGCACACCCCCTCAGAAACTTGAACCCCTCACCAGTGCGCCTGGTGTGGATGAAGGGGGATAACTACAGAGAGACCGGCACGGACAGGGGTCTGCCCATCATGTGTGCTTGGGAGCTGTGCGTGTGTATGTGCAAGGGTGCCAGCCAGACACAGGATGTGTCCATGAAGGTCTGTCACACCTACCACTGCATGTACACGTGCATGCACACGCTCACATATTGGCCTACATCCCCCAGGTGTCATAGCTCATATTGTACCCACGTAGTCCAGCCCAGCCCAGCTCCAGACAAATAGGCATGGGCTCTCCCCAGGGCTAAGGAAGTTGGTCCCCCAAGCCAGCCTGCTGTGTATGTGGCCCCCACCTGGTGCTAGGTGGCTGCAATGCCCCAGGACCCACTTCTCCTTGGTGGCCAGACAGCAGCATGACACTGCACTCAGCAAGCCCTTGAGGCTGAAGCTGCAGCAGCTTGACCCCAAATCCTGAGGGCCCTGGCAAAGGTCCCAGTCCCTGTGTTCTCAGGGACCGAACTAGTGCAGCACACGGGCAGGGAGGTCTATGAGAACGCATGTATGGCCGTGTGTCAGTCTGAGACGTCACACATTTGGGAATGTGTGAGCTGGTGGAGGGAATTCACCTAGATGTGTGTGCAAGGGGCATGTGACCAAGTTGGGGACAGGCTTCAGGGCACATATGAGCCCAGGGTGTGCTGGGGCAGGTGAGAGGACAGGAGGAAACCCACGCAGAGTTCCCCACTCACCAGGCCTGAGCTACCCTGACCTTGTGGGAGGGGCGTCCCCCTCCCCAGGGGCCCCACCTGGGCCTCACCATGGCCAGGTAATTATAGTCTGTGGCCTGGCCCAGGCCCAGCTTCTTCTTTTGCTCCTCGCTCATGCCCTCCAGCATGCAGTAGAACACGTGGTAGTTCCTTTCATCAGGGGCCTGAAAATGTGAGCACACAGCATTGGGGGGACAGAGGTAGGAGGGCAGGAGAAGGTCATCGGGAAGCAGACAATCAAGAAGGCTGTTGACATGGTTTACTATTTTAACACATGGCTTTTATGAAAAAGCCCCGGCGGGGGCGGGGTTTCACAGTGGGATTCCAGGCTAGGAGCAAGCAGGCAGCAGCGAAAAGACAGGGGGGCTAGTCAGCCTGGTGTGACCCCACCAACCCTTGAGGCTCGGGCCCACCTGGCGACAGACACGTGACTTCTCCAGCAGGTATTGCTCAATCTTGGCGCCCTCGATGGCACCCCGCTTGTTGAAGTGGATGTCGATGTACTTCCCAAAGCGGCTGGAGTTGTCATTGCGGATGGTCTTGGCATTCCCGAATGCTGCAATAGGAGGGGGTCACCGTCAGGGCCAACTCCCCCACAGCCACCCAACCCCACCCTAGGCCTGGCCCTACCTTCCAAGATGGGGGTGGCCTCTAGCACCTGCTGCTCGATCCAGGAGTGCTGCCCGCTGATAGCCGCCAGGAACTGCAGGATTAGCTTGGTGCTCTCTGTCTTCCCTGCCCCAGACTCCCCACTGCAGAGGGAGCCAGGCAGAGGCAGGGCCCATCACAGCCCTGGCTCACCATCCCCATACTATGGGGTTTCAGGGCCCCCCACCATCTGATTATATGGACCACTCAGAGCTAGGGGATGGCCAAAGTCACTCAGGGCTCTGCCCATCTGAAGGTTGCTTTCCTTTGCCATCAAGCAGACACACACTCCTCCATCTACGCTTGCTCTAGTAAGACACACACAGTCCTTGATCAAGGCTTTGTCCTTTTACTCCCTGGCCAAGGGAGGGCAGGAACCTGAGGTCCAAGTGATCAGAACTTAACAGGAGACAACAGTAAACAAAGATGGCCTCAAAAGCTAGCATGAATGGAGACATAGACCCTGGGGAAGGGGAGGCGATTCTCTACATTACGAGGTGTTAGCAGGAGCACGGAGCGGAGCTCCAGGCGATAAGTCGGGAGCTCCGCAGCACTGCTGGGCCGCCCACCTGATGATGCAGCACTGGTCACGGCTGTTGCGTTTCATGTTGAAGTAACAATTGTCAGCGATGGCAAAGATGTGGGGGGGCATCTCCCCAATCTTCTTGTTGGTATACTGGCGGATGTGCTCTGGTGAGTAGATGGAGAGCAGCTGGTAGGGGTTCACAGCCACCAGGATGGAGCCCGTGTATGTCTGCAGGCAACAAGAGACAGGGGTTCACCACTTCCCTGTGGGAGGCTGTGATTCTAGAAAGCTCTCAGGCTTGTCCTTCTGCATCCCTCTGCATGGGGGAGACTTGCATTGGAATCACATGGTCTTGGAATTAGAGGTTCGCCTTTCCAGCCGTTGAGGTGGGGCCTTCAGATTAGCCTGGGGTGTGGCACTGAGTCTTTGCTCTGCAGTGTTTGATGGGGGGAAGAAGGAAGTGGGGAGAGAAGGAAGTAGGGACGCCAAGACTTGATTTCCTTATCTTTACCTGTAAAATGGGCATAAAATGTTTAAGAAAATTAAAGATGTTGCACTTTAAATTTCATAGCTTGCTGTTGGCACTCCTCAAATGTGGGCTCCCCCTTTGCCCCAAGCTCTCATCCCCAACATTTGGGGTGACATCATAAATTGAGCCATTTGAGAGTGGAAGCTGAGCTGGTAAGAAGGGAGTGGAACCAATTACAATTTATTGAAGGAGCTGGAGTATGTGGTTTGGGGGCTGGGTAGGCCCAGTTTCTGTAGCATAGAGCCCCTGCTCAGGGGGCAGCACCTCCAGTCATCTTGGGGTGTGTGGGCCTAGGGGTTGGATGTACCAGAGCACCTTCTAGGGGACTTTCCCTCCTTGGCTCCTCTGGGGCACAGCCTGGCTGCCTGGGCACAAGATTTCCTGCTATGGGCCTGGAACCCTGCCACCAGGGGGCAGCACAGCCTGGGCCTCCTGCTGCCAGGCCAGAGTGAGCACTCAGGGTCACACCCCCCCCCCACCCGCACCGCTCCCATACCAAGCCCAAGTTGAAAAGGTCAAGTCCAGCCTATAATTGGTGATGGATGTATTGCCATCTGGGCCTGGAGAGGCCAGAGAAAGATGTGACCATACAGGAGAGGTGACAACCCCACTTGTCCCCTCCCGCCCAGGACATCTCATCAGAGCCACAGCCATGCCCCAGCAGCCTAAGCCCCAGGGAGCCCCGTGGAGAAAGCACCGTTGCAGGCGCCGCAGCCTAGGGGAGGGCCCCACCCCCAGCCAGGGGGAGCTGCACAAAGCAGGCCTGGGCTCGATGCCCAGACCTCGGCTCCAATCCTGACCTGTACCCCCTGGGCCAGGACACCTGACCAGAATCTCCTCTCCCATCCAGACTCAACCCCCAAGCAGTGCGCACAGAAGCAGCTGAGCTGGCCTGTCATGCACAAGAGCCCAGGCAGGGGGGCGTGGAATGGGTGGGGAAGGAGGCTGAGGGGAACCGCCGAGCCAAGCAGTGCTGAGAGCAGAGCCAGCTCACCCGCCCTTCACAGCTGGTCACACTCACCCGCCCTCCACAGCTGGTCTGAGGTTGAAAGCGGGGGCACAGAAGAAAAGGGAGCTGGTCAGTGGGTAATGAAAACATAGAGGTCTTCTCCACCGCCAGCACCCCGCAGTTCAGAGCTGGGCCAACTCAGCAGGATTTGCTGACCTCCAATCCCGGGGGTACTTCGGCCGCCATTCCCTCCAGCACAGTCACCTCACTGAGGGAACTAGCTAGAAACTCTGGTCCTATTTGGAGGGGTGGGAGGGGTCAGCCACGAGAAACACCCCCCTCTGCCATATCATTCCACTTATTTAAGCCTCAGTTTGCACACCCACCTGGTGGCTAAAGACCAAAGGGCCTGGTACTTTGACAGGTGTCTGGTATCAAGGGGCTGTCCACAGCACTGCTTCCTTTCTCCTTAACAACAGGAAACTCTCATCCCCTGGCCTCTGATGACCATGTGGCAAGAGGCTGGCTCCAGGTAGTCATTCAAGGATCCTTCACCCAAACAGGCAGGGAGCCTAACAGCTGTGGGCCAGGACCAGGGTGGGAAGGCGCAGGGTTGTGGGCGCTCAGATGGGGCTTATGGATTCCTTGAGGTAAGGAGTTTCAGGAGACGGGGGGCAGAGAGCTTCTCAGCGGGTATTCAATGCGCAGGCATGAAAGGGCAGGACATTTGGAAGGTCTGCTGGAAAAGGTCACCCTGCCAGCCCTGGGAGGATGAGAGCAGTCGTCTGCCGAGCCTGGAAGTGCAGACACTATTTCAGGCCTAATGACCCAGTGGACAGGGAGCGGGACAGAGAGGGGGCCTGAGAGAAGGCTCGCTCACCCAGGCCATGCTCTTCTCTCACCCACAGCCCCGCCTACAGCCCTGAGAGCATTGCCGAGCACCAGGCCCCTCTGCCCCCTGTCTCCTGGACACCCCCACATGGTGTCCGCCAGCCTCTGCAGACCAGGTTTGGTCCCTCTCTCCAGTTCTGCTCTTCTCAACCTGCCCAGCCCTGCCAGCAGCACAACCACTGGCATATCTCACCCCGGCAGGACCTGGGAGCCCCAGATGCCTCTCTCTTTATGCCACCCCACCTCTCTCCATCAGCTTGGCCCCTACTGGTCCAGGTCACCACCAACACTCAGCCAACCACTGCAGGCCGCCCCCCCCCGCCCCCCACCCCAGGATTGGAAAGCTGGAAGTGAGGGAGGAGGAGAAAAGTGAGGGGCTTGACTACCCAGGCCTGGCCTGCGCTCACTGAGGGGCCCTCAATCCTCTAGGCCTTCTTCTTAGGGTCTCATGGTCAGAAAGGGTTAATGTCCAGCTTCCCCTAAAGCCCATGGAGCTAAGGGGCGGGATAAGGTGTAGCAGGGGCTGAATAAGGACTATTCCCAAGTCAAGGACATAGCACATGAGTTCCTGAGGGGAAGATCAGGGGGCCTCTCTGAGGCTAGAACACATAAGAGACAGATCAGGAATCAATTTCACCTCAAGTTCCACCTCCTACAGGAAATCCCCAGGTCTGCCAGCCCTGGGACCTTTCTTTGAGCAGGTCAGAGAGACCAAGACACACAGGGTGAGATGCATGCTCCTTCCCAGAGCCACAGAAGTGTTCACTCAAGAAGACTCCACTGTGCCAGATGGTGCCAGAAGGAAGGCTGAGACCAGAAAGGGGGAAGAACTTTCCAGGGCCACCTGCTAAGCCTGGGCCAGGCTCCCCAGCCCAGACTCCAGCTCTGCTTAGCCCTTGTCCCCACCTACCCTGCCCCCTGTTTTCTGTAGGACTCAGAGATGACCCCTGACTGGACCACCCTATAAGGGGTTACCAGGACTCCTCCCAGGGCCCTCTTCCATTCTGGGCTTATTTGTGCCTCCGGGGATGTCCCTCAGTCCCTGGGGATGGGCCAGCTGCAAGCAGCGAGCCCAGGGCACAGCCAGGACAGAGCATCTGCCCAGCCCAAGCCTGTGGGTGGTGTGGTAAGCTGAGGAAATACTGGGCATGTGGGGCTACGCCCAGGTAACCCAAGCCATGAAGTGACCAGGGGTTGCCACAGTTGGGGACAGAAACAGTTTCCGGTGGGATAATGGCCCGGTTGCCTCTTCAAAGCCCTGCTCTAATCCTGCCTGATCTAGCAGCAGCATAACCATGGAGTCAGCAATTCTGAGCATGGCTCTCCAGACCAACGGACACCCAGAATGACGGGCCCGTGGACTATCTGAGCGGGGGCCTTCCAGGTGCCAGGCTATGATTCCTCACTGAGTCCCAAACAGGCAGGCAGTTAAGACACCTCATCCTCATCCCTCCACAGGGAAAAGCATCCTGTCCCCTCCCTCAACTTCCGATGAGGCAGATGGTGCAAATCTTGGGGTTCTGGAGGACTCCTAAACCTATGGAATTATTTTCTTTGATGGCCTAGACACCTACTCAAGGACATACATCTAGGCTGATTTCTCTGCTAGCTGCCAGCTACTGAGATTAGGCCCCAGAATTTTACAATCAATGTCCCCAAACTGTTTTTCCTCCTGCTCCCTATGGATCCTGTTTTTGCATTAGTTCCTTGATTCAGCTGCCCCATGTGAGGAACCAGTTTGCCTACAAAATCACTAAGCTGCCTGCAAAATAAGCAACGACGTGCCTGTGAGTTAGTCACGCGCATGGTCTGCAGGCTTCTTGGTGAGGACGATGTCATCTTACCCAGCTCCTCCCTGTGAACGGGTCCCTGGGCTCCTCCTGACCGAGACTGGATCCTGACCTCAACTCTGGCAGAGGCCTCCCAGGGACACTCCTGTATTCATTTGCCATCCAGGGAGAGGAGCAAGGAGTTATGAAGTTGAATAAAGGAAACTGATTCAAAATGGAGTTGGGATGCTCTAGAGGGAACAACCTCATGCAACCTCACTGCTCAACAAGCAACTCAATGCTTAGAGCCAATGAGAAACCCAGGGGCCTAGAGAGCTCACTGAACTTTAATCCAAAATAGCACTTTCCAGGGCCTCCCTGGTGGCGCAGGGGTTAAAGACAGCACTAGCAAGTTATTGCCACCTACTGCAGCATGAGTTTGATCCCCAGCCAGTCAGGGAGCAACCCACATGGCGCTGTAGACCTCTCCTGACACCCGCTGCTCCCCTCAGCAGTGTATTTCCATGGATCTGCCTGTTCTGATCCCCATACTGTCTTTGGTGAATCCTCTCACCCCCCTACCTCTGGCTTACACCCCAGCTTTTGCCTATAAATAAATCTTTAAAGGAAAAAAAAAAAACACAAAATAGCACTTTCCAGACAGTTTGTTCAATAAATGGTGCTGGGAAAATGGGGCTGCTACTTGCAAAAGAACGAAGCTAAACTACTACCTCACACCATGCACAAAACCAATTCAAAACGGATAAAAGAACTAAATGTAAGATCTGAAACCATAAAATATATAGAAGAAAATACAGGCAAAACACTACATGGCATATATGTCAGTAACATCTTTAAAGACACTCCCTCCAAAGCAAGGAAAGCGAAGGCAAAGATAAACAGCTGGGATTACATCAAACTAAAAACTTCTGTACAGCAAGAGACACTAACCAAAACAAAGAGACAACTCACTGATTGTGAGAAAATTTTTGCACACAATACAACTGACAAGGGACTGATCACAAAAATCTACAAAGAGCTCACAAGAGTCAACAAAAAGAAAGTAAACAATCCAGTCAAAAAATGAGCAGAAGCACTAAAATGACACTTCTCCAAAGAGGAAATGCAAATGTTCAATGTCACAGAAAATCAGGGAAATGCAAATCAAAACCACAATGAGATACCACCTTACACCAGTGAGAATGGCACACATTAAAAATGTTGGCGAGGATGTGGAGAAAAAGGAACACTCCTGCACTGCTGGTGGGAGTGCAAACTGGTCCACCCACTATGGAGAGCTGTGTGGAGATTTCTGGACCTACTAAACATAGAGCTTCCATATGATCCAGCAATTCCACTCGTAGGTATTTACCCAAAGGACACAGAAACATCAATTCCAAAGAACACCTGCACCCCTATGTTTATAGCAGCACTGTTTACAATAGCTAAGCTTTGGAAACAGCCCACATGCCCAAAAATAGATGACTGGATCAAGAAGATGTGGTACATATACACCATGGAATATTACTCAGCATTCAAAAAGATAAACACATGCAATTTGAAGCAACATGGGTGGAGCTAGAAGGAATTATGCTCAGTGAAATAAGCCAGAAGGAAAAAGAAAAATATCGAATGGTTTCACTTATAGCAGGAATATAGGGGAACCCAATAAGGGATCAGGGGAAAAAATAACAACAACAATAATAATGACAAAACACCAAAACTAGCAGGCATCCATAAATAAAAGATACTCTGTGAGGGAGGGGGGAGGAAAGGAACAAAACAGAGGAGAGTAGAGCACAAGGGACTGTGGCGAGAACGGGTGGTGGGAATTTTACGGGGAATACACAATGATCCATAAGTTATAACTAAAAAAATATATATTGTTTAAGATTTATTTATTTATTTATACAAGCAGTGGGTACAGTCAGAAGCACAGGAGGGTGAGAGAATTCACCAGAGCCAGAGCGGGGAGCAGAGCAGGCAGAAGGACCGAAGTACACTGCTGAGGGGAGCAGCGGGCGGCAGGAGAGGTCTGCGCGCCATGCGGGACCCTTACCCGGTGGCCGGGGAGCAGCCGGGGATCGAACCGGCGCTGCAGAGGCTGCGGGCAGCTTCGCAACCCAGCGCTCAACCACTGCGCCACCGGGGAGGCCCTAAAAAAATAAATTATTAAAAAAAATAGCCCGTTCCTATTATGCCGGCCAAAATTAGTCAGAAGGAAAAAGATAAATACCAGATGGACTCACTTATATGTGGACTACAGAGAAACCAAATGGAAGATCAAGAAAACGTGAAAACTAGCACGCTGCCTGTGAAAGGCGGCCTACGGCAAAGGAGGGGGTCGGGGGTGGCAAACCCGGGGAGAGAAGAACGCAGGGAATATGGTGATGGCTCATGGGTGATGAGGTGGTGGCAGAACTATGGGGACAATGATGTAAGAAAAAAAAGTAATTAATAAAAATTTAAAAATATATATAGCCCTTTCCAATTTGCCTCCCAAGACCAATGTGCCAATTTGCCCTCGTGGTCTTGCGAAGGTTCTCCAGAGTTGCTTGTCCCAACTGAAATTCCTCTGCTGCTGCTGAATATGCTCAACTTGACTAGCTAAAGATTTCATTTCAAAGTTGACAGAAGGAACCACCAAGAACTGGAATGCACACCAGTGGGTCCCTCCGGGGTATCTCTGACCTGGGCTAGGGTTCTGGCCCCACCCACCTGGCTGGGAGGTACGGATGGTATCTGGAGGAGCCACCCCTGCCCTCAGAGTGCAGGAGAGGCCTGGGTGAGGGGGAGCAAGAGGGGCTCTGTCAGTGCTCGGGGGTCCCTGCAATAGACTTCGTTGTATCTATACAATGGACAGACATCAAGGGTCTGGGCACAGTGTATCCTTGGGAGCCCAAAATTGCTGATGGAGAGGGAAGCGGAGGGCTTCCCTGGCATCTGAGGGCCACAGTGCCAGGTTTCTGAGGAGATGGACCCTTGACCCTTAGAGCTCTGTGCTAATTCCTCAGGGACAGTCCCCTGCTCCTGCAGACTCTTCCACACCTATCTCTGTGGCTCCCCTTCATGGTCACTCACCTGGCGCAGTCCTTCTCTTGCAAGGCCCCTGCTCTTCTCATGCAAGGCCCCTTCCTGAATGCCATCGCTAGCAGTCAGCCTCACCCACTTCCAGGTACCCCACCACTATCCCCACCTTGATGCTTTACTCCTATAGACCTTGCAGTACCTGTGCACTCTCTCAAGCCCTCAGAACCTCAACCTCCTCTGAGCCCTCTATGCCAGCTTCTCAGGCCTGGCACCGGCCTCAGAAGGCTCCCTCCTGCACCTCCTTATTGCACTTCTGAGTGAGCTGCGTGAGGCAGGGGCTAGGTCAAAGCCACGCAGTGGCCCCAGCACTTGGCTCTGGGCCTGTTTGTGAACCTGGTGTTAGATCAGCAGTTCTCGAGTTTACTACAAAGATCCCTGAGGGCCCCCAAGGCTCTTTCTGAAAGTTTGCAAAGTCACTTCTTTCCGCCTACATATCTGTGAGGCCAGATTTTCTTCATATACTTTAAACAAAACATCCCATCAGACTGGATGTGAAACAGAAAATCCAGACAGGAAAGAGATTTTCAAAACTTGTGAAAGAATGCCACTCTTCTCATTCATTTTTTAACGTTGACAAGTAGTTATTTTTCATAAAATATTATTTACATTACACTGTAGTTGATTTTTATGGTTATTTTTATGTGAATTGATTTTCTCTCTGTTTTAACTTCTTATGTAAATATCATTAACAATTATGCACACAAACAAACTTTGGGCTCTGCATTAATTTTTAAGAGCATAAAGGATCCCTGAGGCCAAAAAGTATGAGAACCTCAATACTAAACATTCTCATATTGTTCTGATGGTCCCCGAACCCCATGTCTTGGGATTAGCTGTCATGGTTGCCTGAGGCTGACTTTGTCTTTTTGAGTTTCGAGGCAGAGAAGTGTGGGGTGTGTATGATTGCTATTAAAATCGAGGTTTGGCCATAAGGGCAGCAGGGGTCAAGGAGCATGTTCTCTCCTCCAGCCCTTTCCTGAAGAGACATATTCCCAGCCCATCCTCTTTGGACCTTAAGGACCTAATGGCTGGCCTCGACCCCACAGCAAATCAGGGTGGGGTAAGGGGAGGCAGCAGTTCCCCATCATCCTTGTCTCTGTGCAGATCGCTGAGCCACTCACAGGTGCTGACCTCTCAGCGGATTCAGGGGCTTTGGCGTCACAAGCACTAGTGGTATAAACTGCCCCCTGGCCAACCGCAGACCACACAAGCAAGCCACGGCCCCAAACAGAGTATGAGCCACACACTCAGCTCAGGGCTGGCGAGTCCCAGGCCAGGTGGCCAGCAGCAGACCACGCAGTGTTCTGAGGCTGGACCCCCCAGGAGGCTAGACCCAGGGGGGAGGCTGGACCCCAAGGGGGCTGGGGGGCTTCGTGTGGGCAGGGCATGGCTGTAGACAGCAGGGCACTCACGTAGATGAGGTGTTCCCGGTAGCGGATGAGCAGATTGCGCAGGATGCCAGCCTCATTGAGGTCCCCCAGGCGGATCATGTCCTCCACGCCGTGGACTGACGTGGGGTGCATGGGCTTGATGTGTGTGGCCTTTTGCGGGGAGATCCAGTGTTCCTGTGGGGAGGCCCAGGGCTAAAGTCAGTGGCTCTCCTGAGGTCCAGCCTGCACAAGGGCGGAGATGGGGCCTGGGAGGGACGGGCCAGGGTGGGTGCGATTCTGGTAAAGACTTGGCCCTCTCAGGGCCTAGCAGTATGAAGATCGGACCACCCACCTCCCCTGCTGCTCTGACCTCTCTCACCCCCTCAACCCCTTCCTCCCGTGACTTTGCAGGATAGAACGGGAAGTGTAATCATTGGAGTTAGACACATTTGCCTCCAAATCCAGGCTCTGATGAGTAAATGCCCAAAATGTAATTTCAGGGAGCGCCAAGCATAAACCAAGCAGCATACAGGCTGCAGATTGGCTCGGGCGCTACTGCAGACAGAGTGGTCAGGGGCCACCACCCCCAGGCATAGCCAGAATGATGGGAAGACACCCCTGCAAGAGGTGGGCAAAGGAAGGGGATCCCGGGCCCAGGAAAGAGCAAAAGGAAAGTCTGGGAGGCTGGTGAAGACTGGTGTGGTGGGCGAGGACAGCCAGAGGCAGGGTGGCAGCCATGGAGATGGCAGAAGCAGAGCCATCTGGGATGAATTCCACAGAACTTGCTGCCTGTGGCGCAGGGATGAACTTTCAGAACTTCTGAGCTCCAGCAGGGCTGAGGGCAGAGGGAGCTATCCCCAACCTTCTGCCCCCCCCAGCCCCCATTACTGCACCCCTGCAATATTTGCTGCTGCCACAAGATGGCACCCTCTTGCACCAGAGAGCGACAGTACAGGCTCTTTAAAAGGCTTGTGGTACGCTGGCGTCCTCAGTGTGCTGGGAGCCTCCCTTCCTCTTGGTGGTCACTGTGGCCTCCTCCTCCAATCCCAGCCTCTCAAGGAAGTGGGAACCTGGACTGTGCTTTGGATGTGGCCCTTCAACTCTCTGGGCCTTTCCACATTCCCAAATGCCAGCACCCTGGGAGCCTCAGGACCAGGCAGGAGCCCGGCTCCCCATGTATAGCCCAGGCCTCCTCTGGGCTCCCTCGTGGCCTGGGCCTCCCACGGCGAGGCAGGGCCAGCACTGGGGTGCCATTGGCTGAGTGCAGTTGTGTCACTGACTTCCCAATTTGCCCAAGGCTGGGAGGTCAGAATCCTTGTCTGCTACATCCCTGTTCCTCAGGGATCAGGCACAAATGATGAGGCAAGCGACCTCTGGTGGGATGGATGGGGGCTCGGCTCTGGGGACTAGGTCTGTGGAGAGACCTCAGGGGTTCCCTATTCCAAGGGGAATCCTCAGGATTTTCTCTATTCATATAAGAAGTGAGGGTGAGGAGAGAGCATCAAGGTAGCTGGCATGTGCACAGCCCTCAGAGGGACCAGGGACAGGGACAGCCGTTGCCTGTGACTCCAGCTTCCCTGGCATTTCGCCAGCACTCCCAGGCCAGGAGCATTTCCATCCAGGTCAGGCTATCACACGGCCCTCCTCAAGGCACGAGCCATGTGGGTGTTGAGATCAAAGAACTCCTGGACTTTCCAATCCTTTGTGGAACATTCCTTTCCCCCAGGTACCTGTTTCTTGATACAAGCTGATCCAGTTGGAAAATTCCCTCTGCCTGGTGCCCGCGCCCTGAGTCAGTCCTTGGCCCTAGCACGGGCCAGAGAGGAGGACCCCTGGGTGGGCTCTCTGCTGTCCCCCGTAAACCCAGCCTCATCATAATCCTTTTCCTTGACAGAAGGGGCAGCCCGGCCTGTGCGTGCGCCTGCAGCTCTGTGCTCATCACTTTGCTTCCCGGAACCTCCGGGTCCTCATCTATGACGTGGGACTTCCACTAACAGTCTCTCCTTGGGGCTGTTGGGAGGATTCATTGACACAGTAAAGACAAACCTTTGTTTCATTCCTGCCAGGTCTAAAAAGAGCTGGTGCCTGGTGATTGCTCAGCCAGTGCCAGGTGTTATTACCCAAAAGTTGTCTAGCGTTACAAAGGAGACGCCTGCGCTCATTCGTCCCTCGCGACATCCAGTAACAGAAGCACTGGCCTCCAGTTTTAAAGACTCACACTCTAGGGGTAAAGTGACACGGCCAGTTACATGACGGACCTGAGCCTCCCCGCACCTCGTTCCTGCAGCAAAGGTTCCCAAACTGAGGTCAGCACCTCAGGTCAGTGCCCACAGAGGGCAGGTACTAAAAAGTGTAAGCAGGGCAGTCAACGGAGGCCTGGCTCCGAGGAGAGACAGGAGAGCGGGAGGAGAGAGAGCACAGCCAATGCTAAGGGGTCACATTTGGAAAGAGCCACGTGACTGAGCTGTGCGACTAGGGGCTGCTCCACTGCAGTGGAGGGGGGCTCCCCTCTGGCAATGGGGACTGCTTGGGCAAACACAAGGTCTGGATTCTGTGAGGACTCGGGCTACCTCTTTCCCTGCACTCACTCAGCGAGTCTTTGCAGAGGAACTTTTCTGGGCCCACAGCTTACTGAGCTCCAGAAACCAGAGGCGGCTCTCTGGAGCTTGCCCTCAGGTGGAGGAGCCTGCCGGAAGGACGGAGGGGTGAAAGGAGATGGCCTTGAGTGCAGGGAGGCCCTGGGAGCAGAGGAAGCTCCTGGGAGAAGAGACTAGAACCCCTGGGGTCTAATGCCTCTGAAGCAAACCCAGCCTTCCTAACTGCTCTGGACAGCCAGTCAGCCCCCCTAAACCCCCACTCTCTGGGCCTTGGTGGGGGTGGGTAGGAGGGGGACTCTGGGATCCGGTGACACCGTTATGGGACACCATGACATGCAACATGACCCCGGTGAAACTCAAGCCTGCAGGCAGCGCCCTGGGGCTGCACCCTGGGGGCTACATACTGGTGAGTGGGCCTGTTTGCACTGCAAGCTGAGCTGTGCCCCCTTGGTGACTACAGCGTCACACTGGCTTCCTCTGGGGTCCACTGACTGGAGCCTCAAGAATGACATTGCAAGTGCTGCAGTTCTAAAGCCCAGGGACCAAAGGCGTGGTTACCAGAACCTGAGCCCCAGGTTGCCACTGAGAGCTTGGGAGAGGAAGCACATGGCTGGAAGCCGAGGACCCGGGTTCTAATCCCAGCACCCTCACTGACCAGCCGTGTGGCTAGTGCTAGTGGTCCCTCTCTGTGCGACAGTTGCCCCTTACGGTAGCGGTTGCTGCCCTCCCTGCCTTTCACAGGTGCTGTGAGTTGCCAGAGACAGAACTTGGGGTCAAAGGGCATTGCACCCTGATGTTCCTGAGGACTGCAGGGCTAACAGTGATCCTGCTGACCCCTCCATGTCTAGTCCCGAGCCTCCACGGTCCCGAACCCTCCTCTCATCCCCAGCAAAGATTTCTGCTCCAAATCACTGCACCCTCCCCTGTCACCTTAGGAGGCTCAGTCCAGGCCCGGTCCTATCTCCATGTCCCCAGGCAGACACAGCCCTGGGCACACCCCAAATAATGGTGCCTCATGTCCCTGCTCAGCTGCAGCCCTGCTCCCCAGACCACGTTGACATGTCCACAAGTTGCGTACGTAGGTGCAGTACACATGCATACATGTCTGGGGCGCCTGGCATCTCCTCTGGCCCTCACTGGACACCCGCCTGCTCCAGGCAGGGCCCTGCTGCAGACCTTTGCTTCCCTCCCCAACGCCCACTCGCACTGCCTACCAACTTGTATTTCCCGTGTCTCTTTCCTGCAGGATGACGAGCAATAAAGAGTGAACCAGAAGGACCCCAGGGCAGTGCCAAGGTGGGCGAGGAATTCACACGGTCACATGGGGGAGTCTGGGCATGCCAGACCAACTCTCACTTTGCGGAGGTGCCCTTGGCATGTGGTTAACAGCCCGTGAGAGACCCATTTTACGGAAATATCAGCCCCATTTAACAGAAGAGGAAACAGAAACTTGGAAGGGCGAGAGACTTGGCCAAGGTTGTGCAGCTAATAAGTGGGATGTGAATCCAGGTGCTCTGATCCAAAGCACCCCTGTGCTGAGGCGCTCCAGCCTCCTTCCACCTCCTGTTCCCACTGCACACACAAGCACACTCGGACACACCTGTCCAGCAGTAGGCAAAGGGACTGAAATGCTAGTGGAAATAGCACTAGTCTAGAGCAGCAGGGAAGGTTCTATCTCACTGGGGTAGGGGGGAAGTCCCATGGTGGAGGGCATGGCTGAGAGGTGAACATGGGGCCGCAACATGGCTTCCACCCCGAGTCGGGCCTAGCCTGTGCCTCCGGTCACCAGTCAGCCTGCGTCGTCCCGGGGGCAGGGCCGGGGTGTTAGGGGCTACTCACATGGCCTTCATCGTCCACCACCTGGATCTGCCCAGAGTCACAGAGCTTCACCACTGCCCCGATGGGCACGTCGAACTCCTGTCCGGATCTCAGGTCCATCCAGACATAGTCCCCCTGGGGAAGGGAGAGAGCCCAGGCTGGGTGAGTATGGAGGGGGGGTGGGTACCCCATTCAGGCAGCTGTGTGCCCCATCCCTACCAGCACCAGAGACTCTTGTGAAAACACAGGAGAGTGGGGAGGAAGAAGGAATTGCGCTTGTGGGAGCTGTCTGGTGGCTGGCCCTGGGCTGGACACTTGTTCATTGCCCTCATGTCCTCCTCTGTCGTGGCTGTTATTCCCATTTCATTTTATTTATTTTTAAAGATTGATTTATTTATGCATACAAGAGCTGGGGTACAGGCTAAAGGTGCAGGGGGTGAGAGGACCCACCAGAGACAGAGTGGGGAACAGAACAGAAAGACTGACTGAAATACACTGGTGAGGGGAGCAGCGGGCGAGTCAGGAGAGGTCTGCTGTGCCATGTGGGTTGCTCCCTGGCTGGCCGTGGATCGAACTCGTGCTGCAGAGGCTGCACAGCTTCACAGTGCTGTGCTTGACCCCTGCACCACCAGGGAGGCCCTATCTCCCCATTTTACAGCAGACTAAGCACAGGCGCAGAGAGCAGAGCTGACACCACACAGCTGGGCAGCTTCAAATCCAGGCTGGCCTACGCCCCGCTGCTCTAAGGCTCTACCCCCAGCACACGTACAGCAGCCTCATTACAGGTTCATAGGAGGAGAAATCAAGCCATTTCTCTCTGTCCTAAAGGAGTGTCACCACCAACAGCCTTCATCACCCCAGGGATTGATGTTCATAGAGTTATGAGCTCCTCGCAGTGATACCACTCAGCCACACCGCCTCCGAGCTTGTGGGAGAACCGACCTAGATGGGAGGGGTGTCACCTTTGTGCCCCCTGCAGCCTCTGGCACAGGGCCTAGCTCACACTGCACACTCCGTAAGGGCACCAGGGAGTCAAGTTTAAAACCCAGAGTCAGAGAAGTGTACTTGGAAAAACCACTTTCAGCACCGATGCCTTGCACAAATGTGTGCTGGGCACCTACTGACTAAATGTTAGGGCGTGGCCAGTGACTGTGGCATCTACATTCACATTGGGAGGACACCACAATTAACTGAGCAGAGACACCAGCATGATTGTTTCTGACAGCGCTGAGTGCTGGGAAGGACATAACACCCCAGTGGTGGCGAAGGATTGAGTCGTCCACGGCAGACTCAGTCCCCAGGGAGGCTACTCAGTGGAGGAAATCTCGAGCCGATAACTGAAGGGCAAGAAGTAGTCAGATATGGAGAGAGCAAAGATAGGAATCAGGGCAGAGGAAGGACAAGTACAAAGGCCCCGGGGCAGGAAGGAATGACAAGGAGGCCATGTTGGCAGGACCTGGGTAAAGGGAGGGAAGTCGTAGACGTGGGCAAGATCCAGGACGCAGGCCTCCCTGGTGGCACAAGGGGTTAAGACGCAACCTATGAAGCTGTCCACAGCCACTGCAGCACGAGTTCGATCCCTGGCCAGCCAGGGAGCTACCCACATGACGCAGCAGACCTCTGCTGACTCACCCTCTGCTCCCCTCAGCAGTGTTTCAGTCAGTCTGCCTGTTCTGTTCCCCACTCTGTCTCTGCTGAATCCTCTCACCACCCCCCACCCCCCACCCCCGCCACACACACACACGCCTCTGGCCTGTGCCCCAGCTCTTGTATGCATAAATAAATAAATCTTTAAAAAAAAAATCCAGGACTCAAAGATTCTTGTTGACCTGGACGTGAAAGCATGGCTTTTATTCTAGTGCTATTAAGAGCATTCCTTTTGAATGGTTCCCAAATTCCCCAGCACGATGAGCGAACATAGACATCTTAAGAAAAATACAATATCAAGCAGTGGTTAGAAACAGAAGCGCTGATAATACTGATTCACAGTGAAATCAGCCTGCAGGGACAGGGTGCAGCAGCGGCTCTGGGCTGTGAGTCGGTGTCGGGGCAGGAATGGACACGGAGCAGGTTCTCTGACCCAGCAGACCAGGTAATGGAGGAGTCAGGGTCCTCAGTGGCTTTTGCAGGTCTTTTATTGGGGTTCACCAGGCATATGGCAGGCAGGGGTGCTGGGGGGTCGGGAGGCTGGCAGTCCTCCCAGCCCCCAGCAAATCCTCACTCTGTCTGGGCTCTCTCGCCTGCTCTCCGCTTCTCTGCTGCTGCTGGCGTCCCCGTGATGCCATCCTTAAAAGCCCAGTCTCAGCCCAGGTGAATCCCATCTACCTCTGCCCACACCCTACGCCAGGTGCCCGCCATCAGGCATGCATTCAGGACCACAAGGATCCATCATCTATCCTGATGGCGGAAGGGCAGAAAAGCCTGACATTTTTCCTTCCCCTACAATCTGGAAGTTGGGTTCCAGGACCTGCCTGACCTCGGACAAGTCGCTGACCAACTTGAACTGCAGCTTCTACAAGTCTCAGTGAGGGGTGGGTCACTGAGTCCCAAGGTCGACTCACCACTGTTTCAGCCTCTCCCCATAGGACCCAACCACGTTCAGCCACAGCTGCCCCTGGGAGCCCTCCCTTCACGGAGGTTTGCACGGAGGTTTGCACAGCTGCTCTACACCCGAGGGGGAGGGGAGAGCTCGCATGTCTGCCTTAGTCCCAAGGCCAAGCGGTGTTTCCTGCCACACTCCTCACCCACCCTACCTGCGGGCCATGGGCCACCTGCTGCTCCCGCTCGGGCTATTCTCCTCCACGGCCGCCCCCACCACCCGGACCCCCACAGGTCTGTCCAGACCCGCACAGGTCTGTCCTTTCCTCCGCCCTGGTCGGTTTATTCACTCAGGCGGCACACGTGGCGCACCCGCACTGGCTAGTTCTGCTCGCAGAGCGGGCAGGCCCCGGCTGGACCCGCAGGTGGGAGACGATTTGGATGGGGCGGGGTGGAGAGGAAACAAGCAGACAGCGGGCCCCACAGGACAGGAGGTGGATTTCAAGCGTATTGAGAGGCATTTTCTAAATTTCACTCTGGCTGCTGTATGGAAAATGGAGACGTCCCTTTGGGCTCAAAGACCCCTGGGCTTGCCCCTTCCAGCCAGCCGTGCTGGGCCACTGCTGAGGCCACCACCACCATCTGTTCTGAGGGCCAGGCTGGGTGCAAGCTTCTCATCTGTGATGCTCTGGAGCCAAACACAGAGTCAAACACAGACAGTTTCTCTCCATGAAAGAGAGTGTGTCTGTGAGGGAATGACGGTGTAAGAGAGAGCACATGGACAAGGGATGTGTGTGTGTGTGCATGTTTGCATGAGATGAGCACAGACAGACACCAGGACATTATTATCCGCAGTATCCCCACAACAGACCGGGTAGCAATTTAGCTGCTTCCCTGTAATTAACTATCTCATTGAACTGAGTTCATGACATCCTTTAGTTGGAGGATTCTGTTTCCACTTCATCTCCTCAGAGAGGCCACACAGCTCTTCTGTGGTACAGCCAGGAACGAGCCCAAACTCCAAATGCAGCACTCTTTCCAAACATGCCCGAGGGCAGCCCGGAGAGCAACAGGGGACACATTAACAGGGACCCTGGCGATAGATGACCATCGGCGCACAAGGCAAGCTGGAAGTTTCTCTAGTTTCAGCTAGAGATCAGAGGTCTCCCTGAGCCACCTGATCCAGGACAGGGCTTGTCTCACAGAAAATACTTCCCACTCAGCGCACAGAGAATAACCAACATGAAAGAACTCACGTGAGCAGTACATGGAGGATCAGAGAGGTCAAGTGAGGAGCGAGAGCCACACAGCAAGCGGAAGTGACTGAGCATCTCCTGGCCTGGGACTGCTGCCTGGAGGGTGGTGACTTCACTGTCACTGTGCTAAGTAAGAACTTGAACAAAAGCTAAAAGGGCTTCTGCTAAGGGGCTTCAGGCAGGATCCTGAGACCCTCTGAGGGGGACGGTTCCCATTGTCTCAGGGAAAGCTCGCGGGGCATCCAATGCAGCTCCCATACCAGAGTGATTTCCTAGGATGGACTGCACCAAATATTCAGAGCAGTCCCCCAAAACTCTCCCCAGGGGAGCCAGCATGCACCCACCATGAATGCAGAGTTAAGAGATCTGGGTGCAGGCACCAGTTCTACCATTAATACCACATGGCTTTGGCAAGACTGTCAGTGTCTCCCCGCCTCAGTGTCCACCTGTCTAAAGTCAGTGCCTGCGGAGGTGAGCCTTGACGTCTGTGGCCTCCAGCCCAGGGGGAGCCCAGCGGGGGCTCAGTATTTACTCGCTATGGGGCTTTAGCACTTCATGCCTCTTCCTACCTCTGGGACAGAACCTGGGGCTTCCATCCCATTGCGGAATGAAAAGAAGTCTGCTCTGGACACCTCCCCACCCCTCACTCGCTGGAAGACTAGTTTATTAGCCCCATTTTCAAGAGCGGGAAAGTGCAGCCCACTGACTCGCCCAGGTTGCCCCTGAGCCTGGCAAGTGCCCCGCTGCACCCTTGGGTGGTAGAGGGGCAGGTGGCCCACGCTTCCCTCCTACCAGGAGTTGGGGTCCTAGTCAGGGAAAGTCTGCAGAGGAGCACCCAGGGACCTCGGCGCTCCTTGCTCTAGGTCTGAGCACGGACAGGGGCGCCCTGGTCTGCCAGGGGCCATTCATCTCGGCGAGCACAGGGAGCACCTGCCCGGGGAGGACCACGCGCAGAAACCGAGGCGCCTGTTCTGCCAGCTCTCCGGGATCCTCAAGGTTCCCGAGCCCCTGGCAGGGTCTGGGGGGCACCTCCCGCCCCGGCCCGGGCCTCACCGGCAGGACGGCGTGGGTCTTCCGCGCCTGGTTCAGGCTGCGCACGAGCGCCCACCTGCCCGGCCTCCTGGCGCGCGCCGCGTCCGGCTCGGTGGGTTCGGCGGGATCCTCCGGGTCGGTGGGGTCCGCGGGGTGCGCGGGGGCCTCCATGGCGCCGAGGGGCTGGCGCTGTTCAAGTGGCGGCAGCTCGGGCTTCCGAATTCACCCAACCCAGTGCGCGCCGCCCGCGGGAACCCTAAACCCGGCCACCTGCTGCGGGCTCGTAGCAACGGCGGCTTAGGTGACGCCGCCGGCGGGAACAGGGAGGGGGCGCGGCGCCGTCGGGTCCCCTCCCTCCTGGTGGACCCCCAGCTTGATCCGGGATTCCCGGCGGACTTCGCCGCGCCCCAGCGGGAGGCGGCTCGGGGAGAGCCGCGCGCCCCAGGACGGCTGTGGCTCCCGGCGCGTCCCCTGACTCAGGGCTGGAGAAAATCACTGTTTTCTATGGAGAGAAGCGCGGGAGGTCAGGCGGTAGAATCCAGTAACTTCGTGAATTTTTAGGACTGAAAGGAAGGTGCGTCAAAGATCTTCCTAGTGCAAAGGCCGCCTCTGGAAAGTGAGAGAGAAAAACCTTGGGGGAGGGGGCTTTGTGGGCAAAGTCCCTCAAGAGTCTGTCTTGGCCCTTCTCAGCCGGCTCCTGAGCCAGCCAGGCCATAATCGCCAGGCCCCAGTGGAGCCCGCTGGAGAAGGGCCCCCTGGCTCCCCAGGGCAACCAGCCCCTCCTGATGGCTGAGCTCACCCCAGTGGCTGCCCAGCTGGGCTGGCATGTCCTGGACTGGGCAACTGGCTTGGGTCCATGCTGGGCCATGAGCCACCGTGGCTACCACGCCATCTTCTGCTATCCGCCCTGTCTGCTCGCTTCTCCCCACTCCTTCCTTCTCTTTAGGCCTCTTGTTTGCATTTTTGGCCCTCCGCGTTGTCTGGAATCCTGGAAGCTCCCTCAACAACAAACAAGCCGGAAGGAGGGAGAATGGCAAGGAAACTGTGACACCTCACACAGAACTCAGGCCTGCCCTGGGCCCTGACTTCCAACTACTACCCCACTCCTTGGGGACCCAGCATAAAGCTGATTGCTGGGCCTCCCACCCGCTACCTGTGCCTTCAGGAGGGATCAAACCCAGAACAAGCACCGTCTCCCTGCCCACCTACCCGCGGGACTCTGTTGGGACAGGAATCAGACCCTCAGGTACAGGGAGATGCTGGTGACCAGCTTCCAGGCATCTGGCCATTTAACTAATTTTCACAGGCTCAGACTAAAGCAGTGTCCTCAGAACTCTCGGGGTAAGGGGAGAGGGTGGGGCGGGGCCAGACCCAGACATAGATAAGGACAGTCCAGCCAGATAAGGGGCAGATTAACCTTAAAGAGGCAGGAGGATGGCCACTAAGAGGTTGGACTCTGGAGCCTGATGGGTTAGGTTCAGTCTCACCGTGGTGAACCACAAGCTGTGTGACCTGTGGTAAGTCCCTCAACCTCTGTGCCTTCTCTGTCAGATGATAGCAGAGCAGAGAGCTGCCTGTGATCATTAAACAGGTTCAGGTGTGCAACTCACTCACTGAGTAGCTGTTAGAGCAAATGTTGTTTGAGAATTATTAACTAAGAAAATTATGTTAAGGATGACACCTGGGGGTTGTGGCTTTTTAAGCAAACATGTAGGGGGATGGCATTCCAGAAGAGGGTACAGCAGAGCACAGAGAAGAAGAGCTAAGAAGGAAGAGACAGTAAAACAGGTCTGGTGGATGGAGAGAAGCCAGCTGAGATGGAACAGGGTAATCCCCAGGGAAAGAGGAGGTTCCAGGTTCCCTGGCCCACCCTAAGGAAGGGTGGAGCTGGGGAAGAAGAAGCAGCTAGAAAGGGCTACCAGAAGGACTGAGAAAGCAGGAAGCAGGGAGAGGGAGTGAGGAAGAGATTTGGAGGAGGCGCGTGGAGCGGAGAGATGTGTGAAGTAGCTGCATTTGCTTCTCGGCCTTGGACTTGTCCTGGGGACTTGGGGACAGGGAAGGAGACATTTGAAAGAGACAGAGATGCGGGTGAGAGACCTGTGGGGAGGCTGACAATGGCAGCCTTTATCAGGATTTGGATTTGGATTTTGCTCTTTTCCTTCAAGACATTCCTGGCCCCTTCTACCCCTGTCCTGTGGGTCCCCACCATAAGGTACATTAAGCTTGTGGCCAGCTCTCAGGCCTCAGTGGCCCTGCTTTTGTCCAACCCTGGTTGGCTGGACACTTAACCATGAAGAAATAGGTAATTTTGAGTGTTTCTTGGGGAAACTGTTTCACCTATATTCTTTCTCTTTTCTCCCTGTTGCATACTAATTGTATTAAAGTTGCTTTCCACGGAAGATATTATATACTAGAGTATGTTTTGTCTTAATGTGGCAGATGGCACGACCCATTTAGAGCAGGCAAGTTTGGGGGTCCTGGGGTACCCTTACCCTGCCCCATAACAGGAAGATGCCCAGCAGGGCTGAGAGCCTGGCCCTGCCTGACCCACAACACCTGCTCTCAGGCCACCCCTGAGCTGATGTTTGGGAAATAGGCCCTGCCCCTGCACATCAGGGAGGCAAGTCTAATGCCCCTGTGACCCGCTCTGATATCCTCTTCCAGATCCTCTTCCAGAACCAGGGATCACTGCTGCTCCAGCCTCATCTCCTGCTGTCCTGACCACATAGGACAGGGACTCCCACCTTTGCTCATGCTGAGCCCTTGGATAAGAAGGTTTACCCCACTAGCTTCTTCTCAGCCCCTCTAGCCCCTAAGGCTTCACTGAGTCATGTGCATGCTATTCCCCACAACCTTTTCCTCCACCACCTTCTTCTCTGTACTCCCTGGGTGCTTCACACAGACCATGGTGCTGCCTTTACTCAGCACTGGATGGGTACCATCCAGTCCAGCTCTGGCTACCCACTTTACGAATGGGGAGACTGAGGTTCAGAGAGGATGAAGGGACTTACACAAGGATTGATAGCAAGTCAGGGCAAGGAGTTTTCAGGAAATGACTGTACCAACTGTCATTGGCAAGTGATGTCAACAAAGATGGTAGAGTAGGGAACCCCATCCCTTTACAGAAACACTAAGAAACATGCACCAAACTCTCAGGATCAACTTTACTGGAACTCTAGAAAATAGTTGAAGGTTTATAGTTACCAACCAAACACTGGACGCAGAAAAAGGTAGCTGAACCCAGTAGGAGAGTTTTGCTGTGTTTTAATCTACACACCCACCACACACACCACACACACCCACACACACACACTTGCAAAGATAAAAAAAATTGGGGTGGGTCTGTAGGTGTTTTAGAGACTTTAGTCACACCCACATGTGACAAAGAATACAGTCTGCACAGAGTATTTTAGAAGTTACTAAAAGTACAACTCATATCAATCAGAAATGACAAACCCCGATGAAAGTCTGACTTCCAGAGTTAGCACATTACAGTATTCAAAGTGCCCCACTTGCAACAAAAAAGTAGGAGGTAGACTTCACAGGAAAAAAAGAAATTAATAGAAACTTTCCCTGAGGAAGTCCAGATGCTGGACTTACTAAAACACTTTATTTTTTTTTTAAGATTTATTTATTTATTATTTATACAAGCACTGGGTACAGTCAGAAGCGCGGGAGGGTGAGAGAATTCACCAGAGCCAGAGCGGGGAGCAGAGCAGGCAGAAGGACCTAAGTACACTGCTGAGGGGAGCAGCGGGCGGCAGGAGAGGTCTGCGCGCCATGTGGGACCCTCCTCCGTGGCCGGGGAGCAGCCGGGGATCGAACCGGCACTGCAGAGGCTACGGGCAGCTTCGCAACCCAGCGCTCAACCGCTGCGCCACCGGGGAGGCCCTACTAAAACACTTTAAATCAGCTGTTGTAAATATGCTCAAAGAACAGAAGGAAACCAGAGCAATATCTAGCCAAATAGAAAATATCAGTAAGGAAATGGTATAAAAAGGAACCACACAGAAATTCTGAAGTTGAAAAGTATAATAGCTGCTGGGAAAAATTCACTAGATGGGCTCAGCAGAAAGAAAAAAAAAAAGAATTAAGAAAAATGAGCAGAACCCAAGGGCCTGTGGAACACCATTGAATAAACCAATATATGTATAATTGGGATCCCCCAAAAGAGAAAAGGGGAGAAAGAATATTTGAAGACTAATGTGTCCACACTGAGACACATTATAGTCAAACTGTCAAAAGACAAAGGAAGAATCTTAAAAACAGTGAGAAGGAAGTGACTTGTTGCATCCAAAGGATCTTCAACATGATTTTTTTTTTAAAAGATTTATTTATGCATACAAGAACCTACAAGAACTGGGGCACAGGCCAGTTGTGCAGTTTGGTGAGAGGACTCACCAGAGACAGAGTGGGGAGCAGAACAAGCAGACCGACTGAAATACACTGCTGAGGGGAGCAGCAAGAGAGACAGGAGAGGTCTCCTGCGCTGTGTGTTTATCTCGCCAGCCGGCTGGGATGGAACCCACACTGCAGAGGCTGCAGACAGCCTCACGGCGCTGCGCTCAACCGCCTGCGCCACTAGGGGAGGCCCAGGATCTTCAACATGATTAATAGCTGATGTCTCATCAGCAATCATGGAGGGAAGAAGGCACTGGGATGATTTATTTAAAGTGAGGAAAGAAACAAAAATAATTGCTCCCCAAGAATTCTATGTCTGGCAAAACTATCCTTCAACAGTGAAAGAAAAACTAAGATATTCCTATATAAGCAAAAGTCGAAGGAGTTTGTTGTTCGTAAACCTGCCCTACAAGAAATGTAAATGTTAAAAATAATCCTTTGGGCTGAAATGAAAGGGCACCAGAGGTGAACTGGAAGCCATGTAAAGAAACAAGGGACCCTGGTAAAGTTTACCACTCATAAAAGCCAGTGTTTTGTTGCTGTTTTTGGTTCATAACTCTTTTTTTCTCCTTGTTTCAAAATGATTTAAAAGACTGATGCATAAAACAACAATTATAAATCCATGTTAATAGGCACACAATATACAGAGATGTGATTCTTGGAAAATGGCAGTGTGAAGGGAGAAACAGTATATAGAAGAGCTTTTCTATAGTATTGAAGCGAAGTTGCCTTTAGCGCCACTAGATTGTTAGAAATGCAAGATGTTAATTGTAAACCCCAGGGTACCAAGAAAACAATTTTAAAAGTATGGGAAGAATGAGAAAGAAATCAAAACAATACACTGGCAGGGGTGGGGTGGGCAGAGGAAGTCAAACACGAAAGATAGAAATGTAGAAAAAAATGGTAGCTTAGCAGAATTAAGTCTTCAGATGCAAATGCATCAACTATCCAATAAAAAGGTAAAGATTGGCTGCATAGGTTTTGCTTTAAAATCATGCTCCACAGGAATCTAGAAAACTTAAATAAGGGACCAGGAAAATGAATAACTATAAGAAAGTGAAAATCAAAATCAACAAAAAACTATGAACCAGAGACACTTTTTGGGGGGTGGGGGGCGGGAGGGGAGGGATTGGGGTCAGAATGGGGGGTTTGCAATTGTATGGGGAATATAAAAATAAAATTTATTATTTAAAAAAAAATAAAGAGAACTGATCACTATAAAAAAATAAAATAAAATAAAATCATGCTCCAAAGATACAAACAGGTTGACAGTAAACGGACAGAAAAATATAGTGCATGCAAATAACCAAAAAAAGAGCTGGGCCAGCTCTATTACTATCAGACAAAATGGATTATACATCAAAATAAAAAATTGCTACAAGAGACAAAGTAGGACCTTATACTTTAATACAAAGATCAGTCCAATTGTTACCAACAGCCTGCAATTTATCTTCAAACGTCCTTTCATCCATGAGTCTGCGTAAAGGACATCCAGTCCCCATTCGGGTCCCCCCATAGAGCTGGGAGTTGTGTCCGCGCAGCTCACCACCTCCCTGGATCACAGGATCATAGATCTCTGGGTCCTCACAAGCACCAGCTGCCTTGCCACTTGAGGCCCCCCCATCTGCAGTGTATTCCCCCAGTGTATTGTTTTGATCCCTTTCTCATTTATTCTTCTGTACATTTTTAATTTTTTCTCTAGTGGTTACCCTGGGGTTTACAATTAACATCTTATTGCATGCCACAGAGCCTTCCTGACCCTCTCCCTGCCCCCTACCCAGCTGCTGGCTGGGCAGAGCCTCCCTCCCCACCCTCCCCACTCCTGCTATCAGGGTTCCGCTCAGGGACACCCTTGCTTCTGCCCACGCTAATCTAGGAGCTCCTCCAGGGCAGGGAACACGCCATTAATTTCTGCATCTGCTGTGCGCGCCCTGTCACAGATAAGGGGCTCAGTGCCTCTTTGCCGGAGGAGGGAGGTTCTGGCACATCAGGAATGTCCAGGCCAGCCACATGACAGATCTGCCAGACCCATACAGGGTCCCCAGGAAGAAGCCCACAAACTGTGAAAGCCACCCCGCTGGTCCCTGCAGCCCTGCGCTGCCCATGGGCCACCCCCAGTGCCCTGCACAGCAGCCCCTCTGGAGACCTCCTCTCCCTGCCTGCCGCCCCACCCCACGTCGTCGGGGCTCCTGTCCCAAGCTCCCCCCCTTCTGCCTGAGCCCGCCCATCTGGGCTTCAGTCTCTTCACCGGTGACGTGACGCAGGCACGAAGACCCCCCTTCAGAGCCTTGCGGAGAAATTCGAGCACAGCAGGCGCCGGGGCAGGGTAACCCTAGCAGGGAAGCTGGTATTAGAATCTGCGAATAATTTTTTTCATGAGCGAAGAGGTTTGGATTCTCGGTCCATCTCTGTGCCAGTGTTCCCCATCCTTGGCACCTGATGGGGGTGAGCAAGGCTGGACGGATGGCAGGAAGGACTGAGGGATGGAGGCGGGAGGGGGAATCTGTCACCCCTGCGTCCCACATGGGACACTGCGCTTGCTGACAGAACCGAAGTATCCTTGCAGACTCTCAAGTTCTCACCAGAAGTAGGATGCGAGAGCAAGGCGCAGGGCCGGGGCTAGCGCCGCTTCACCAGGGAACTTGCCAGATGGCCAAGCGCCGGCCTCTCTGCTCAGCATGCCCTTGGGGTAGGAGCACTGTCCCCTCGCCCCTGGGATTCCTCCTTCGGTCAGCCCAGAGACCATCTCGGAAGAGGCAGTGGGGAGAGGGGGATGGCCCCTCCGCTCCAGGGCTTCCCAGGAGGCCCGGGGGAGGCGGGGGAGGAGGTGGATTCAGAATCTAATGTGGGCCGAGCTGAGGCTTGAGAAGTCAGCCAGAAAAAAGGGGAGACTGAACGCGCCAGGCAGGCAGACAGGGGTGTGTGGGGGGCGGGTGGGGGGCGGGCGGTGGGGAGAGAAGGGGAGAGAGAACTTGGGCCTTTCAGGGCAGGGAGTGGAGGAAGGAGGCAGGAGGGAGGCGGGCCAGGGTGGCAGCTGAAACAAGAGGGGCTTTGATTGAACCCCCGGCAGCTTTTTCTCCTCTCATCGACTATCCCAGGAGAGGAGGATTTTTATTCTCACTTCACAGAGGAGGAAACTGAGGCTCGGGAAAGCTGAAGAACGTGCCCATAGCCCTCCCACTTGTCAACAGTCAAGCCCAAGGTGATGTGTGGATTCTGGGGCCACAGGCTGCATAGCTGGTCAGTTCCCCTGAGCTGGGGCCTTTTTCAGGACCAAAGAAGTAACAGAAACGCACCTCCTGTGTTTGTGGGGGGCGGGCAGAGCAGGATTGCACCTGCAGACACCTGCCCCCAGCAGAAGCGGCTGGTCTGCGGGTGAGGTGGACCTGCATTCAGAGGGGGCAGGTGGGGGAGGGGACAGTAGGCCAGAGGCCCGCCTTAGAGGTGCCCTGAGGGAAGGCGCTCATGGGGGCCATGGCTGCTAGGGCCCCCCCACAGTCCCGCCTGCGGCCCGGGCCCTGACACACAGCAGCTCGGGGCATGTGTCTCCCCTTCTCTTTCTGGTCCTGGCTGCTTCTGATGGGCCTTTGAATAGACTCCCAGGCCAAGGGCTTAGAATGGGGCTCATCTTGCCCTGCAGCCTGCCTTCTCGTATCCACAACACCAGCACGCAAACACGCTGGTCCTGTGTGGCTCAAGACCATAGGACATGCTGCCCATTGGCCTCTGGGGGCCGTGAGGACATGAAGCCACTGGCTGAGCCCCCCATAGCACATGCCCCTACTGGTCCTAGGCCGGGGGGGGCCAGGCTGACCTGGCTCAGGGCCCACATTCCTGACTCCAGCTCTGGAGACCAGGCGCTCATTAGAGCCTCAGGCTGATCACGGGGAAGGGCTGAAGGTCACGGGCCAGTGTAGCCCTGGGAAGGAGGGGGCCAGGGCCGCACCTCGGCTTCTTCCCCATATTTCCCAGAAAGGGGGCTCCAGCTGTGGCCACCACAGGCTCCACTCGCTGCAGCCCAATCAGCCCTAAGGCCTTCCTGGTCTGGCTTCAGCAGACCAGACAACTTCTTTCCTTTCCCCAAGGGCCTTCCCATGTTTGAGATTTTGCCCTAGAGGTCCCACTGCCCGGAATCCCTGAGGATTCAGAGATCTCTGTAAATAAATCATTTCTGCCCTGTACAGAGATTCAGTGAGAAAGGGAGGCCCCTTCTCACACTGGAGGGAGGAGCGCTACGCTGGACTTGGGAGAATCAGGGAAAATTTCACAGCTGGGTTTTGAAGCACAGACAGGAGTTTTTGTGAAGAAGGGACAATGAAGCATATGGATGCGAGAATATGGGATGAAGCAGTGTTATTCCTCATAAAAAATTGAGGCCAGTGGGGTTTGGGGAGCACTCACCTGCTGTAAAATCACCATCCTGGGTCAAGAGCTTGCTGCCCGTCAGGCCAGATACAGTTCTGCACAGGAGAGACCATATAAAACCTCTGAGTGCGCCACCGGCAGCCTCGCACTGGCTGGGGTCCCCTGGGCTCCTCCCAAAGCCCCAGCCCCTCCTCCCCCCAGGGATTCCTCCCTGGCTTCTCCCCCGCTGGCTGCAGCCCAGCCCGCATGACCTGACTCTTAGCCACCATTGCCAGCTCCACTGCCCAGAGCTGCTGAGATCTCCCCGCGGTCACTGTCATTCAGGGGCTCCCCAAGGGCTCCTGAGAAGTAACACAGCCAGCCCCTCCCCTAGACATCCGCACAGCAGGGCATGGTGAATTCCGGGACTAGGACTTCATCTCTGGCCTTCCAGCTTAAGGCTGCCCCAGAGCGGGGGCGGCCAGGCCCAGGGAGGGGGTCGCAGGCCACGCCCA
This sequence comes from Talpa europaea, assembly GCF_964194135.1. Taxonomy (NCBI): domain Eukaryota; kingdom Metazoa; phylum Chordata; class Mammalia; order Eulipotyphla; family Talpidae; genus Talpa; species Talpa europaea. Next base: position 48,706,662 of record NC_140073.1, on the reverse strand, counting down.
GCCTGTCCGTGTCCTGCCCTGCCTGCCCTGCCCTGCGCCCATCAAGAACACCCCTGCACTCCCTGTGAAAGGTTCAGGCTCGCTCTCCCTGTTTTCCTTCTGCACCCCTTCACTCAGCCTCTTCCCCGTTCTCACTGTTCCTGAAACGTGCCTGTCCGTCTCATACCTCCTGGCTTCCGTACGCCCTCGCCCCTCTGCCTGGAATTCTAACCAATAAATCCCCACCTATGCTTCGTGGCTCAGGGCAGTTGGTCCCTCCTCGAGGAAGCCTTCCATGACCACGTCCAGGCTGCCAGAGTGCCAGCGCTCCCCTCTACCTGGATCTCACCTTATGTGCTAGGCTGACTGATCAGGGTCTGACCCACCACTGCTCCCAACGTCAGGCGGTTGATCCAGGGCAGGGCATGGGGCTCAGCCTCATCCAGCAAAGGACCAGGCCTAGAGACAGCTCAGGATGGGCTCATGGGACTGAGCCTGGAGATCCTAGCGGCCCCAGCCCATAGATCTCGACATGAGGCCCCCTCTCTGCCCCCATGATGAGCATCAATTTTTTACAAGGCCCATTCAGAGGCACCTGGCATTTGATCTTCTGCCCACGACACCTGAGCCCTGACCCCTGGCCTGGAGCTCTGGGATACAGCGGGCACAGAGATGGAGACCTACTCCCTGTCTGGGTGTGTGTCAAGGAAGGGAATTCAATAAGGACACACAAGGCACCTGCCCTGGGGGGCTACGTCTGAAGAGGATGCCCGGCCGATGCCCAGCCAACTGTGCTGAGCCCTGCAGCTGAGCCACAAGGGCAGAGCCAAGGTTTTCATGAAAGATTTGGGGCTTTGGTGGAGGGGAGTGGTGAGAGTATAGAATTTAAGGGTCACACATAAGGAAAAACAATACTAACCCATGTTAATTGTTTTTCAAACTGACAGCAGAGAACACGGAACGGCATCTATGTTTCTGTGCCCATGCCTAATTCACCCCTTCTTATAACCTACTCTGTGGGGCTTCATAATTCCATTTCACAGATGGGAAAATTGAGGCACAGAAGAAGGAAGTGATTTATCTGAGGAGAGAAATAAAGAATAAGATAAAGAGAGAGATTTTAAAAAGAAAAGAGTGTAGGAGAGAGTCCAAAGAAAATAGGGACAGAGGACGTCCTCCGCCACCCCCAACTAGCCAGCCCCCGGGCCAAGCCCCGGTTGGAAACAATTCAGTGGACAATATGCCCCCCGGCCCTTCCTTCTCCAGGGTGCAAACTTCCCTCTCTCCACGCCTGGGATAGATTCATTTGATGAGTGCTGTGACTGAGCCCCCAAAGGAGCAGGAGGCACATTCCAGGACCCAGTAAGTTACTCTGGAGGCGGGGGCTCCAGGGTGACCCAAACTCCCAGCTCCACTGAAGTCTGGCAAGCCCTTATCCCAGGGCCCAGAGCCGCAGGCAGCCCCTCCTTACCTGGATCCCTGTTGGCCGCTCTCAGTTGCCCCCAGCCTGGGAGGGCTTGGCAAGGTAGGGTCTGGGGTCCAGGACAAGCTGCAGATGCATGTGCCCCCTTCTCTGTCTTGCTCCAAGTCTGAGTCTGGGGGTCTCTGGGTGACTCTGTATCTCCCTCTCAGTCTCTCCTTTTCTTTCCAGGCCAGGGCAGCTGTCTGGAGGCACTGCCGCCCTCCCTCCCCACTCCAGAGCCTTCCCCCAGGAGGCGGAGCCAGAGGGCCCTCCAAGGTCTGGGTGTCATGACATCAGCATGGCGGGCGGGCTGTGCGGGCTCTGTGTGAGTGCTGGCTGCTCTGCTGGCCAGGAGGCAGGGGCCTGGATGTCTCTGCTGTGCTGCTGACCAGCGAGGGCCCAGGGCCCAGCCCACCCATTCTGGCTTCAGCTGCCTACAGCCATTACAGCAAGACGACCTGCTTTCCCAGCATCAGTGCAGGAAACCTGGTGCTGAGCCTCACTTGGTCACTGATTTGCTGAGTCTCAGCTCCTGCCTGCCCTTCGCCCAGTTTCTCCACCATAAAATGGCCCTTTGAGACACAGGGTAGGTTTTCTGACCCAGCAGACCGGGTAAAGGAGGAGTCAGGGTCCTCAGTGGCTTTTGCAGGTCTTTTATTTAGATTTGCCAGGCATATGGCAGGCAGGGGTGCTGGGGGGTCGGGAGGCTGGCAGTCCTCCCAGCCCCCAGCAAGTCCTCACTCTATCTGGGCTCTCTCTGGCCTGCTCTCTGCTTCTCTTCTCTCGGCTTCCGTTCGTTCTTGGCTGCTTCTGGTGTCCCCGCGATGCCGCCCTTATAAACTCAGTCTCAGCCCAGGCAAATCCCATCTACCTATGCCCACACCCTATTCCAGGTGCCGCCATCAGGCATGCATTCAGGACCGCAAGGATCCATCATCTATCCTGATGGCGGGAGGGCAGAAAAGCCTGACATTTTTCCTTACCCTACAGAGACTTTTTTTTTTTAAAGGGGCATGTATTTTTATTTATTCATTTGTTTGTTTGTTTGTAAATGCACTGGGTACAGTCAGAAGCACGGGAGGGTGAGAGAATTCACCAGAGCCAGAGCGGGGAGCAGAGCAGGCAGAAGGACCGAAGTACACTGCTGAGGGGAGCAGCGGGCGGCAGGAGAGGTCTGCGCGCCATGTGGGACCCTCCTCTGGTGGCCGGGGAGCAGCCGGGGATCGAACCGGCGCCACAGAGGCTGCGGGCAGCTTCGCAACCCAGCGCTCAACCGCTGCGCCACCAGGGAGGCCCACCCTACAGAGACTTTTGATGAAATGACTGGGCAGGGCAGGAGGTGGCCACCCCAGCATCTGACCCTTCCTCCCCTGTCCCTGTATGCACACCACCCTTGCCCGAAAGCACTTCCCGGAGGGTCCCCTCAGATGTGTCCCCTGAAATCCGTCACTTCCATGCAGTCTCCACAATCGGTTCTGGGGGTTAAGTGGGGAGTAGCGCATGTTGTTCTAGAATCATCCAGGAAACTCTCAAATCAGCCAATTTGAAGTAACCCTGCGCGTGCCAGGGAACTGTACAAACTGAAGTGAAATGTGTAGTTTGGAAGTGCAGTATTGGGGGGCAGATGGAGGAATAAATAAATCGTGTACAATTAGCACTGGTGAAAACAATGACACTGTGGGCTTCTGGTAGAGACCCAGCACTTCGTCACCGCGCTTTGCCAACAGGTGCCTGGCACAGGCCCTACTGGCACAGACCTCTCCAGAGAAGCTGTAGGCATGGGCCAGGGAGGCACTCTGTGGATCCTCACCCTGTGTCACATGGGACCCCTTGGCTGCCACCCAGACAGGGCAGGCCCAGAGGAGCCCAAAGGCCCAAGTTCTCCACCTGCTGGTCAGGCACCCCCTTCAGAGCAGAACTGAGCCTACAGCCTCTGCCAGGGGGAGCAGGTGGGAAGCCACAGTGCCAGAACACAGCCTCTGCTGGGGCCAGGGCTCCTCTGACCCGACTGTCCTGACCCCTGAAAACCTCTGGCTGCTGGAGTGTCTGGCCTGGTGGCTCTGACAGGCGGTGCTCCGACCCCATGTTCCCGCCTATTGCTGACGCTAGGGACACACCACTCCTTCCATCACCTCTCGCTGAGCCTCCCTGGCTGGGTGGGCAAGTGGCGCGGGCCCTACGCAGACAGGAAAACTGAGACCTGGAGAGGAACATGGTGCCCAAGGACGGGCATGGAGAGTCGGGAGAGCGGCAGGGTGAGCCGAGACCTACAGATGCTAGAGCAGCTGTAATTTACTCAGCAGGAGAGACCAGGCGCTCCACTAACGTGTGCTCAGCTCTATTATGTCCTTTGGGAAAATCTAGGCACTGACCTTAATTTACTTGTTCTCCCTTAATCCCCACTCACACAATCATCACTGTACCCCCAAAATCTATCCCCGCCGTCTCTCCCCATCGCCACCCCCAGTCTCCTGGCTCAAGCTGCCAGCACCTGCTCAACAGCCTTTGTTCGGGTCTCCCCATGGCCACCTGCACCCCCACCGGCCCGTCTCCTCTCTCCACAGCCCTCTCTGGAGGAGGCTGTCTCCTCCATGTCACAGGAGGGTTGGGGTCAAGGCTTCCTCACCCCGGCAGGCTCAAGAGGCCCCGTAACTCCTCACTGCTTACCAGGGGTTCTCTAGGTAGCATTTTTCAGGATCCAGGTATTTCAATTTGTCTTCCCCACTAGTCTGCAGATGCCCCAGAGCAAAGCTGCGGCTGCTTCCCCACGACCCCACATCCCCAGTGCCTGGCACAGGGCCAGATGACAGACAGACTGATCCAGTGATCTTAGCTCACACAGGGCAGGCCAGTTCCTCCCTCCCTCGTCTCTGACCCCTGGGCAGTCACCCAGGCCTGGGAAGTGCCCCTCCATCATCCCTTACCCCCAGAGGGACAGACAAACACAGGACGATCTTTCTGGGATTGTGGTAATGTTTATTTTGAGAATGGAGATTTCTACTCCCTGGCACCGATATTGTGGTGAACCCCAAAGGGAATAAAGCCCAGGTCAGGGCAGTGTGGACCAAAGGCCCTGCCCTTTGCCGATGGAGACCCGGATGCCCCTGTAGGCTGTAGGGTGCATCCAGCCACCAGAGCAAATGCCCCCCCCACAAACCCCTTCCAGTCAGAGCTTGAAAAAACTCCATCTTCACCTTCCCAGTCTCCAGGGCCTTTGGAGGACCAGGATCTCTGCACAGCCAGGAGCCAGCCTGGCCCACCCAGAGCACATACGCAAGGGCTGCCGAGCCAGGTCTGTTTGTGGGGGAGCAGTATCCAGCTTCCAGGCTGACGCCCACACAGGCCTGCTGGCCGGTCTGTCACAGTTCGCTCCGTAGCCCTGATGGACACGGCTATGGAAGAGCCCACATGACAGCCCAGAGGCCCCAGGCCAGCTTATCCGGCCCTCGCTGGCCGGTCTCAAGAGTCTTCATAGAAATCAACATTGCAAAGTGGTGCTTACATGAGCGTATACGGCGCATACACAGAGATACAGAGAAAGGGTATTATTTTGCCCTTGGTCAGCACTGGTTACTAAGAGTGCCAACACGTGAGAAACATTACCCCGCTTTGCAAGAGGGGGAAATTGAGGCACAGGAGGTTTAAGTGACTTGCTCCTGGTCATGCACAGAGTCCCGGCCCCAGGCCCAGGTTCTCAAGGGGAAGTTCCAGATTTTCGGTAAGAGCCCTCTTGTTCTCCGGGGGCCCCGGGGCCACGCGGAGCAGAGCTGGCCCCGGAGTGAAGAGGCAAAGTCAAGAATCCAAAATCTCCACCCAGGAGTCACATTTGAAGCTGAAAATTCAGGTCCCCAAAAGGAATTCCTGTTCTTGAACCAAGTGGTTTTTTTCACTGATGCCGCCTGGCCCGGAGCTGACATGGGCACAGAAGGACCCCCGGCGGGGGAGGCACCGACACGCCAAGAACAAGGGTCCGAGCCCGCCTGCAAAGCACCCTTGTCTTCACTCTCCTCTGAGGAGTATGGCTTCTCCCACCTCAAGCAGAATCCAAATAAAACCAAAGAACCACAGAATGGCAGTTTAAGAAGAAAAAAATGGGGGTTCAGCCTTTCAGTTTTGCTGTAAAAACCAACTGTGTTTTAAAACAGAAAGACTAGAAAACGCTGAGGGTTGAAGGGAACGTTCCAATCCGGGCAGAAGAGGCCTGGGGCCTCCTGGGCTGCATTTTGGGCGGAGTATTGGTGGAGGGACCTCGGGTGGAGTGATGGATTTACCTACCCCTGGCCAAGGCCAATGGGGAACCCGGCACTGGTGGATCTGAGACCAGCACCTCAGCGTCAGTTCAACCAGGAAAAGCCCAGGTCTTGCAGCAGAGGGGAGGCTGGAGCACGACCCTCTACCCGCTCAGCAGGACACACTCCTAGCTTCTAGGCGGTGGGGGCAGGAAGATGTCCTTCCTCACCACCACTGTCCCCACCTCTGCAGAGGCCTTAATCCAGGGGCTGGGAATGGCCTCAGAGGCTGGGAGAAGGCAGCTGCACCCTCCAGGCATCGGCCTCTGATAAGACCGGGGTGCAGAGGTGAGGCCTGGGATGAGGAGGGTCAACTCCACCTGGGGTCTGTGGGCATTGTTTATTTATTTGGCAAATCTCTGTCAGATAAATAAAAGCACAGGGTTAGAGAATGTGCAGAGAAATTCCAGGCTGAGCAGGAGCCCAGGAAGAGCAAGGAGTCCTATCAGGGTGGTTAGAAATCGGGTCTTTACCTGACAGAAAAAGCAAGGTCTGCGGCCCGGGGCAGCCCAAGATCGGAGGGGAAAAGTGGGCTTGGGAATGTGGCAGTTTGTGTGTAAACAAGTGACATCTCCTTGGCACATGGTCAGCAGACAGCAGGGCCTTGGGAAAACGTTTCAGGGATAGAGTCCCTTAGCAGTGGAGACAGCTGGGGTGGGGCGGGCTATTTTAAATCTCAGGTTAGAAAACTCCTCCATGAGAAGGGAATGTCCTTGCAACGCTGAGGCCCAGGGAGGTGTAGAGACCTCCCAAGGTCACACGGCAAGTCAGCAGAGGAGCTGGGAACAGGACCCTGGTGTCCTGGCTTCCAGATTAGTCTCTAGCCAGCCCGGGTGGGGACATACAGATGGCGGTGAGAACTGTGGGCCCCGGCGGCGGCAGGCAGGCATCAGATAGCTGTGAGGGAGGCGCTGCTGAGGACATGCACACCAACAGTGCCAGGCAGGTCACTGGGCTGCCGGCTGCGGTCTTGGAGGTGGAGGGTGTGGAGAGCCTGGAGGTCATCCGGGTCAGCTTTCAGGTGCACCTGGCCCAGAAACTCATCCTTCAGGACTCGGTGGTTCCAGATCTAGGAGGGGAGAGAGGACGGTGGAGGGGGCATATCCAAGACCAGGAGTCCAGGTTCGCGGGGAGGTCCTGGGGGTAGCGGATCCCCAGCCTGCAGGATAAGCCCGGCTGAGGAAGGGAAACCTGCAAAGCCTCTGCCTCACCGTGAGCCTCAGACAAGGCCTTCTGGGGCTGTGAACTTCCTCTTATCTGTCCAGGCTCCCTTCCACATTTAAAGTTAAATCTGTTATTAACAGCCCTGCATTGACCTTGGACAAGTGATTACAGGCCTCCCCAGCCCTGGCTTTCCCCATCTTTAAAACGAGGGTTGGATTAACGGCCCCTTAGGTTTCTTCTAGGCCCAACAGCTATGGGCCAATCCAGAGGGGCCCAATGTTAAGAAAACTTGGAGACTCTACAGTGGCTCCCCCGGGGCACTTGTGTGTTTGTTTGCAGATGGCTTCTCACCCAGAGAGATGCTGGCCTAGGCCTGCGGGACAGACAGCTTCCTGTTAATGAGCTCAGAATTGTCAACCACCATCCCTTGGCCTGAGAGGGGAAGTAAGTCGGGGCCCCGGCCCCCGGCTTTCTGATCCCTGCTTTTGGGAATCAGCCTCCCTGCAATGCATCTCAGTGTAACCTGTCCGGGTGGACCCTCCCACAGGGGACCTTAGGGACAACGCCTAAAGCTCTGGGGGACATGGTCGGGAGAGATGGCCACTGCCCCTGGCCAGGAGACAGCCCTGCAGTGTCTCAGGGTCATCTGCCAATCCGACTCCCCCACCCAGGAGCCATCCCTCTTCCCAAGGCCACACTGCTAGGGTCAGAGTGAGCACCAGAACCCAGTGTTCCTGGGTCCCTGACAAAGGCTCTGCCATCCTGGTCCTGCCCCTCTGAGTGGGGGCCCCGGAGTGGCCCTGGGGCGAGTGGGCTCACCTGCACAGTGATGGGCTGGCCTGGCTTCTTGCGGTAGAAGACGCCCTTCACGTTGTACTCAGGTGTTGAGGAGCCTTTTTGCACAGCCGAGCGGACTTTGTCTCCCTCACACTTGATGATCACATAAGAGTTAGCCCCTAGAGAAGGGGAGTGGGCCATGGGGTAAAGGTGGGGGCTGGGGTAGAGTATGATGGGACAGATTCTGGGAGCTGAGACCCCCACCCCCATCCTCTAGAGCAGACACCTGTGCTCATGCATCCAGGGAAAGGGAGACTAGAGCCTGAGGCACTGCCTAACTTCCAGAGACAGAAGGTAGACTCTGCTGGTCCTCCAGGCCTTTCCCCAGGTGGTTGCCCCTGCCAAGAGCACCCTTGTGCTCTCCTCTTCACCAGGCTTCACGCTTAGCACCTCCTCAGTCTGCAGAAAGGCCACCTCTTCCAGGAAGCCTTCCCCGAGCCCTCCCTCCCAGCTGTCTGTTCTTGTGCCTGACTGCCCCACCATGCTGGGAGCCAAGTGCAGCGGTAGAGCCTGTCCCTCTCTAGGCACTAGCTTCCTCCTGGACTGGACTGCGTGGACCTCAAGAAATGATTGCTCATTCCATGGGTGAGAGCAGGAGAGCTCTGGAAGCCAGTGTCTGCAGCTGGGTAGGGAGGTAAAGGTGAGGGTCTCACCGGTCGGGGAGTCCTTGAGACCAGCAGCCCCCAGGACATGGACCTGGGTGACCAGCTGGGGGTAGCCACATAGGGAGCTCCAGCAGGTTCGGGGGGGCTCGTCCAGGCGCAGCTCCCTGGTAAAGGGCACAGGTAAATGGGGGGCCAGGAAGAGGGAAGGTGAGGGGGTTCGAGAAATAGGGAAGGGACAGGAGCAGCACTTAGTCCCAATGGTGCTTGTCCTAGGTAAGCCCCACGACAGTGTCCACCATCCACCCCCACGCATTCTGCTGCTCTTTCCTGACCCGAGGCTGCCTCATCCCCCGAGGAAAGTACTTTGCTGAGCACCTACTGTGTGCCAAGCCCTCTGCTGGGATGCTGTATGATTTCTAATCCTCACACAACCGTGGGCAATACGTGACCATCATGCCCATGTTTTACAAGCTAGGAGGCACCAGGCTCACAGGGGAAGGGCTTTGCCGAACTGGAGAGCAGTGGAGCCCAGACTGGGCAGACGAAGCCCACACACAGCTGCCTCTGTGGTCTGGATGTGGGCAGGGAGCACGGAATCTGAACCCAGTGGGCAGGGCAGGGAGGCCCACACGGGGTCTGCCCCCTGCAAGGGCGGATGGGCAGGTCTCAGCAGTCCAGCCCCTTGGGACAGGGGGTTGGGGGGATTAGACTCCAAGCCCAGAATCAGGCAGGCTGAGTGGCCAAGGCCAACTCTGCCAGCAGCTGCATGACCTTGGACAACACCTAGCCTCAATCTCCAATTCTCATCAGTTAAACAGAGGGGTCAGCCCTCCTGCTGAGGGGTACAGGAAAGCCTGTGAAAGCATCTTGTAAACTGTGAAGTGCTATGTGCACATGAACTCAGTTGTGGCTGAGGTCGGTGGGGACAGCGGAGCAGGGAGGACAGAGAGATGGGTGCTGGTGTCAGCTCAAGGAGGTAGAACCCAGACATCACTGGGCTGCAGATCTGGTGGCCCCACTGACCCCTGCTGTCCGTCAGCCCCACTCACCGGCAGTTGGAGGGCACATCAGTGAAGACCCGGAGCAGGAATTCACCAGGGTGGCCCGGCTCGAAGGTGGTGGGGATGATGACGTAGCGGCCCTCGGGCTGGTCCGTGCGCAGGAAGACGCTGCGGGAGTTGATGTAGATGGAGCTGGCGACCCTGTGCTGCAGGCTGTGCATGCGGTACTGTCGGTTCTCCTCCACCTGCCGGAGAGGCCGGGCTAGGCCACCAGAGCACCCCAGCCCCACGCCCACGTCCCCTTGCCAAGTGAATAGAATTCACTCACATGAAATGCCCAGGGTAGGCAAATCCAGAGACAGAAGCAGATGGGTATTTGCTTAGGGCTGTGCGGGGTTGGGGGAGGGATGGAATTGGGTGGTGATGGCTAAAGGGGCCAGGTTTCTTTCTGGGGTGATGGAAATGTCCTGAAATTGATTATGTCAGTGGCGGCACCGTATTCTGCAAATACACTAAAAGCCACTGTATACCTTACATGGCTGACCTGAATGGAACGTGAATTCTAGCTCAGTAAAGTTGTTAAGGTTGGGGGGGGGCAACCAACTGCCTTGGTTAGCAGCACCCGTGGGAGCTGTCACGACAGAACCTATTATCACAAGTCAGAGCACGTGTCCATAAGCGCCCCTGCTGCCAGGGCATGCTGGACAACCCAGAACATGCGCTGCGCTGGGCTGCAGTCACGTCAGGGGAGGTGATGACGCATCAGTTGTAACATGTCAGCACAGTGTGAACAGTTACACAGTGGCACGAGCAAACTGTCATGATATAAGCATGTCAGAGGCCCGGGCCAGCTCACACCACGTGCCTGTGCATTTCATTAGGCTCTCACTGTCCGAGGGGGACCAGGTGTCCACTGTGCTGAACTCACACCCACTGGGTATCACACACGCGCAAGGTCAGAGGGAGCAGCCGGGGTGAGCCTGCCTGGCTCTCCCAGTGCCCAGTGAGCCTCCAACTCCGGGAGGCCTGGGGCTCTGAGGGAGGGAGCAGTGGAGGCCTCCCAGAGCCCAGCCTGACCACCAACAGTCCTCCTCTTGCTCCCCCCCAAACAACCCAGGCCTAAAGGTCAGAGGCAAGAAGAAATCGGGCACAGCACCAATCTCCAAGCAGTCTGGGCCTTCTGGGTATTCCAAACTGCATCCCTGAGACATCAGCCAATGTGGCCAGGATATGGGGGTGCAGTCATCACCAGGGTATTCGAGAATACTTATCCCAGGCCCAGGCAGCTCCCGAGCTCCTCCCCAGAGCAGGGAGGTGGGGAGCTGATCTCACCTTGTAGATGTCAAAGCCAATGGCCAGGTTTTCACCTTTGCCCCCACGACGGGTAGACTGTTTTGGCCGCTGCTGGATGCAGATCAGCACTTCATCTTCTGGCTTCTTGACATCAAAGATGTACTACAGGTATGGCCGAGGGAGACAGATGACAACGAAACCATGTCAAAGATGGACTCACTGGATCCTGAAAGCCAGAGGCATGGTCCAGAGCCAGGCCTCAGCGCAGTCACTTCCAAGCTGTGTGAGCTGGGACAAGCCACATCCCTGTCTGAGTCTCAGCCCCTCACCCGTGAGGGAGGCCCACAGTGCGTGAGGGGTAGGAGGACACTGGGCTCTGAGCTTGGCACGGCCACTGCTCGGTGAAGGCATGCCAGGGTGAGGACAGCGCAGTTACCGGAAGCTGCCAGGCAGAGGGCCCTGTGGGGGTCCGTCTAAATTTCCCTGGACAGAGCAACTGTGTGTGGTGTGGATACAAGGGCTTTGAGCCCCCCACTCAGCTTCTAAATGTCCATATAACTTTGGATAAGACACGCAAGAGTTCCCAGAGTCTCAGCTTCCTCATTTTTCCCATCCAGGTCAGACTCTGAGGCTGGGTCCCAAGTGACCACACAGACGAACTGATTTGACCACCCAAGTGCCACTGCACTGAGGGATGCGCTGAGGGGACAGGGAAGTACCCAAGGTCATGCAGGTCACCACAGCAGGACGGGGGGGGGCCCCCATGAACGCCTACCTGTGGGTTCTGGAAGAAGGTGTCCTTGTGGTTGATGCAGCCCCCGCTGCGGTTCTGCCGCGGGTCCTCGTGTTGCGTCCAGGCACCATGCAGCCGGGCCTCCTCCCACGTCTTGTGGATGCTCAGGTAGGACGTGTTCATCAGGCGGCACTTGATGATGTCGGTGAAGTATCGGCACACGTCCTCGAAGGTCATCCTGGACATGGTGAGGGGCTGAGCTGGGAAGGCCCCCCGTAGGTGCCCCCTCCCACCCTGAATGCTCTGAGGGTGGACACGATGTCATGTGGATGCTTCGCCAGGTCTCTTTTAGCCTCAGTTTCCTGATTTGTAAAATGGCAATAAATCTCACAACAGTATCTCTCAGAATGAGGGCAGGGATTAAGTATCGCAATGGGAGCACGTAGTACAACTTCCAGCAGACAGAAGCAGCTGGTACAGGCTCGCTATTAAAATTAATAGTATAAATAACTTGGGCCTCCCTGGGGGTGCAAGGGGTTGGGCGCAGAGCTATGGAGCTGTCTGCAGCCACTGCAGCACGAGTTTAATCCCCAGCCAGCCAGGGAGCTACCCACACCACTGCTCCCCTCAGCAGTGCACTTCAGTCAGTCTGCCTGTTCTGTTTCCCACTCTGTCTCTGGTGAATCCTCTCACCCTCCACACTTCTGGCCTGTGCCCTAGTTCTTGTGTGCGTAAATAAATAAATCTTTAACAAAATTTAAAAAATAGTATAAGTAACTCGTTTCTCCATAAAGCAGTTTCCCTCCATGAACTTCCCGCAGTGGCGGGAACACACACCACCAGAAGCCTGGGCAGGGAGGGGGGGTGCCCCCTTCAAGTGTGCACATGTATGAGAGCGGCACACACACGCGTGAGTGTGCCATGTGAGAAAGGCCTCAGGAAGACGCCCTTTCTACTGATAAGGGTTTTCTATTTCTTTGCTTGGCCCTGAGTCACACTGGGCAAAAGGATCTCACCCACAGGAGTCCAGACCAGAGGGCCTGGGGCCTCCTGCTGCAGCTCCCTGACATCCGCAGGAGGGCACCTGCGTAGGAGATCCATATCACTGCCACCTGCCTCTGGCTCTGCCTGGGGCCCTCATGGCACCCACCAGACACTGGGCCCAGGAACTCTCCAGGAAGTGGCTGAGTGTCTGAATCAAGTGCCTTGCTGAAGAACAACACTAAATCTTATTTGGGACTAACGGCAGGCTGGATGGGTGCCGGAGGGAGAGAATAATGCCAGGGGGAATGAATGCAGGCTGGATGGGTGCAGGAATGATGATTGGGCTCTTTAAGGGAGGCTGCTACCATCTTCCAGCCCCACCCATCCACGTACCCCTCAGCAGCTCTCACCTCCCTGACCTCACTCTTCCCACACCCAGGTGTTCCCTTTTGCCTCTGGGAGGGGGCCCTCTCCTTGTTCCTCATACCCTGAGCCTCAGTGTAGGAGGTGGTCCCTCCCTGAGGCCTCTCCTCTCCCTCCTGCCCTGCACAGCCAGGCTGCCAGCATCCCCCACCTGCTGGCATCATGCTCTACTTGCCGATGCCAGAGCAGCCCAGGCTCCCCTCAGGTGGGGAAGGGGACTATGCAGATGAAAGTAAAATGAAAAGGACCATCATTGCTCAGCTCATTTTACAGAAGAGGAAACTGAGGCTCAGAGAAATGGCGTGATTTGTTCACAGTGCAACAAGTGGGGCATCTGCAACAGTCCTGGCTCCCACCTCCAAAGCAGCACTCCCGGGCCCACACTCAGGAAGCTTCCCCCTCAGCCTGGATGCCCACCCAGGGCCAAGAACACACTCACCAGAATTCGCCATCATCCTGCACTGTCACCCCCATCTTCTCTCGCTCACTCTTGCTCACTTTCTGCCACTCCTCAGAACTGGGTGTGAGCACAGGGGAGGAAAGAGAGGAATATAAGATGAGTGGCCCCTCCAGGCCCACACGGCAGGGGCGAGGAGGTGCGAGGGACAGTTCAGCCCAGGACTCCATCAGTGTGGGTATGGTTGGGGCCCTGTCCGCCCACCCTCACTGCAGGGGGCATCCTCATGAGGGGCCTGGACCCTGCTCACCTGGGCCATGAGCCAAGCATAGAGCAGTCACCCCCATTCTCAAGCCTGCTGCGCTCCCTGCTCATTCCCCAGACTGGTCTCTGTGTCCCCTACAGGAGTAAGCACATCCCCACTGCCAGGCCTTTACTTGAACTTAATTCACCTCTCCTGTCCCCACTCCAAATTAGGTCTCCTCCTAATTTTCCCTCCCAAATCCATCAAAAGCCAGCCCCAGTGACACCTCCTCCAGGAAGCCCACCCATGTTTTTGCCCAAGCCCTCCAACCAGAGTCCACATGCTTGAGATCTACTTGGCACCTATGACCCTCCCCCAGAGCCTCACGTGTCGCTCCAGGGCCCGTTCCACTCCCGCTCGCCCCAGGGATTGCGCAGGCGGATCATGTCCAGCTTCTCAGACTTGAAGAAAGCCAAGAGGCCGTGGCCCAGGCGCACCTTGCGCACATCAGTGATGGCATACGCGTGGCCCTTCACCAGACCACATGCCAGACGGGCCTCCATGTCAGCCGCTGTCACTGCCTAGGGGAGGACACAGTTAGTGGATTAGAGAAGTGGAGGCGATAGGCTCCTGCATGCTGGAGCCAGAGTGTCACACACCTCCTCCAGGACAGGGAGGGAACAGCAGTCAGTGTTCTGAGCCAGTGAGGAACTGAGCTCAGTGTTCACAAAGACCCAGGGCCTCCCCTGGTGGCGCAGCGGTTGAGCGCTGGTCTGCAAAGCTGCCCGAAGCCTGTGCAGCGCTGGTTCCATTTCTGGCCAGCCAGGGAGGGTCCCACGAGGCGCGCAGACCTCTCCTGCTGCCCGCTGCTCCCCTCAGCAGTGTATTTTGTCAGTCTGCCTGTTCTGTTCCCCGCTCTGGCTCTGGTGAATTCTCTCACCCTCCCGTGCTTCTGACTATACCCAGTGCTTGCATAAAATAAATAAATAAATAAATAAACCTTTAAAAAATTAAAAAAAAAAAAAAAGGCCCAGGCAACAGTGTGGGGTGAAGGAAGCGACCTGCAGAGGGTCAGCCCAGGGCTGTGTTGGAATTGACCAGCATTGGCTCAGAGATTGTTAAATGTTCAGGAATTTTGCAAGCTAGCTGTTAAAGTGTTGGTAGCTTGAAATCAAACATGGTGGGAGGATTTACACCACAGAAATCAGCAAATGCAACAAATCAGGGCTTTTCATTTTTCCAGAGAGCCAGTTTATTAACATCCCACTGAGTTAGTCAAACCTGGGTTAAAATTCTATCATCTCTGAGACCCAGATTCCTCATCTGAATCAGGAGCAGTCAGAGAAATAAGGCAACCTTCCCAAGGCACCCAGTCCTGTACTGGCACCCCACAGGGGCTGCCTCCCCTCTTCTGACTGCCCCTCTGCTTGCAATGCCTCAACCCTAGGTTGAGGGATCCTCAGATGCTTAGACAACCACCATGCCTATATAAGAGCACCAGAAAAGGAGGATGCTGCTTGAACAGTGCAGGCACTGCACAGTGTAAGGGACTGGGGTAGGGGAGGTGTGGCTTGTGTTGCCCTGCACTGGGGAGGGGGCTGGCTGTACCTTGCAACTTCTTCCCTTCTCCCATGAGGCTGAGGGTCTGGATTCGTGAGCTAACCTGGGCAGGGGCTCCATCTGGGATACCACCCCACCTCCCACCCCGACAGGGGTTAACCAAGGGGAAAGAGCCTGGACTGATGTTCTCACCTTGATGGAGGCACTGATGAGGCCTCCCCGGCTGTGCACCTTTAACACTCGTTCAAAGAGCTGGTTCCTCTTGGCCTCATCATTGGCGAAGTCACCCTCAGTCAGGTCGATGGGCTCAGAAACGCCACCTGTGAAGTCCACCAGCGCATCCGCTGTGTTGCCTCCATCCAGGGCCTGATAGCAACCCGCCAGCCTGGGGGGGACACGGAAAAAGTTCCCAGCTCATGCTCCCAGACAGTCACAATCCTTCACCTTGCAGGGAATGAGCTCTGAGACTTAGAGAGGTGGAGCAAACTACTAAGGCCACAGCAGGCCATGGCAGAGTCAACGCTAGAACCCAGTCTCCAGCTCCCGAGACAATGCTTGTCCCACTGAACCACATGATTTCATCACTCAAATTCCCCCTAGCCTTAGCAGCCCCGTCTTCAAAAAATCGCTGTCCAGAAATCGAGCAGTTCTTGTCAAAAGCAATAAATGTTCATGTATCCTTTGACACATCAATTCTGGATGAGTGGCATTGCTCATCGCAATGTAAAACAAGGAACAACGAAAATGTCATGTGAGAGCAAAGCTGAATTTCTTGTCTGACACATCAGGCAGCCACTGAACCCAGCACTGAATTGCTATGGCAGGGAAAATGCCAGTTCTGGCTTGTTACATTGGAAACTGTTATGTTCATAATGTATGCAATCAGTCATTCAGAGAATGGTAAGCATCTACAGCAATATGCCGGGTGCTGTAGACGCAGCTGCAGCTCCCAGGAAAAGACCTGGGGTCTTACAGGCCCAGTGCTGCATGTAAGCCTGGAAGCAGAGCAGGATACTTAACACAGCACGACATACATAAACTGAAAATGGATACCATTAAATGTGGCTATATATATGCATAAAGAATGAAACTTTGATATATGCTGCAATATAGATGGACTCTGAAGACATTAAACTAATTGAAATAAGGTGGACACACAAGGGTAATATTACATGGTTTCACTTACGTGATTTACCTGGAATCGGCGAGTTCATAGAGACAAAAAGCAGAATAGAGGATCCCGGGAGTAGGGGAGGGAGAGAGAGGAACTGCTGTCTAGTGGTACAGAGTTGATGCTGGGGATGATGAACAAGTGCTGGGTATATAGATAGGGTGGCAGGTGCACAGCATCATAAAAGTAATTCCAGTAACTGATGCATGCACTTGGACAGGGTTAACCTGCTAAATATTGTATTTCACCATCACAACAACAACAAACCAATAAAAGTGTTCCTTAAAAAACAAAAACAACCCCCCTAAGTCCTTAGTTCTGGAGCTGGAAAAGAGGCCGGCGCCTAGGGCCCTGAGCTCAGTGGCCACCAGGGGGCGCATTTTGCTTTCTTAGGATTCTAATTCATGGAGCGTTTTCTTGAGTTTTTGGGAGTTTTTCTCCCCCTCTGTTTCTCTATATTTCTGTCTCTATCTGTCTGTCTGTCTGTCTGTCTGTCTGTCTGTCTGTCTGTCTCTCTCTCTCTCTCTCTCTCACACACACACACACTAAGGACACTGACACACAGGCCTGGAAGAGGAACCAGGGCGAGGATCCACAGGGCTGGGGGGCTGGGCTCAACCCACTGACTCCCTGCCCCACACCTGCTCTGCCTTGCAGGTGCCTGGGCAGATCACGCCGCCTCATATCCCTCCACGGCTCAGCAAACCTTTGTGCTGGTGCTGGGGACCCAGAGTCTGGCAAAGGGCAGGAAGACATTCACCCAGACAGAATGGATGGATAGTCAGACAGGAAGACAGATGGACAGATGGAGGATGGTAAGCCTGGGAGGCAAGAAAGGCAGTTACTTGGCCCATCCGCCTCAACCTGCCCAAGAGCAGAGGCCATAGCCCCAGCCAGGCTCCAGGGTGGGCTCAGTAGCTTGAATCTCTGGGCAGCATCACCAACCTGCACGTGAGAGCTGGCCCTGGCCCAGGCCCCCTGCAGGATACCTGCCTGGGCCTGAGTCTTCACAGGCAGAAGTGTGTGCTGGGCAGAGAGCAGTGGTTGCTATATATATACCCAGCACCTCTCTGTACGGGTGACTGTGGGGACTTGAAACCAGGTACCCAGAGGCTTCTACCCCACACGGTGTACACTCAGCTGTGCTCTGGGTGCTCAGGCTCTGAGCACGCTGTGTGACTTTGCACCAGCCCCTCACCTCTCTGCCTGGACCACTCGCCAGAAACATCCATGTGGAGCCCATCAGCAATGCTGCCCCAGCCTGGCACCCGCCCAGCTGCCCACTGCCGGCACCTACTTGGCATAGGCCTTCTCCACCAGAGCACACCAGAACTCATTGCGAGAGTTGGAGTGGCAGTAGATGAGCTGGTTGTTGACCGTGGGCAGCCGGTCGTCGATGACCACGTCCACCCACTCCCCGAAGCGCCAGAAGTGGAAGTGGAAGATGCCTACATAGGCTTCGGGCTTCTCAGGATCCCACTCCTGCTCCTTCCAGTCTGGGATGACCTGGATGGGGAGGGAGGAGAGGATGAGGAGGGTCAGATCTGGCTTCCAGAGGAAATGGGGGTGCATGCCTCCAGGGCACCCAAGTGGAAAGGAATACTGGGTTCAGTCTCTGTCTCCGCCATAAACCAATATGGGATTTGGCCATATTCTTCTCATCTCTGGACCTCAGATTCCCCGTCTCTGCAGTGGTTGGAGGCTCCCTTAGACTCCTTCCAGCTCTGTGATGTGAAGGTTCAAAGCACTTACCCTGTTCCTCAGAAATGCACCTGTCCATCCCAATTCCCACCTGGAGAATGGTGCCACCATCCCACAGTCCAGCCTGAGCCAGATGCTGGGCCACGCTGGCCTCCTCCCATACCTTCTCCAGTCAGTGAGGCCCATCCAAGCTCCTACATTCTGCTCAATCTGTCTGCTCCTCTCTACCTCTCTGGTACCACCCTGGCCCAGGGCCCCATCTCCTTGCCCTTGGACACTGTAACAGCATCAGCAGCCACATCTGCCCTCACCCCTCACAGCAGCTGAATGATCTTTCTGAACAGCTCTCTTTCCTGGAAATAAGGGTCAAATTCTTAATGTGCTCCAGCCTCCTCCCACCACCCAGGCTCATTTCTCTACTCCTACCCTCTCCCCCAGCCCAGCCCCAGACACTGCTCTGGGCTCTTCCTCCAGCTGACTCTCACTTGTCCTTTAGGGTCCATTCTCCTCCTCCTCCAGGAAGTCCTCCTTGACTTTTTGAAGGAGGCCAGGTCCTTTGTCCATCAATCATGGCCCCTAGACCCTCCCCACTAAGATACTTATCCTAGTTATAACTAAACTAGTGTGTGACATTGCCTTCAATTCTGACACTGTCACTGAAATGTCAGCTCTCGGAGGGCAGGGACACATCTGTCTTGGTCATGCTGTACATCCAGCACCTAGCACATGGCCAGGCCCAGAGGCAGTGCTTAATAGACATGTGTGCACTGAATGAATAAATTCAGAGGCATTGGCTGAGACTCTAATAACATTGGTTATTTGTGGGTGATGTTAATTATATTGGAAATGCCAGGTATCATGCCTGTGAATGCCGGGCATGGTCTATTTATTTAATTCCCACAATAATCTCTTGAGTAGATTACAATCACTCATCCTGATTTTACAAATGAAGAAAAAATGAGGCTCAGAGAGAGCAAGTAACTTGTCAGGATGACAATACACACCCTCTTTGGAGGCAGGCAAACTTGGTTTGAAGCCAGGATCCAAACAATGAGGTCTGTATAGTGAGGCTCACTCTGTCTGGCCCCTGTCCTTGGGAGGCCCCCAGTCTGGTGGGAGGGGGAGGCACACAGACAAGTATGATATTGGGAGCACCAACACAGTGGAGAGAAGGGAATGGAGGCCCCCACCCTGGAGGGCCAGCAGCAGCTTCTGAGCAGGTATTCTGAGAGCTGGCCTCGGTGTGCCTAAACAGATGAAGGAAGACTGGCAAGCTGGGCAGCAGGCAGTGGGCAAGGAAGAGCCAAGTCTGGGTCACCTGCTGGCCTTGTAAGCATGAGACAAGAGGGATTGAGTTTCATAGAGACCACAGGCAGCTCCTTCTGGAAGAAAAGCAGGGCTGCATCCAGCCGAGGAGCCACAGCCTCATCAGGAGTCTATAAATCCCAAGGCCCGGACCAGCCCGAGCACAGAGACTTCAGCCAAAAGCCATTCCCCAACCCCCACACTCATTAAAGATGCTTTTGTTTACAGCCTCTTGCCATCAACAGGGATGCTGGCAAAGAGAAACGCTCCCTAACAGGGCATTGGAGACCGCAAGGATGAAAATGCTCAGCACTCAGCACAGTAAGAGGCGCTGCCCTGGCGAGTGCAGCTGTGCTGGGGCCCGGCAGGCTGACTGTCTCCTCTGCTGCCCAACCCTCGCTGCTCTCCTTCGAGGCATTAAAAACAGGATACTCCAGCTGGCAAGAGGCTGCCCTGGGCATGGGTGAGGGAGGGAGAACTCACTCTCAGAGCTGCAGAGTCTGGCACTGCTGGACCCAACGTTCCGGCTCCCCACTGGCTACGCTCCCTGCCTCTGGCCTCCCTTTTCAGTCAACTCTGTTGAGCCTAGTGAAATCTCCCTGGCCACCTCTGCCCAAACCACCAGCGATCTCCCCCACTTTGCCTTTGGGACAGAAGGCTGTGTCAAGAATCTGGCATCCCCCTACCACATGGCTGGGAAGGCTGAGGTCCACAGGGGTGCAGGGAGGCCCAGAGTGTGGGCACTCAAAAATGAGCTCACGGGCCTGTACACCATCCTCTACTCCTCCCTGCTCTGAAAGCTCTGGATTGAATCTGGGAGACGTGGGGGCCGGGAGGGTGGAAGAGGAGCCTCGAAGGGCACAGGGAGGTGCTGCTGGGGCCACGGGAGAATCATTAGCCTAACCCAAGCTTTGGCTCTGAGTCCTCTGTGGCTCAAGAAGCACCTAATGAGGCTCCAGAGTCAGTGATCCCGGGGGGTCTTCATTTCCCCCCCTGCATTCACGGCATCGAACCTGGCTGTGGGACCCGGGCTGGAGCGAGGTGCCAAGCAAGAGGGAGACGGTCTTGGAAGGGGTGCTCACACAGGCATACACTAAAATCCACCTCAGAAGCCCAAGGGAGCAAACAGAGATGCCTGGAGTCCCATCAAAGGATTCAGGAACCACCCTGAAGAGGTGCCCACAGGCCAAAGAAGGGTCAATCGATGAGGATAACCAAGACGGAGGATAACACATCCCACTTGTTCAAACCCATGAGCTCACAATGGTCCTTACACAAACAAATCATCACAGTCATCACTGGAGCTTGGCAGGGCGTCAGTTCATTATTTTGGTAGAATTAAGGGAAAAATCAAGGATGGATCCTGCCAATATAAGCTGTATCGGGGAGTAGCCAATAGCAGAAGAAAGGACATTTATCTCTGCAGATGAATTCCAGCTAGTAAATGAGGAAGAGAGTAGAATATTAGATCACTACTGCTTTGCAACCACTGAAAAGTAGTGGACTCAGGTGACCGCAGCTTCTCAAATCAGTTTAGGATCCGGGATGGCTTCTAACCTCATTAAGAGGAATAAGCAGACTTTATGTGTCTCCTGAGAGAAGGACACAATTTTTGGCATGAAATGGTCATGTCAAAAAAGGAGTGTGCAAACCTTCTTAAGTCTCCAGAGGAAAGCTATCACTCACAAGAAATGCAGGACATGGGGAACATGTTAAATGACACCATAAAAATGAAGCCAGCCAGTCCAGAGTGTCAGAAATGCCACAGAACATATAACTGGTTTTTTCAGCAAGGGCATTCCCAGGGAAAAATAACAGAGGAAGAGGGAACCAATCAGTTGTCATTTTTTACTTTTTTTAAAAAAAGATATATTTATTTATGCATACAAGAACGGGGCTCTCAGCCAGGAGTGGGCGAGGGGGGGGGGCGCGGGTACGAGGACTCACCAGAGACTGAGTGGGGAGCAGAGCAGGTGGATCTACTGAAATACACTGCTGAGGGGAGCAGCGGGTGAGACAGGAGAGGTCTGCTGCGCCATGTGGATTAGATCAAAAGCGTGCTACAGAGGCTGCGGATAGCCCCATAGGGCTGAGACTTAATCCCTTGCGCCACCATGGAGGCCCCAATTTTTGACTTTTGTTTGGAACTGATTCAAACAAACTCTAACATACATCTTTATGGACAAGATTTCAATATTTTAGGTATTAATGAATTACAATAAAATTATTAGAGTTGAGGGGCCTCCCTGGTGGTGCAGGCAGTTAGGCACCACACTGTGAAGCTGTCCGCAGCTTCTGCAGTGTGGGTTCGATCCCAGCTGGCCAGCAAGAATCCCACATGGCACAGCAGACCTCTCCTGTCTCACCCGCTGCTCCCCTCAGCAGTGTGTTTCGTCAGTCTGCCTGTTCTGTTCCCCACTCTGTCTCTGGTGAATCCTCTCCCCCTCCCGCGCATCTGGCCTGTACCCCAGCACTTGTATAAATAAAAAATAAATCTTAAAAAAAATTATTTGAGGGCCTCCCCGGTGGCGCGGCGGTTGAACACTGGGTTGCGAAGCTGCCCTCAGCCTCTGCAGCGCCGGTTTGATCCCCAGCTGCCGGGAGAGGGTCCCACATGGCGTGCAGACCTCTCCTGCCGCCCGCTGCTCCCCTCAGCAGTGTATTTCGTTAGTCTGCCTGTTCTGCTCCCTGCTCTGGCTCTGGTGAATTCTCTCACCTTCCCGCGCTTCTGACTGTGCCCAGTGCTTGTATAAATAAATAAATAAATCTTTAAAAAAAAAAAAGATCATCTATCCTTAAAAAAAAAAAATTATTTGGGTTGTGGCATGATATTATGGCTAGTGGTTTCTTACTTTTTTTCTAACGAGTCCTTATCATTCAGAGAACCATCCAGAAAATATTTACACATGAAATTAGATGTTGGCTGGGAGGGCAGAGGAGGAGAAGGGCTGTGGCTTGACAATTGTTGAAGCAGAGAGAGGTACGGGAGCTAACTGGGTCCTGTCCTCCTCTCCTGTCTTCTACAGTTGACATGCTCCACCAACACAGACACCAGCTCCCTGTCCCACGATTCAAAATCCTGCAGGCAGCCCTGAGGGTGCTCTCAGCCTCATTCTGTAGGCTCTGTGCAAATCCACACCCTGGCTGCTTCAGGGCACCTCAGCTATGCAATGTGTGGCTCCCTCTGCGGGCACCTATGCTAATCCTGGTCCCCCAGGGGCTCTGGACCCAGTGCTCCCTTGGACACCATCCCTCCTCCAGGCTCCTTCCCTGCTCACTGAGGGGTTGGGGGCAGGGCCATGTCCCACTCACACCTAGATGCCCAGCACCCAACACAGGGCTCTGTAGATGAGAGGAAATCCCCAAGCACTGGCCACAGTGAGCCTCTAGTGGGCACCTGGAGCCATCTGAAGGTTTTCCCTGGAGACTCCAACCTAGACCCAAGAGCCCCAAATGTGGCTGGGGCAGGGTTCTGCCCTGGTGCATGATGAGAGGAGAGGCTGGAAAGGGCAGGCGGCACTGCTTAGAAGTGGTGTGTCAGTAGGTGTGTGCATGTGAATTACACAAGCGTGTGCACATCAGTGTATGTGTACGTAGTGTGTGGGGTGCACTTAGTGCAGAGAAAGGCATCTTTCACAGATTTCTGCCTAGGACCCCAAAGAGCCAGCTGGGAGCTTTCTGCGTAGGGTCTGCAGGGCTGAGGGGCCGCAGTGGGTCTCCTGTTACCCGAGCTGGGGAAGGGGTGCCACAGGGCCTCTATAGTGAGGATTCTGAGTATCGGAATAGCCTTACTTCTGCTTCTGATGCCAAGAGCCCCTAAATTCTCTATTTTCAGAGGCCATGACTGGAAAAGGCAGGAGGATGGGGCACCACCCCTTGTCCCTTAGGAGAGCAGAGCCCCTCTGGTTCGCCACCTGGAGAGCAGCTGATGCACTGCAGGGCCCCTGGGATTCCCATCCACAGGCCAGGGGCTAGCAGACAAGGCTCAGAGACGTGGGCTGGGAGTCTTGGAATGGGCCCCTCCTGCTGGGGTCCCCAGCCATACTGTGAGGGCTGAAGGTCCCCTTGGCTGGGCCTAGTAATGGTGAAAGGGGAGTGTCCACTCCCTCATGACCACTCTTGGGCCACAGAGGCAGGCTAGGCCCCAGCTCCCGCCTGTCCCTTCACCCACACCACTGGCAGCCATAAGCAAGTCACCCCAGGCAACTCATTCTCTGCACCCGGAGCCCTCCTTACTAATAAGGCCTCCCAACACCCTCCTCTCAGAATAATCGTGAAAAGCAAGGACATGTGTGACTGGGAGTGTGGCGATGAGAAAACCTAGAGCGGATGCCGTGTGCCAGCTCGCAAAGCCATGCTAACCCTCCCACAGCCTTCCAAGTGAGGCACCGTTAGCCCCACCGACAGAGGGGGCCCCCAGGGGCTTGGTGGAGGACGGGGCCCTCACTGCCATCCAGTGCCTCAGCGGGAGGAGAAGTTCAGGAAATGGCCAGTCTCGGCACCACAGTTTCCATGGAAAATAGGTCCTTGTTTCCCATTCCCTGCATTCCTCCTGACCCAGTGCCGGGATAGAGCCAGGATTCTACCCCTGTCCTCAGGCGGAGGGCTGGGTAACTCGGTCTCCACCCCCTCCATCCACAGGAAGCTTCAGGAACAGATGAGGGGGTGGCTGGAGGGGCAGTGTTTGAGGAGAGATAGGTCAAGGGAGGCAGAGACTTGAGAAACTGGGGGTGTGGGGTTCAGGAAGGAAACAAGGTGGTGACTGCTGCTCTGGAGAGAGCTCTGGGGTGGAGGACGGGGTGCAAGACCTCAAAACTTAGAAGCAGAGATTGTTCCTAAGCAAAACCCCAACTGTGGTCTCTAAAGCTAGGCCTGACCTTGATTTTTGGGAAGAAGCTGGCCTTGCTCAGGCTTGGGCCCTCAGGGAAAGTGAGGGCATCACCCCAGCCCATCCCAGGGGACCAAGATCTTCAGACCCAGATCCTGGTCCACACATTCCTCCTCTGGCCCCTCCACTCCCTCTGACCTTGGGCAGGTGGCTGCTTATCTGGGCCTTGGTTGTCTCTGTCCAAAGACTTAATGAGCTGGAGAGAGATTGAAGCAGGAAGTTTCCCAAGCCTGCTGCTTGGGGGAGTCTGCTGCTTTGATTCTGCTGCTTGCTGGAGCGGAGAAGTTGCTGGGTGTACTGCACTGCTTGACCTTGGCTCCTGACCCCCTTCCCGAATAATAAAGAATGCTTATGCTATGATGGATAGGGTAGCAAGTTTCCCCATATAAACTGTATAAAACCCTGCTATTTTTGCTCTTGGTGGATCAGCCTTTTAGGAGCGATCCCACTGAGCCCACTGCTGTGACAATGAAATCTCTCTCTCTCTCCAGCTCTCTGTGTGCCGCCTGATTTCTTTGGAAAATTGCCACAAGATGATGAGGGGACAGAGCAACGAGGAAGGGTCAAGAGGCACATGAATGTGATGCAGTGATATCAGTCTTATCTGGCGGGGCTGGAAGGTACCTCACAGAACCATTGTTCCCTCTAGAAAGTCAGAGGCTGGAAGAGCGTCAGGGACTGCCTGAGGACATGTAGCAAGTTTGTGAGAGGTCATCCCTGGTTACACCCCCTCCCTGTCCCCCCACCCAGACATCCTGCAAGGGAGACTTGAGATTGAGTATGGCTTAAAGCATCCCCTCCCCCTGGGATGCTGGCACCATCCACCAAGGACCAGAAGGAGCTTCTGTGGCCTCAGCATCATTCTCTCCGTGCCCAGAGAGGCTGGTCTGGAGTCACTGCAGGGAAACACCAGGCGTGTTGCTTCCTGGTTGGGTATCAAGAGACCTGGGTCTCAGCTCAATCCTGATGTCTGACCTCAGCCCAGTCACCTGGCTGTGCTGAGCCTCATCCCTGAAAGCTGGCAGGAGGAGGGGTTCAAGCCGGGAAAAAGGTCCAGAAGGGGTTACTCAGGGCTGTGAGGGGACAGGTAGGTCAGAGCTCCTGCAGAGGAGGACTGGCGTGCGGCGAGAGACTGTACACCACCCAGGCCGGACACACAGGTTTTATTGGGGACACGCAGTGGGCACGGCAGAGCACACACGGCTGGCACAGGGCAGGAATGGTGGGGCAAGGTGGGAGTGCAGGCAGTCTGAACCAAGCAGGTCCCTAGAGCTGCTGGGAGAGGTTAAGCAAAGAGACAGAAGGACAGGGCTGCTCCCCAAGGTCTGGCCTCCCCTAGTGGTCCGTGGAGAAGAAAGGCAGGAACTTCTCCAAAGTCCTGGAACAGGGTGTAAGTTAGAATCTGAAGCTGTGAGTTAGAAAGGACCAGAGCACACACACCACAGCCAATCTCCCACCTGATGCTAGTCCTGATGCTAGTACCCCAAACCTGCCTGCCTGCATCCAAAGTGGGGGTCCACTTTCCCAGCAGTGCCAACGGCTGCCAATGGCTCTGACCCTACATCTCTCAGTGTGTCTCTCCCCAGAACCCTCAGCCTCCAATGGCTCTGCATGAGGGAAATGTCATGGCCACATCCTTGACCAAACAGAGGGCTAGTCTTGAAACAGGGTGTTGATGGCACTTCCTATGGTGACCTTGGTGGATGCTAAGCAATAGGTAGGCCCCTCTCTCAAAGGGGTCTCACCAGGCCTGTGCAATGCAAAGAAGAATGAGGTTTGGGGATTCAAACTGAACCTGCTGATAATCTTGCCTCAGTTTCTTGTCTGATGAGTGGGTGGTGCAACCTCTGAGGGCAGTATGTGCAACCTTCCATCCACTTCTGACCATCAACCATCATAACTGCACCCCCGGGATACCCCCAGTTCCACTAATGATTCCAGAGAGATTCCACACCATGATGAAACACATCCTCTCTGGCCAGGGAGCTGGGAAAAGCCTGCGCTCCCAGCAAGGCCACTTGAGAACCTACTGTCTCCAGCTCCAGGGGGCTGAACCCCTCTATCCAGCTTCCTCCAGACAGAAGGAAACCATACTGTTCCCCACTTGACTGCATGAACCTAAAAGTCCCCCAGCACAAAATTAGAGGCTGGAAGACCCCTGGCAGAGAGGCCATAGATTTGAGATCTGAAGTCACCCAAGTCGAACCCCAAGATCATCCTGACCAAGCTACTGCTAAGGGACACCCTTAGACCAGCTGGGCAGTTATAATACAGTTCACCTAAAATCAGACTTGTTCTTAGTGCAGGTTTAGACTCTAGAATATATCCATATGAATATAGCATGCTCTCTCTCAATATATGCACGTGTAGAGAGAGACAGATTGCTCTGTGACATGACAGGACCCCTTCCCTTCTCCCCTCCTGAAGCCATTCCCAGAAGAGCAAGAGTTGGACTGCATAGCCTCCAACATGCTGGCCACTCCCGACCGCCCAAGGCAGCCCCCCAAGCAGCCCCGCCCCACATCCCGAGGGCCTGAGTTGTCCTGGGACCACGCACTGGGGGCAGCGCTGCTCTGGGTCCTCAGGCTGGTGTTCACCTCTGGACACAGGCTTCAGCAAAGGCGTGGCGGCCAGATGGGCAGCAAGGCCTGTTTACTGGATTCCCCAAGGAGGCCGCTGTCGCCTCTGTCTCTGGTCTCTGGAGAGAGTTCGGTGGCTGGTTCCTTCCTTCTCTCTTCCATCTCTCTGTGTCTGTCTCAGTCTCTTTCGGGACCATGAAGCAGAGAAGGCAGAAGTCCACGGTCCCGCCAGCGTCCCCACAAGCCTCCTCAGGCCTCCAGGTCTACAGCAGCAGCAGCAGCCAGTTCAGCTTCTAGACTACAGAGCCCTGGCTCCTCCGCCCGCGGCCGGAGCGCTTGCGCCAGGGACAAGAGAGGGAGGACATGAGCTCAGGGGGTCTGGCGAGCCGAGTGCAGGTCAGCAGGTAGCAGAACGTCCCCAAACACACCTGGGGCGGGGAGCCGGGCAGGGGATGGGCGGTGGGCCAGAGGAGGCAGCTGCCGTCAGAGCTGGTTGAAGACCACGGAGGCCTTGAGGTTGGCGGGCTCCATGCCCTCACCGAAGGTGATGAGGAAGAACATGACCTTGCGAATCTTGGCCAGATCTGACAGGCGCTCCCCGAACTCCTGGGCATCGGCCTCATTCCAATCCATGGCATCCGAGTCCTCTTTGCGCCAGAAGATAGCAGCGGGGTCCAGCAGCTGGCGCGTCATGAGGTTGGTGAGGTCAGGTGTCCAGTTCTGGGAGGTGCCGGTGATGGTGACCTTGCCCGGCTTGTCCAGCACCACGTTCCAGCGCTCGAACTGCAGCTTCTGCTGCTGGATGAAGTCGAGGCGGTACACAGACTCGGCCGGCCGCAGCAGCTTCTCGCCGTCCTGGCGCTTCTCCCCGCGCTGCTTCAGGCTCTCCACGCGCAGCCGCATCTGCTTGGTCAGGTCCTCGTCCAGGACCAGTGGCATGTCGAGCTGTGGCTTCTGCGGCCCATCCTCCGCCATGGTCCAGCTGCTGCTGCTGCTGCTGCTGCTGCTGCTGCCGCCGGCGCTGCCACCGCAGTGAGTCTAGGAGCTGAGTGGCCTGGGCCACACCACCAACGCAGGAGGCCACCGCAGGGGCCCCGCCTACCTTTCCGCCCTCCCTCTCCCCTCCCCGCTCGGTCACTGGCCCATCCTAGCCTCACCCAGTCCTCAAACTGGGGCAACAGTGAGAGAGGGAGTCTCCGAGTGACTCCTCTCCATGGGAGCAGGAGCAGCAATGGAGGCACCACAGGCAGCAGGAGGGTGACAGGCTCCTCAGGGACCAGATCGCTGATGTCAATTGCTGTGGCAACCGCCCTGACTACAGGGCTGGGCTGTGGCTGGCTTGTTTGTGAAGAGAGCAGTGTTGAGGGTGGAGGGTGGGGGAGAGGAGAGCAGGCAGGGGCCAGAGGTGGGGAAGGCCCCCAGCAGGGGCGAGGGCAACAACTACCCAGAGCGCCACCAATTTGAGATTTGAAGTCACCCACATTGTTCGTGACTCCCCCTCACCCTCCACATCCAATCACCAAAGCCTGTCCAGTCCCCCTCCCCGATGCCCTGAGAGGCCTCCCCCACACCCCTCTAAGGGGACCCAGAACCAGCCACCATCCTCTCCCACCTAGATGCCTGTCCTAGACTATGGTGCGCATGAGCATCACCTGTAGGACTTAACACGTGATTGCTGCGCCCCTGCGGAGTTCCTGATTTAAAGGTGCACTGGTGAGGCCTGAGAATTTGCATTTCTAACCACCTCCCAGGTAATGCTGAAGCTGTTGCCAGGGCTACACCTTGAGAACCACTGACTCAAATGATTCTTGCCTGCTGGCCCTGCCTCCATGCGGTACCACACAGCAGCCACGTGACCGGGCTTCTTTTCGATTAAAATACCATCACTTATACCACCTGCCTCAGTTTCCCCCAGGCTACTGGAGAGAAGAAAATGACAAACATACATAACCCCAGTGCCTGAGGGAGAAGTGGAGTATGTGCGTGTAGGAAGAAGTGGAGTATTTGAGTGTAGGCGGGGGTGAGGGTGAGGTGGTGAAGCGAGGCTGCCATGCACAGAAAAGAGGACAGGGACACAGGTCACGGGTCACAGTACAGCAACTGGAAATGATCTGAAGGGTCTAGTGGGCCACAAGCACAGTTAATTCCCAGATGGAGGCTAAGGAAGTCAGTGGGACCTTGGGATACAGGAACAGGAGGGGTCACCGAAGGGACAAAGCTGTTAAGGTAATACCTCAAACCTTAGGGCCAGTTCACTGATTCCTCAAGGGCATTCAGGGCCTCTCTGGTGGCTAGGGGTTAAGTCTCAGCACTATGAAGCTACTGGCACCCACTGCCACACAAGTTCAATCCCTGGCCAGGGAGCTACCCACATGGCGCAGCAGACCTCTCCTGTCTCTCTGGCTGCTCCCCTCAGCAGTGTATTTCAGTCACTCTGCCTGTTCTGCTCCCCACTGTGTCTCTGGGGAATCCTCAGGCCCTCCATACCTCTGGCCCGTACCCCACTTTTTGTATGCATAAATAAATCTTTTTAAAAAAAAAAAAAAGAAAAAAAGAGAAACATAGCAAATGCTCAATTTCTTAAGGAGACTTGAGGTTGAGGAAGAATATGACTAATGTCTGTCTCCCCAGGGCCACACAGGAATTACTCAGAAAATGCTATCTGAATGCATGAGTGATTGACACGACAAGAGGAGCTGCTGTGATGGAAAGGGTTTCCAAGGCCAGGACAAGAGGACATTCAGGAGGAAGAGAGTACACGGGCACTGCCTGAGGTCAAGGTAAAGCCCAGGGCCAGGGGCGCACTGGCGAGGAGGTTCGAGGAAGAGGTGTGGAAGGTGAGGTGACAGAGTGCGACCCTTTGGCTGTAGACTGAGGCCACAGGAGCAGGAGGTCCAGGTGGCTGGGGTGAAGGTGATGGAGATGAATCCCAGAAGGGATTCAACTTTCAGTCACCAACACAGTAAATCCTGGAAACAACAGTATTTGGAGTGAAAAGATGGGGAAACTGCGGGTGCCAAGCCCCTGGTGACAAGGGTGCAGGCCAGGGTGGTTGATTGACTGGGGATGCTGGTTAGGTGGGCTGGGATGGGGTGAGGGAGCTGAACAGCATGAGCCTGCGGAGGTTTAGATGGAAAGAGTGTGGTTTGGGGGCGGCACTATGGAAAGAGAATGCCCATCCCCTCTCCGGACCTGCAGGATGTGGAGGGAGCAGTTCAGACAATGGATGGGCGCTCAGGGGCCAAATTGGGGAAGGCCTGGTCTGCAGGAAGAGGCTGAAGGTGGAAACCATTGCCAGAGCTTGGGCCTCACAGACAGGACAGGAGGCAGGGTCAGCGGGACCAGGGTGAGGGAGGCCAGGGTCAGCCAGGGCCAGGAGGCTGCCGGCGGGGCTAGGCCCTGACATCCACACAGCTCTGTGCCCTCCGAGGGCCCCTTCCATCTTCCCACAACCCCGGGGACTAGAAAGGTCAGATTTACACCTAGGCCAGAGGAAGGAATGTCCCCTGCCCAAGGTTCCATGATTGGCAAGGGACCTAGCCAGAAGCAAACCCAGGTCTGGCCATGCCTGTTGGTGCCCGGCTGTATCAGGGACCAGAGGTAAAGGGCGGCTTCCAAGAGGAGGTGGCGTTAAGTGGAAGGTGTGATGTGCCTGCATCTGAGGCTCAGCATCCCCAGAGGGAAGGGTGGGAGGAGCAAGGGTGCTCCTCGGGCTGAATACCCCTCTTCCATAGAGAAAACAGGGTGGGGCAAGGGAGGCCCTGCAGAGCAACAGGTCCAGAAAACGAGGGGTAACAACAAACAGGACCCAGTCAGCAGGGACAGGAGGGGAGGGAAGGCATAGTAATGAGCTCCCCAGGGCCTTGTGCCTCCTTCCAGGACCCAGGGGCTATCACCACCACAGCACTGGGAGGCAGATTGCAATTGGCCCCAAGCACCCCCTGGCCCTGCCTCCCGGGGACCCGAGCTACCAGAGATCGTCTCCTCCCAGACAGGCTGCATGCCCTGACTCCCCAACAGAGGAGCCATCAGTGCAGAGATGAGCAAGGGCCTGCCCATGGTCACCAGACATCAAGGTCAGGCCCCTGCCTGCAGGTCCTGGGGCCCATCTTCCACTGACCAGAGGGGAGCTGTGCCAGGGGACGGCCTAGAACGCGTCCAGGGCAGGGTACACTGCAAGCCCTGGCTCTTTCTTGCAAATGAGTAGGCAGTCCATTCCCTAGGAGGGGACCGGATGAGTCAGGCCCCAGGAGGTCTGAGGCAGCCAGGCCAGATGCACAGCTGCTGCCCAGTAGCTGGATCTGACAATTTGGGAAGGGGCTCAACTTTCTTGAGCCTCCCCCTTGCCAGGCTCCTGTTGGGCTCAGTGGGAAGATATAGGTTGGACTGGCTCAGCCCATGGGGAGCTCACCTCAAGAGGGGAGACCACAGATAAACAGGCAATTATAGGCAGGGTGGGAGCCAGCCCCACAGGATTTCTGCATGCCACCTCTATCCCAGCTCTAGCTGGGGGTGGAGCGCAGAGCAGGAGGCCTTGCTTGGGGCCTGGAGACAGGAGCGTGAAGACCAGCCTCTACCCAGAGAAGAGTGCCTGGCCCTGAGCCTTTCTGGCAAGGAGGCTCGTGAGTTAAATAATCCCCTGTGTGGCTCTCTGAGGCCCTCCCAGACACCCCGTGACAGCACACAGCTATCCCTATCCCCACGGGACTGTCAGGGGCCAGACCCCAGGGATGGCCACCTGGGTGGCTTTGAGAAGTCACACCCCAATTTGGAAGACATGAGGGCAGGCCCCCACCACAGTCCCGGCCTCAGGCGAGGGCACAGCTCCCTCTGAGGGCTGACAGCAGAGCCCAGCCTGCACGTGAACACTCATGCTCAGACCCTGGGGCTCACAGCACCGCCACCAAGCACTGCACGAGGCAGTCTAAGGCAAGTGTCTGTTTCACTCTCACAACTCCCCAAGAGGAAGCTACCCTGACACCCTGAGTTTTCAGGGGAGCAACCTCAGGGTAATCATGAAACTACCAAAGGGTGAGACAGGGATTCAAACCGGAGCCTGTCTGTAAGACCGGGTGCTCAGAGTCCTCCGGCCCTGCCGCCAGGGCCGTCTAAGAGCAGAAACAGCAGGAATGAGAAAGGGGAAGTGACTTGACAAACTGGGATGGGAACCAGGATGCAGGCGGCCATTACTCTTTAGGGCGCACAAGTGCGGCCTCTATGACAGCCTCCAGATGCCAGAACAAACGTGGGGGTGTACTGAGAGGCTGCCGTGCTCGGTGCTGCCACGAGAGGGCAACCGAACCCCTTTGGCGCCACTCAGGACGGAAGCCGCTTGAAACCATTAATCATGACAGTCACTCCCGCTGAAGCAGAGCAAAGCGAAGCCCAAGGAAGACCAAGGACTGGCCAAGTCACACAGCATTGGCAGGGGTTTCCTGAGCCCCAGGACCAGTGTCTGCACAATCACATGACCCAGGCAGGTACGCATTCTGCCTCGTGGCTCCAGGGACAACGTGGGCTCCCAAAAGTCAGAGGGGGGCACAGTAGAATCACCTGGGGAGCTATGCAGGTTCCCAGCACCTGTTCCCGGTACCTTAAGCCAGGAGGTGAGGGAAAGGCAGCTCTGATGCTCAGTCAGTACTGGGGAGCCCCAGTGTCACCCCACACCAGCCCTGCAGCACAGGCTTCCATCAAGTCCCACCTGCATGTGGGCAGCAAGGGCCACAGGCTGAGTGGACATACCCAGCACCCCCACTCCAAGCCTCACCTTTTGCCACAGCGTCTCTCGGGAGGCAAGCGATGAGCAGGCTGCCACGAACCAGCAGTTGCCCACCTGGCCCTGGTGCAGGTCATGGGAGCTGATGCCATCCACAAAGAGGCGGGGGTCCTCGCAAATATCCTGTGGGGAAGCACAGACAGAGATTCACCTGCCTCCTCTAATAACTGGGGGGTGGGGGAGGCACATGGCCAAGTTTCCCCAAATCTAACTTCCCCCAGGTATTGCCTAAAATGCCCTTCACCCTTCTCTCCCCTGCCCAAGAAACTGCTCTTCTGCTAACGGCCTGGCAACGAATGAACACCGTGGAGGGACTTGGGGGCTGCACCCTGAGCCGACTCTTCTCCTGGCCAGCAGGGATCGGGGCCACCATCTCCAGCACCAGCAGCTTTGCAGGGCCACCCACCTGGCTTGCTGGGACTACAGTCATGATGTGGGTAGAAATTCCAGCTGGCATGAGGAGTGCCAGAGGGGAGAGGCAGAGAGCTGCTGTGCCCGGCTGAGCTGACACTCCCAGCAACCCCTGCCCTGCCCCAGGCCTTGCCTCTTGCCAGTCTTGGCTTCTGGGCACATCTTCCTGCTGTCTCTGCTGACCCTCAGCCCACCTGAGGAGCATGGGGCTGTTGTTCCATCTTATGGATGAGGAATAAAAGTTCTGAGGGGGGCAGTGACTTGCAAGAACACAGAGCAAGCAAATGCCAAGGAGCCACCTAAGCACTCCAGAGTGCCCTGGACATGCCCTGTGGG
Source organism: Talpa europaea (assembly GCF_964194135.1). Lineage (NCBI taxonomy): Eukaryota > Metazoa > Chordata > Mammalia > Eulipotyphla > Talpidae > Talpa > Talpa europaea. The sequence continues at coordinate 48,673,524 of NC_140073.1, read as the reverse complement.
CCAGGCTGGGGCAGGGTTAGGCACCAGGTGGTTCCCCAGTCCAGATCGCTGCATGGCCTGCCACCTCTCCCATCGGCATCTTCATTGTACAGAGCTGAGAGGGAGTGACTGCTTGCAGAGGGGGGCAGAACAGAGAAAGGGGTGCAAGTCCTGAGACGTGCCTTTCAAGAGCCAAACAACTACCAGCACCATCAGATCAGGACCCAGGCATGGGCCTGAGGGGTGGTGTTGTGGCCATTTTACAGGTGAGGAAACTGAAACCCAGAGAGACTAAAGAACCTGCCCCAGAAACACAGCACAGGCCTCCCCCACAGCAGGTGCTTCTAACTGTTGAGAAGTTCAAAGCAACAAAGCTGCTGACAGCCTCCTGCAGGAAGCCAGCAGAGGGCAGCAGAGTCGGGAAGGGGAAAACCGAATTCCAGCTCCCCATTTACTGGCTGTGCAATTCTGTGCCAATGTCTTCACCTCTCTGAGCCTCCATTTCCTCACCCACGCAGAGGAGACAGATTGTGACCCCTGCGGGGCTGCATGAGTGCTCCACAGACCATGCAGGCAGCGCACGTGGTGGGTGGAAATGGAGCAAAGGGATATCAGTGTTCACTGAGGTGTGTGGGGCTCCTGTTGCCACCTTCGAATGGGAAAGTCAATGTTTCGGAAGCTGATTTGAGGGTCACAACTCCCCTGAGGCGTGAACAGCTCCAGATGGGACTTTAGGGAGACAAGAGACCAAGCTGCAAGGTTTCCCAAGAGCAGACTGCCAGCCGCCACTGGTCTGAGTAATATTGTCCCAGGGAGGCAGCTGTCAGGAAGTGGGGGGGCCTCCCCTCCCCACAGCTCCGCTCTCTTATCTCCCAGGCCCAGGCTCACACCCAGTGCTGTGAGCCAGAGGGAGCCATGACTTAGCGCTTATATCCCTGGAGGGAGGGATGAAGGGGGGCATCCTATCTGGAGGACCACAGCCACCACTCCCCATGGGGACAGGAATAGCCACCACCTGGCATCACTGGCGTCTGTAGAGGTGACCTCCTTGCACCTTTCCCTTGCAGATCTCCCCAGTCAGGGCCTGGTGACAGAGACACATGGCCCATTCCACAGAGAAGGATGTTGAGGCCCAGGTGGGGTGTGGGGGAATTGTGAGGCCCAGGGTCAAGAGGCAGGTGAATGGATGGGATAGAATCCTGGCTGGCTGGGCTCTCTGACAGGACCCATCCCCAGTGAGCAGTCGCGCTAGGGAAAACCTGTCAGTCTGACACAGAACAAGACAGCATTAGAGGCTTCTCAGGCCCTGAGAGACTAAATTCAGGAGTCAGGAGCTCCAGCCTGCAGCCCACATTGCCCTGACTCATCCCACAACCAGGAGAGTAGCAGCCTCGCCAGCTCTGACCTAGAGACACTGCCTGAGGTTGGTGGCACCTGGGGTCTGCCCTGGCGTCCTGCAGCCACCTTGGGGGCACCGTGAGTGAAACAGCCACAGGAGAGTGCCCAATGACTAGGCACCCATTTGTGCAAAATGCCCCTGCAAGATGACCCCATCCTCCCCCAGACCCCTAGCCACCTACGCCCCCTTCCATCACCATTCACATGGGTTTGCCTTTGAGTCTCTGCCACCACCTGGAAGCTCCAGGCAATGACCTGAACCCGACTTCTGGCCTCCAGTGTGAGGAGCAGGGCTTGGCAGGTTCTGCTGGGGCTGCAGGCAGGATCTCTGGGAGCAGGATTAGAAGCAGAAAGTCCTGAAACAAGTCATCCCCCAGGGCTGGGAGGTAACTGCTATCCAGCCAACACGCCTCTCTGGGCACTGCCTCCTGACCTGTGGTCACCTCTCACTTGTCAGCCCCTCCCAGCTCGTCAGACCTGCTCTATTGGACACAGGCCACAGCCCACAACCACCTCCTTCCACAGCACAAGAGCTTCGGGCCTTCAGGCCTCCAGGCCTCCAGGCCCAGAACAAAGAGGAATGTGGCAAGACAGCGGATCGAGAGATTCCCCACCCTCCTCATCCATCCACCTTCACTGCAGTCACCTCCTCTTCAAATCTAAGATCACAGCAGGGATCAGCCAGATGATTGGGGAAAATGAGGTGCAGGAAGGAGGCAGGACCTCTCCTGGGACAGGAGAAAGGAATAGTGTTTCAGGAGTTACCGTCAGTGCCCCACTCCATGCAACAGACCTGCTCCCCACTCCATGCGCCCCCTCTTCCTTCCTTCAGAGGGGATCGTTCCTGGGTAAGGCCATGCAAACTGCCTGTTTGTAGCATAAAGGGGCCTAATGTTCAGGAGGACCAAAGAATGTGGCTTTCTCCAGGTGCTGGTTTGGGGCGCATGAGCCCAGGGGTGGGGTTGGGGACCACCAGGCCGCCTTGACAGAATTCTGGGAAGTTCCAGAACTGACATCTGCTTGTTCCTTTCTGGGTTCTACCAAAGGCCCTGCAGGCTTATCTCCTGAGACAGGGAGAGGCAGAGTGCTGAATGGGGAATGGGGGTACACTCTGTCCCCACAGGGATGAGAAGAGACCCCTACAAGGTCCTGGGTTTGAGTGAGGAGAGGTGGCCTCCCCCACCCATACCTCAGGATTTCAGAGGGCACAGGCCTGTGACAGTCCCCTTATCTTCCTGTCCAGGCCCGCCTGGGGGAGGCCAGCCCATGTTTACTGAGATGGAGAGAACAAAGAAACAATGCAGGAGGAGGTGTGCGCCCCAGACAGGTGCTGGGTGGGGACTGAAGTGGAAAAGTCTGGCCCCAACTGCAGAGTCTGCAAGAGATGGAACTTCCACTCCCAGGTCCCCAAAACACTGCTGGCCAGGAGCAGGTGGCAAGAAGGGAAACCAGCCTGTCATCTGACCCCCCATCTATGGTATCTCACCCCACAGATGCGCCTCAGTCATTTCAACCTCCAGAGACCATGATCGGCAAGAATTATCCTTCCCATCTCAGACGAGGCGACTGAGGCCCAGGGAAGTGACTTGCTCAGAGTCAAACCCCCCCGTACAGTACAGTCAAGGCCATCTGGTTCAAAAAACATCCTCCGTAATGCATTTTGGGAGAGAGGAGGAGGGAAGACAGAGCAGGGAGCTGGCTGAGGAGATTCTTCAAAACCAGAGGCCACAATGCCGACCAACTTAAAGAGAAGGAGCAGGAGGAGGGAGAGGGGTGAAGAAGGCGTCCCCTGGGGTTTGGGGAAAGTTGGTTTTTTACTCTTTAAAGAGTCAAATTGAGGCCACCCTATGGTGCAGAGGTTATGTCTCAGAACTGTGAAGCTATATCACCAGTCATTCGGCATGAGTTCAATCCCCGGCCAGGGAGCTACCCACATGGTACAGCAGACCTCTCCTGTCTCGCCTGCTGCTCCCCTCAGCAGTGTATTTCGGTCAATCTGCCTGTTCTGTTCTCCACTCTGTCTCTGGGGAATCCTCTCACCCCCTGCACCTCTGGCCTGTACCCCAGTTCTTCTTCTACGCAAAAAAAAAAAAAAAAAAAAAAAAAAAATCTTAAAAAAAAAAAAAAAAAGAGTCACACTGGCAGAGGAAGTGGGCTTCTAGGGCCAAAGTTCCCGCTCACTGGTCAAACACCCAGCAGGTATGAGTAAATAGTTACCCCACCAGGCTGGCCCCGCCCGACCCGCCTGAAGCAAGCCAGGCCTGATTCCTGCTCCAGCCCCTGTTCTGTCAGGCTGCAGGGCCCGCAGTGAAACTGGGCCTGCCGCCACACAGCGGCTGCTCACTCACGAACTATCTGTCATGTCCCAGCTGCACGGTCTCACCTCCGCACCCAACACCTCTCAGTCAGTGCCTGGCCCTGCCCTGCCTCCCCACCCCCAACTGATGCCCTGTGGTCACTCCTGGGCCCTCTTCAACTCCCCACTCTCAACACCAACCACCACACATGGTCTGTCAGGGGTCTCCATGTCCAGGGCAGAGGGAGCTCTGCTTCTCTTTTGGTGTCTAGAAAGGGCCAAGCACAAAGTACAGAAGGCGGTGCAGGGAGAGGGCAAGAGGCCCAGAGAGGACAGGGGACTCTGCCAGGGTCACAGGGCAGGGGACAGCTGAGCCTGGCCAGCCCAGCATTTCCTCCTCTCACCACACCTCTCACTTTCCCCAGCCAGCCCACTTCAGCCTCCCTCAGAGCTATGGATCTCAAATATCTGGGTACTGGCCAGGAGGCAGGAGAGGGTCAGGACAGGGGCAGCAAGGGGGTGGAGTCAGGAGGGCAGAATGCTCAAGAGACAGCCCCCCTTCCTAGGACCCAAAGCCTCACAAAGACCCTTTGAGTCAGGCCTCCTTTCCCATCCATCAGACAGAGGAGAATAGGAAAGGCCTGGCAGAGGGGGGAGCCTGCGAGACAGGAATCTGTGGCCAGGCCAGGAGGCTCTGGGAGCCCAGGAGAACCGAAGCAGGGGGTCGATGCTAGCACAGCTCATGGGGCTGAGGTCAAAGCAATGTGAATCCTTTATCTGTTGTTGGGGAGGCAAGTGGGGGGAGTGCAGGCTGGGAGGCAGGACTCCTGGGTCCCAGCCTTGCTTTGCTACCAGCTGGCTGGGCAATCAGAGCATGCTGCCACACTCGGCCTCCGTTTCTCTACTTCTCAAGCACCCCAATCCAAAACAAAACAGGATTTTATTGGGATGGAAGGGACTTGAGATCATAGTGTAACACGGTGGTCCCCAGGAAAGGGGGAGGTTCCAGGTTCCCTGCCCACCCAAATGGAGGGTGGAGCTGAGCAGAAGAAGCTGCAGAGGAGACTGAGGAAGGGAGAAAGCAGGATGGAGCCAGAAGGAGACCTAAGGGAGGCACATGGAGCCTAGAGACACGTAAAGAAACTGCGCTTGTCTTTTGGTCGTGGACTGGGTGACACAGATGTGGGTGAGACCCGTGGGGAGGTGACAATGGCAGCTTTTATCTTGATTTTGATTTTGCTCTTTTCCTTCCGGGCTTGTCTGGTTGTTTCTGACCCTTTTCTGTGGGTCCCCACTGGAAGGTGCTTTAGACTTGTGGCAGGCTTTGGGGCCTTGCTCTGGGCCAGTGCTGCTTGGGTGGACTTTTACCCACGAGGGGACGGGTAACTTTGGGTGCTTGATTTAGAAACTAGATTCTTTGCCTTACCTGTATTGTTTCCCAATTGTATTAAAGTTCCTTCCCATTAAAGTCTCCTATGTTTTGTGTTGATGCAGCGGATGGCAGAACCCATTTAGAGCAGGCAGGTTTGCGGGGTCTGGGGTGCCCCTCTCCCTGCCCTGTAACAATAGTATAAGAGGAATGTGAAAACTAAGTTTCATTTTCCCAAATGTCCGTGGGGCTGGAGGAAGCTCTGTAAAATTTAAGTCTGACCCTGCCACACCCCATGAAAGCCTCAGAGCACAGCACCCGGTCCCGACAGGACCCCAAATGTCCCCCTCCCCTCGCTCTCCTTCACAGGCTCTCCCCTTGCCCAGGGGCACTGCCTCCTTGTAAACAAGCTGAAGGCTTAAGCCTCCCTGGGCTTTTCACACTCTGCCTTCTGCCTGCACAACTTTCCCGGCAAACGCCTTCTCTCATTATTGGGCAGCGGGTGTCTCCCCTGGGCCTCAGCTGGGTACAGCAGCATTACGGTCCTCCTTGTGACTGACTGTGTCACCAGCACAGCCGTGGAGAGAGGAGGGACTGGAGGGGAGGGGAACTGGGCGGTGGCATCCAGTGGCCTCCCCAACACCCAGGCCCCCTGGGGCATGCACTCTCACACTCAGGAATGGGCTGAAAGAGACTGAAATCATGTTCCCAGGTCTAAGACGTCTGCTAAACACATTCTAGGTCCCGCCCTGGCCGGGCAGGGCAGTCACCAGACACCGACAGTGATGTGATGGCTGCCTGGCCTGGTGTGGGCAGGACTCACAACAATCCTCAGGCACCCTTAGTTTTTACTTCTATCATTATTGATTAATCATAATAAATACTGTCCATGTGCAGCAAATGACTATTTAATAATCATTATGATTAAATTCCTTACACTTGAATGTCAACTCTTAAAAAAAAGGTCACATCCACATCACCACATTTTTACTCCCAAAACAGGAGGGCAGCAGGGCAGAGGGCAGGGTTTCCCAGCGAGGGGTGGAGGCCCGGGGTGGGGAGGGGGAGTCATGGGGCTGCGGTGGTCCCGGCTCCTCGCCAGATATAATCCCACAGCAAGAGGCCCCACATGTGCCCCTCTATTTCCTGAGAGGACTCCCCCTGGCCACCCCACTGTCCCCTGCACACTGAGCCCCATGGGTGGGGCTGGGCCTGCTCATCTCAGTTCCTATTCAGACCAGTCACTGACCTTGGGCCGCTTCCATCTGACCATGGGTCCTGGGGTGCCCTTATAGTACAGAGAGTCATCAGTGGCTGGGAAATTAGGGTCCTCGAAGAGCACCTTCCTGCGCAGACAGGCCCGCTTCAGGGCTGAGTAGTTCTGGTCCTCGTAGGGCTTCACGCAGGAGAACATGGTGGCTGCTGCCCCAGGGGGGTGAGGTTGAGACAAGGCAGTGGACGATGGAGGGGGTATGTGGGTAGCTCCAGGGGCACCTGGGAGGACAGAAAGGCAGGACATCATCACTCACCAAAGGCTGGGGGCCCAGGGCACGATGCATCAGATGAACCCCCATGAAGCAAGCAACCTCATTCCTACCCATCAGACAGAGGAGAACAGGAAATAGTATTTGTGGGCCTCCCCTGGTAGCGCAGGCGCTTGAGCACCGCGCTGTGAAGCTGTCAGCAGCCTCTGCAGCGCCAGTTAGATCCTGGCGGCCGGCCGGCGGCAAGAGTCTTATATGGCGCGGCAGACCTTTCTTGTCTCGCCAGCTGCTCCCCTCAGCAGTGTATTTCAGTCAGTCTGCCTGTTCTGTTCCCCGCTCTGTCTCTGGTGAATCCTCTCACCCTCCTGCGCATCTGGCCTGTACCCTGGTTCTTGTATAAAATAAATAAATAAATCTTTTTTTTTGAAAAAAGGAAATAGTATTTGTACAGGCCAGGAACTGAGGCTCAGAGTGGGGGAGAGGCCTGCCTCAGGTCACACAGCTGGTGCTTGCAGAGCAGGGATGGAAACCAACCCACCTTACTCCACAGCCTGAATTCTCTCATTCCTGATGCTTAAAGGTGGTGCCAGGCCTGCAGGCCAACAGGCTGAGGACGCAATCACGGGCTGACCAGCCACTGCAGCTCCTTCCTTTGTTCGCCAGCTTCCCTAGAGCTCCCTGGGGCTGAATCAGACTAGAGGCCAACCCCGCCACCCCTTCAAGAAAGCAGTACTGGCCCCAAGTTCTTCTCCTCTAGACCCTCGCCCCTTGATCTAGGGTGGCACACTTCTGTCTTACACAGAAACCTTGATCCAGGTATCCCTGCCTCACCTTCCACAAATTCACTGTCTTTCTCTCCTGCCCCTCCTGGCAGCACTTTTGGGATAAGCGTCTCCGGTTCTGCAGGAAGCACTCTCATCACTCCTTAATCCTAGTCACCTACCACCTGTGGAAACCCCGCACCCTCAATCTCCAAGGTCAGATTTTCCCACCTTCCAGACCTCCAGCCTCTCATGTGCCTGAACGTCTCCTCTCCCAGGGCTTCAGGGGCATCTGGCACTAGGCTGACCCCTCTCCCACCCCTACCTCACCTGCTCCTCTGGGGCCCCCAGGGGGCTGCACCATGGTCTGCTCATGTCCCCTCCGATACTCCTGTGTACAGCCTAGAACTCTCTTCTGGGCCCCTCATAGGCACCAATCAAACACTGAACTTATCCCCCACACATGCCTGGATTCCCTATCCCAGGGGATGGGGCAATAAGCACCCCATTTAAAACAGAGGCCCTGGAACGCGGGGCCTGCTTGGTTTGTTCCTCCTGCACACACAGCTCTGAGCACAGAGGCCACACAGAGGGCGGCTTCACAATAGCACCTTCCCTCCTGCCCCAGAGGACCAGCCCACAGCCCTGAGCCTCACAGCCAGGTGTGGACCAAATGCAAAGGCCACAGACTGGAGTGGCATGGCCAGAGATGGCCTCCAGGAGAGGGGGCAGGGCAGGGTAGGAGCAGCAGCCAGCAGGACCTGACACACAGGAGCCCTGACGGGGTCTCCTGTGAGGTCAAACCCCCGAATATCAGCCCATCTGTGTCCTGGTGTGGCCAACTCTATGAGGCCCCGGGCACAGCTCCATGCCTTGCCCTGGGTATCGGGGAGCCTCTCTGAGGCACAGGCCACTTCTCAGCCCAAATGAGGGAAACTGAGGCCAGACAGGCTGGCAACTGGGGTGAACAAGAGTTTGGGAGCAAGACTGACATGGATCCAGTCCCAGTTGCGCCACCTGCCATGTGGCCTTGAACAAGCCACTCAATCTCCCTGACTCCCCATTTTCTCATTTCCACCATGGACAGGGACAATGCTGCTTCGGTAGCTGGATTTTTTTTAAATTAATATTTTATTTTATATAATTCTTATATCATATTTCATTTTTGCACAATGTATACATTATCATTTTGGTTATATTCCCCATACAACTGCACCCCCCCTTATTTTGACCCTAGTCCTTCCTTTCCCTGCCCCTCCTGTGGTATGTCTCTGGTTTATAGTTGCCTGTTGATTTTGATTTTTACTTTGTATTAATTAATCTTTTTCCTGGTCCCTTATTTAGGTTTCTATTTACAATAGCTAGGCTATGGAAACAACCCAAATGCCCAAAAATAGATGACTGGATCAAGAAGATGTGGTACATATACACCATGGAATATTACTCAGCATTCAAAAAAGATAAACACATGCAATTTGCAGCAACATGGATGGCGCTGGAAGGGATCATGCTCAGTGAAATAAGCCAAAAAGAAAAAGAAAAATACCAGATGGTCTCACTCACAGCAGGAATTTAGAAAACCTAAATAAGGTAGCTGGCTCTTAGTTAACTAAAGGCCAAGGAGATTGCTTAGTGGGCCAGGGGGAGGAGCCACCAGAGTGGAGAAGCCACATCTCAGTCCCAGAGAGCCTCATTCCTCCAGCACGGGCCAGGGGCCAGCCACCCGGCTAGAGGTTTGTGCACAGTATTTGAAAACAATGAAAATAGGCCCTTGTGATTTTTCAGAAAAGAAAACTGAAGCTCAGTGAGAGAGATGACTTGCCGAAGGCCCATGGTAGAGTCTGGACTTGAACCCACCTTGGGGCATCTACCTTGGTCTTGAGACCTGGCAGCTTAGGAAAAGGGCTGAGGGCGGGGCAGGGCCAGGCTCCCCGCACCCCCCCAACTACAGTGACAGAGTCAGACTGACAAGAAGGAAAAGAGAGGTGGATGCACCGGGGAAGTGAGAGTTAGGGATGAAGATGAGCGTGGGAGTGGGTGGGGGGTGAGTGCAGAACATGGAAGAACAGCAGGAAATGTAGGGAGGGCCAGTGGGCCCTGCCTGCCAAGGAGCTGAGAGCTGCTTTGTCCTCTGCTCCAGATGCACAGCCACCTCATCTCTCGCCCCCGCACCCACACAGGGCTGGGCTCCATTGCTGTGTGACCTCAGGCCAATCACTTTAACTTTCTGATGGTCCCTCTCTCCCGAGGCCAATAGCCTCCTCCAGTCCCACCCACCCCACCCCGCTCCACCCCACCCCACCCCACCTCGGAAGCCAGAGGGAAAGGGGGTGGGCAGAGAGACAGTCCCCAGGCACAAGCACACAGCCACACAGGAGAGTCATTAGCATCCCAGCAGGACCAGCTCAGGAAGCAATTCAAGCTGCAGGAATTAGATCAAAGAAGTTGAAAGCAGGAACCCAGAAATCAACTCCAGCACTTCCAGTGTTGAGAGACCCGAGGGCCCAGGGCGGGGAGGTTGCTGGCCGAGGTCACGCAGCCACTGCTGGTAAGGAATGAGGGTTCTGGCTGCCTTCCAGGCCAGGCAGGGGCCAAGCAGCTGGGAAGATTTGCTCCTGGGAGGCAACAACTGAGGGAGGTGGGGCTGTGAGGGAAAACTCCACTGGGCCAGAGGCCAGAGAAAAGGGACCAGGCCTGGCTGATAGAAGAGCTGAGCCAGTGCAGCCACCTTTCTGGCCTTACCCCTGCTAGTGAGGCTGACCCTGGCCTACTTATGTCAGGCTCTTATGGCCTTTGCCTTTGCACAGCTTGCCCCTTATGCTCAGACTGCTCTCCTGCACCGGCCTTCTGCCCCAAGGTCTCCTCTCACTCCCTCCGAGGTCAATACACCCATCGGGCACAGAGCCTCCCAGCTCTGCTCTCTCCCTATAGTTTCAGGCATAACCACTGATAAGACAGGTGGCGGCAGGGCGACCTTCCAAACTCAGGCCTTGCGTCTGAGCCTGAGTGAGGGCTTCCCAGCTGTGCTTTCAGCCTTCCCTTTGCCCCTGCCAATCTCACCATGCACCTGCTATCTCTACTCCAGGCCCAAATTCCAGCACAAAGAGCTCCTCACACCTCCCTAAACCTGTTTGCTGAGGATCTCTGCACACACTACTCTGGCTACACGCGGGTACTTGGAGGAACTCCCAATCACCTTTCAAGACTCAACCCAAGCACCTCCTACCTGCTCCTGACATTGCTCTTCCTGTCACGTCTAGTACCCTGGACCCCCTGTGATGGTACTGCTACACTGTACCCCACACGTGTGATACCTAACACTGGCCTCAGTTTCCCTCGGCCAATAAAAGGAAACAGTTGGAAAAAAAAGGAAAGTGGTTTAATTTGTCAACAACTGAGGAGGGTAGCAGATTCGTGTCTGAAAGACAACTGTTTTGCTCTTTGGCAGAGGGCAGGGGTATTCATAGAAAGGGGAAAAAGGGAGGGTTAGGGGGAAAAGGATGTCCTAAAGTTAATTCCATACAGGCTTTGTGGACTCCACCTCCACCCCAGGCCAAAGCCAAAGACACTGGAAACTCCAAATCCCATCACCACCAAAGGGAAGGTGGCTGGGACCTGAGGGTGGCGTTAAGCAGCCAGGTTGAGATAAAAGGCAGACACATGGGCTTTGGGGGTCCCCCATTTTGGCTCTCCACCAGCTAGCAGCATCTGGCCAGCTCTGAGAGTAACTTTGGGTTTCCAGGTCGTCAGATCGGGTAGGATGCATTAAAGACTTTATTTCCCTATTTTCTCCCTGAGTTGTACACTTTCTTTATTTCCTTTTCTCTTGTAAATAAACCTTTTATTAACCTTTTGTGTGTGTCTGTAGTAGAGTACTAATAAGTCCCTTTAAAGCGCGCGGGTGAGGACCCACAGCCAGGAACCCGTTCAATATGGGGGCTGCTCTATAACAGCTTGGTGCCCAACGTGGGCCAGGGTCCGCAAAGGGGAGGGGGAAGGGCTCTGCGCGGAGACGGACGGGTGCCAGTTTGCTTTTTTCAACAACTGCTGTTTAACTCCCTTTTCCTTGGAGTGCAAGAAGACAAACCTGTCAAACAAGGGGGAACTTGCTAGAAAGACAAACTTGTTAATGCTTATCTGAGAGAGGGGTCATAAAGGAGGCAAACTTGTCAGATAAGGGGAAGTGACAAGAGATGGAGGAAGACAGACTTGTTAATTCTCATCTGAGAGGCCAGGCGTGTGGAACTACATCAGGAGCACATGACTCCTTCGTCTCCAGCCCAGCCCATGCCCTCCAGGGCAGGACCCCGGTCCCCAAGAAACAGAGGGGTACATTCAGTAGTCTGCTGGCTGAACCAGCAGAGCAGATGCAGGAAGGATTCCTTCACAAGTGGGCAGACGCGTAAGAGCAGCAGGGATCCCCAGGGGATCGGCTCTGTGTCAGGGCCTCAGAGCTCTCTGGTCTCCCTAAGTCCAGGTGGGCTTCCAACCAGACCAGCTCTCAGTCTTCCTCTCTTCTGCTCGCCCCTGTCTCCTCCCCTCCTCCCACTCCTGACAGGGGTCTGAGCCTGAGCTCACGCTCCCACTGTCAGGGGAAGGCACTTCTGCAGCCCAGTCCTTCTCCAGCTCCTGAGAGGGCCTTGGCATCCCTTCCCCCGCGGCAGCCTGAGCATGTGACCCTGGACAGCCGCGTCAGCGCTGGTCGTCACGCCCCGCAAGGCCCCTGCCCATCTCCTACTCGACCAAAAAGACCCAGAGCGACAGCATCTGGCTGGAACTGGATGCATTTTCTGTTGTTTTTACTTTAAGATTTTTCCAGGTTCCCTGTATTTATGGAGAGGAATGCTGACTTCTCGTTTACTGTAGCTACAGTTTCCCTTAAGAAATATTACGGAAAAAGGAAGTTGATTTAAAGAAAAAGATTAAGTTCCCAGTAATGTGGGTGGCAGCCTCGGCGGTACACGAAGCCGGGCAGGACAGGGTGTTGCCCAGGAAGGACTGGAGACAGTCTCACCTCTTGGACCTCTGGGCTTTCCTCTCAGAGGGAGGATCACGGAGCCAGCACATAGAAGCCAGTGAAGAACTAGCTAGAAGACTCACTAGCAGTTAACAAGATCTATGAAAAGTGCTAGAAAGTGAGACTGTGTGGTACTGGCATAGGGGAGACGAACAGACCAACAGAACAGCATAGAAAGTCTAGCTAGGGGCCACAAGCACACCTGATTATGCTGAGGTGACAGCAGTGCCCTGGAGAAGGAATGCCTTTTCAAAGAATGGTGTGGGGGCCTCCCTGGTGGCACAAGGGGTTAAGTATCACACTACGAAGCAATCCACAGCCTCTGCAGCATGAGTTTGATCCCCGGCCAGCCAGGGAACAACCCACATGGCGAGGCAGACCTCTCCTGTCTCACCTGCTGCCCCCCTCAGCAGTGTATTTCAGTCAGTCTGCCTGTTCTGTTCCCCACTCTGTCTCTGGTGAGTCTTCTCACCCCCTGCATCTCTGGCCTGTACCCCAGCTCTTGTATGCATAAATAAATAAATATTAAAAAAAAACCAAAAACAAAGAGTGGCGTGGGGTCCACAAGCTATGGAAAACAATTCCTCTTGATCTAATTCTTGCTACACACAAAAACTAACTCCACATAGTCTGTGGAGCTAACTGAAAAGTAAAACAATAAAGCTTTTTGAAGCAAACATAAGAAAAAGAGCATGTCCAAATGGCCAATAAATGGAAGACGTGCACAGCTTCCCTATCACCAAGGAAAAGCAATTAAAAACCACAATGAGACACCAAAACACCCCCACCGTAATGGGTAACGTGAGAACACACCCCCCCATACACATACACGTAAAGTGAAAATACCATACATGCATGCACGCGCACTCGCGCGTGCGCGCACACACACACACACACACACACACCCCAAGCACAGCTCTTTAACATTGCTGGTGGGAGTATGAATTGGTACAACTAAAGCTAAACAAACACATAGTTTCACATCCAGTAATTCTACTCCTAAGTATACACCAAACAGAAATGCTTATACATATTCACAAAAAAGCATGTGCAAAGGTATTTATCACAGCAGTATTTGTTACAGCTGGGAAATGAGGAAAAAACCCAGTGTCCATCAACGGAAGGATAAATATGTTGTTGTGGTGGAATATTACACAGCAACGAAAATGATCAAATTATTGTTACATGCAACTCCATGGACTGCACAGCATTAATATCAAGCAAGAAAAGGAAAACTGTGATTCCAAGGACATAAAACTAAAAAGCAGGTACAGTTTATCTTTGGGGGATAGAAAGCAAGAGAATGGCACTTTTGGGATAGTAACTGAAGGGGCAGAGCAGACTTCTAGTGTTCTGGTCACAATGCTTCTGAATCTGGGTAGTGGCTGCATGGAGTGGTAGCTGTGGAAATTCACTCAGCTGTGTGCCTACAACTTAGGCGCTATTCTCAAGGTCAGTTCTGCTTCAATAAACAGCTAAGCAAACAGAATAACCCCAATGGCCTCTAAAAGAAGGGTTGGTGGCTTCTGGGGGCCCCATCTCAGCAATCCTGGGCCCTTCACAGCTTGAGCCCTGGGAGGTACTGCCTGGTACCCAGGGTGAGACACTGGGAGTGGAGGCACAGGAGAGAGCCCCAGCCCTGGTTAGTCCTGGCTGAGTCTCCTCCTCCATCTCTCAGGCTACAGCTTTGACCTTGGAGTGATCATGTCCAACAGGGGTCACACAGGTGGGAGTGGTGCCCCTAAGCCCCAACCAGGCACACACTTCCAAAGTTTCCTCTGTATTTGAGAAAGGGGTGCCAAGGTTTCCTTTATATCTGAGAAAAGGGTGCCTGCCAGCCCAGAACCACCCCCCGGAGATGTTCTGGGCAGTGCAGTGCTCACAGGATGGAACTGAGCCCCTGCAAAGGGGAGATGCGGTAGGCAGGTGCTCACGGGATCCCACCGGAGGTCCTGAGCGCCGGGCCAGGCTCCCAAGGGAAGGAAGCTGAGCAGGGGAGGGACCCGAGATCCGTCTGACTGTCACATGAAAAATGCACTAGAAAAGGGCAAGACTAGAGCAGAAGCAGCAACAGGACGGCCACGGAACTGGCAGTGGTGGGCTCTTGTGAGTGGAGAGACGACAACCCAGTCCTTCTAGATCTGTGTGGGAGGGGGCTCAACTCAGTAACCAAACTGTTGTGGGGGTAAAAGAAAACCCAGGAGGCCTGCTTGGGAGTCCTCCTCCGTCTGCCCGTTCCCCACACCCCATATGTGGGCTGTCCCTTGTGCAGGAAAGGCCCTGCAGAATTATCACCCACTGCCAGTCAAAGGGGCCCACGATGCCTCACGCCTATAACCTGGGGACTGAAGCCCCCCATCTCTCCCACCTCCCTTCCTCGACCTCCCACTGCCTCCCACCCCAGACCACAGGGCCCCTTCCCTGCGCCATATGATTCGCAAAGGGCTGAACATCTGGGACTTATCAGCAGTTTTTGCTGCCCTGAGCAGACAATGAGGGGTTTAGACTTTAAAGGCAGACCCAGGAAGAGGGGGTGTCACAGGAGGACAGACAGACACATAGTAGTCAGCACCACGGCAGAAAGGCCTGTTGCAAGGGAAGGCAGAGCAGGCAGAGCAGGCAGGACACACACAGGCGGGGGGGGTGGGGGGGGCGCTGATGGGGAAGCTGACAGGACCAGATGTGGGGCTCTAATGGGGATCTGGGGGGTCAGGGGGTGAGGACAGGGGCTGAGGCTGTGACTCAGGTCAGGGAAACCCTGGGCCAGGGCGAGGCAGGTCAGATGCCAGAGAGGGGGCCTGGGAAGGGCAGAGCCTTCCAGTTGGGCAATTGCTGGTAATTTGTGTTTGTTTTTGCCAATGGCAGCGTTTCCTTTCGCCCCATGCCCCACTCCCTTCTCTTCTCGCTCCACCAGCCAGCGTTTCACTAGCACGCTCCATGTGTCCTGTTAAGGGCGGATTCTGGGCTCACAGGACTCCTGCTCCCCCTCGCACCACATCCTGAGCAACATGACAGGATGGGGGAAGGAGACAGCGTGAGGAGGGAGGGCTGCGCTGGGGCCACAGGGCGGCAGGGTCGGGGCTGGGTCCGGGTGCCAGGCCTAGTGAGTCACTTTGGCCAAAGCTGGCACAGAGACTGGGAAATCCTGTCTTTCTTCTCCACTCCCCTCCTTTATCGTTTCTGTCCTCCAGCTGCAAAGTGATTTTTTAGGACGTAAACAGACAAGTCACTACTCTGTGCAAGGAGAGAGAGGGGCTGGAGGGCAGGGCCAGGCACTTTAGGGGAGCAGGGTCTCTGGCTGGTCCGGGAACAATGATGTCCCAGGAGCAGGAGGGAAGAGCCAGTCTTGGGCCAGCTGGCTGTGAGCCCCAGGCCTCTTCCCCACAATTGTTCCATTTGGGAGTTGGGTGCCCGCCACAGGGTGCTGGGAGGGCCGGGCCAGGAAACCTCTTCAAGCAGAGTGCGCCTGGGAGCAGAATCTCCAAAAGTCCGCTCTGTGGGCCACTTGAGGAACAGGAAGAATCTGGGAACCCGCCCACAATCCCAGAAGCAGGGACTTTCCTGGGCAAGGACATCTAAGGCTTGGCCTCAGGTAGGGTGAGCACCTTGTCCGGTGTGGCCACAAAGGGCCCACAGCCCAGGAAACCAGGGTAGCTGTCACCCCATCTTGGTGGGAGCAGCCCTGCACCACATCCTGCCAGAGAGATGCTGAGGGGGGAGATGGGCCACTTGTTTTCTCTCCTACCTGCAGTGGGGGTGAAGAATGTGAAATCTGGGGCCCCCCTGGTGTGCAAGGGGTTAAGCACAGCACTGTGAAGCTATCAGCAGCCTCTGCAGCACAAGTTCAGCCTGGCCAGGGAGGTGGCCCACAGGGCACAGCAGACCTCTCCTGGCTCCTCACTGCTCCCCTCTGCAGTGTATTTCAGTCAATCTGCCTGTTCTGCTCCCCACACTGTCTCTGGTGGATCCTCTCACCCCCACACCTCTGGCCTGTACCCCAGTTCTTATATGCATAAATAAATAAATCTTTAAAAACAAAAAAGAATGTGAAACCTGAAGCTGCAGGTGCAGGTACTGCTCCCTCCCCTGGGGGCAAACAACCTGACAAAATGACCTGTGATCAGGCCACTAGAGCAACGGTGCACCTCTTGCTGCGTGAGCCCCAGCGAGCCCCTGCCCTTTCCGGTTCTCACTACTGAAGAGTGGGGGGTAGGATACTTGTTCTTTTCTCATCTACTGGGTTCACCACCAGGACATCCTCTTTCCTGGTTTCCTCCTTGGCAGTCTGTGCCCCTCCTGCCACATGCCTCTGAGACTCGGGGTTAGAAACCCGGTGGGATGGTGCCCACTTCTCAGACTGGGAAACTGAAGCTCAGTCCTTAGGTCAATCTCCTACAGGACCTCAGAAATGAGCTGCACTGTTCTCACTGCACAGATGAGGACCAGGGCCCAGGGAGGGAGGAAGAGCACCCCGAGCCGGGACCCATCTCATGTTGGAGCTCAGCTCCGCTGCCCACACTGGCGAAGACAGCCACCCCCACCGGCTGCTGGGAGCGCCCCATCCAGCCTTCCCCCACCCCTGCCCTGTGCCTGGCTGAGGGGGTCTCGAGGAGTCACACAGCATTCTGCCCTGGAGTCAGCCTGGTGGAGGAGATGGAGACCCCAGGGCCAGGCTGAGGGGTAGCTCTGAAAGGGCAGCCAGTGACTCTCAGAGAGGGCAGGAAAGGCTGCCCAGAGGAGACGGTGTTTAGGCAGGATTGCCAAGGATGGGCTAGGACTTGGGAAGATGGAAGTGAAAGGCTTAGAGAAGGACGGTCTAGGGGAAACCATTTAGGCACACAAAGGTGGAGGCCCAAGGAAGGGGCTAGGAGGGGCGGGAGAAGGGACGAGCACACTTTGCCACAAGGGCTCAGAAAGCCAGGCTAAGAAGCCGGGAGCGCGCGGGTTGTAAGAGGGGTTCCTGGGCAATTCACAGCAAGGTTAGCATGGGAAGGAGGCCGGGAGGCCGGCAGGGAGGCCAGACTGTAGAACTGCCCCCCCCCCCCCGAGGGAAACAGCTGGGTGTCCCATGGCTTTGGGGATGAAACGGAGACCCCCGGGGGCAGCTTCACAGCATGAAGGGGTTCTCTTGGTATCTGCAGCCCTTCTGGGCTCCAGATCCTGCTCTGCGCCTGTATGTTCCTGCACATGGCGGCCCTGAGTGTCAGTGCCTCCTCCTCCCAGTGCCCAGCAGAGGACAAATCAGTGCCTTAGAACATCCGGTCCACATCCTCCTCCTCGGATGGCGAGATGGGGGCCAGGGCCTGGCACAACAGTTCCCTTCTTTGTGCCCCAGATTTCTCACCTGCAAATGGAAGGTCTTTTCTGCTCTACTGGGCCAAGCTGTCCCCACCCTTTGCTCCTCTCCAGCACCTCTGCTCCAGGTAGTGCTTATCCTCAATTGGCCTTGGTGTATTCATCTGCAATATGGGGCTCCTAGCCCGGACATCCCTCCCAGGGTGCCCGAGATGTCACTGGGTTTATTCCATGCACCCTGAAATGAGCTTCGTTCCACTCTGAGAGACCCACCACACGGTCGAGTGCAGGAGGGGGGTCCGGTCAACTGTGGCAGCGCCTGGGGACATGTGGCACCTTCCTCTCTTCCGAACATGCCTGAGCTCTGGCTACCGGGGTCTCTGGGGCCAGACATACAGCAGACCCAGGCTCTGCCCGAAACAGCTCCCACTCGAGGCGCAAGTCAGGCGCTGCGGGACCTGGAAGGGGAGCTCTCTGCGAAGGGAGCCTGCAGCGACACTGCAGTGCCCGGGTTTCCTAGGTAGGCAGAATAACGGCCCCCAAAGACATCCACATCCCAACCCCTACAGCCTGGGAACGCTACTGTGTAAGGTCAAGTGACTTCCAGATGCGATTAAAGATCCTGAGGGAGGATTATCCTGGTTTATCCAGATGTGCCCTGCATGTCATTATGAATGGCCTTACGAGAGGGCTTCAAGGGGGGACTAGACCCCACGAAAGGAAGGAGGCAGCAAGATGGAGGTAGAAACTGGGTGATGAGGCCACGGAATGCCAGAAGCCGCTGGGAGAGACAAGGAACACTTTCTCCGCTGGAGCCTCCAGAAGGACCTAGACTGCGTGATGGCAAGGATGATAAGATGCCTTTGAGGCGTGTGACCTCCCAGACTGTAAGGGAAGGGATTTGTGTAATGACTGGTAGCAGCTACAGGACAGGCACGCTGTTCCTGAAGAAGAGTGGGTGTGATGCAGACAGCCCCACCCCCACCCCCCTCTCCTGCTCAGGAGGTCAGTGACTGGCTGAGGATGAAGTTCTTACTCCTTGAGTTGCAACAGTGTGAACAAAGTCACCCCAAACTTCCTTGCCTTAGTTACTATTATTAGTAATAAACACCTGGGCTCCCTCCCCAACCCCCTGACTGGCATAAGTCACACAGCAGCAGTGGGCACTGGGGTGGGGTCTGGCTGGCAGGGGCAGGCAGAACAGACCAGCAGGCTCTCTAGCTTTTGCCCCCAGACCCTGTGGCTCTCCCCTGGGCACCCTTCAGCAGTGATGGACGGCCAGGTACCAATAGATGGGCTTTGCTCTAGCCACTTTCCCCTGCAGCTGACCAGGTGCCCCAATGTGGCAGAAAACTACAGCCCACACCACAGGCCATCACAGCTGCAACCACCAGTACCCCACATGCCAGGAGCTAGGAAATCTTGGGGGCCTAAGAAACATATCTCCAGGCAAGTAGAATAGAGAGCTGAAACGCAGGCCATCCCAGCAAGCAAATGCTCATATTGCACCACGTTTCCTTTCCAAGCCTATGGGCTGACTTCACAAGGCATCCTGGACTGGATTAGAACCCCAAAGGGATTTGACCCATTTTGCCTTTAGTGAGCAGGGAAGGCACGGCCTGAGGCCCAAGGGAAGTGAAATGGCTCTTAGCTATAGTGAGGCAATCCCAGGCACCACCATCTACAGAGGAGAAGTTGCAGGTAGGGGAGCCTGGAAGGCAACTCCTGGGGGGGACCACTACCACCCAAGGAAGTTTTGGAAAGTTTTCAGCGGGAGGAGCGAGGCATGAAGGGGCCCTCTGGGAGGGGCTCAAGGAACAGAGGAGGGTGACTGCGTAAACATTCAAAGACAGGCGGCAAGGTGAGCATCCCAGCTGCAGACAGACTTGTACCCAGGCCCCGAGATGGCTGGGGACCAGCCTGGGGAGGGGCTAGCAGACCCACTTCTGCAGCTGGGGGACCCCAAGGCCCGCTGTTGAGCGTTCTGCTTTTAGTTTAGGGGATGGGTGCTTTCGTGAGGCCCAGGGATGAGGTGAAGCAAATAGTAAGCCCTCCCATGAGAAGGGTCTGAGAGAGTCAGGGTTTCTCCACCCACTCAA
Source organism: Talpa europaea (assembly GCF_964194135.1). Lineage (NCBI taxonomy): Eukaryota > Metazoa > Chordata > Mammalia > Eulipotyphla > Talpidae > Talpa > Talpa europaea. The sequence continues at coordinate 48,653,826 of NC_140073.1, read as the reverse complement.
GCCTAGAGAGAGATCCTAGTTCCTTCTCCCAAAGTTGGCTCCCCCTTCCTCTGGGCTGTCTCCCCCAGAGAGGGGGGATTAAGTGATGCTGATTATTAGTTACTATGAATTTTAATGGCTACCAAACACCGCACACTTAGTAAAGTACTTTCAGTGACACGCTCTACCTTCATCACCGAGATTCCTGTATCCCTGAGACTAGGCAGGGATGGGCTAGAGCAAAGCCCATCTATTTATGCCCTTCAAGATCACATACTGAGAGTAAAAATCTGGACACAAGGATAGACCTTGCAAGCGAGAGGGGTGGTGGAGGGAGGGTTGCCTGTGTCCACTGGGGCTCCATGAGGACCTCTGTTCAGAGCTTCAGATCTGAAAGCCCAAAGGGCAAGCAGAGGAAAAAGCAGCCAGAGATAGCGCTAACCTGGGAGCAGTGTCTGGGTCACCCCGAGAAGCCCACAGGCCTCTCACAACGCTGTGTTCAACCAACACTTGGCTGACTCCCCCAGATCTGCTCTATACCCAGTGGCCTGTCTCAGAGAGGGATCTCCCTCCTACCCTTCCCCTTGCTGGGGCCTGCACAGCCCCTTAGCACCACCTGTTCACCCCTACAACCCCATCAGAGCCTCTCCTCCCAAGCCAAGTCAAAGCCTCAGGAGAGGGGAGGAGAGGGGACAGATAGGGGCTTCTCACTGCACTGGCGTCAAAGTGACCCACCAACAGCAGCCAAAGTGACCCATCTTGAAGCACAGTGGACTATTTACTGCCCCACCCCACCGACTATCATCTAATGTCGTCGCACCCCTAGGCCTTTATCTATGCGATTCCCTAGGCCTGCAATGCGCTGTCCTTTCTTCCCTGCCTGGTGAGCTTTTCTTTCTTTGAGACCCATCCATACATCTGCAGTGAGATCACTCCCAGGTAGGGACTGGCCTCTCCCTGCCTTGGGCTCCCAGCCGTGGGTACCACTCTGGCCAGGGTCTTATCTGTGAACTCACCTGCCTCGCCAGTCTGAAAAGAGGCTCCTTAGGGCCATGACCCCACCCAAGCACTTTTGTCCTAGCACCTAGCTCTGGCCTGACCTGAAGCAGCAGCAGCTGGACCCATCCAGTCCCTCTGGAGGACCACTCCTATCCCCATCCTGGAACTCTGGGGACTGGAATAGGGACTCAAATTCCGGAGAGGGGGATCCTCAATCCTTGCAGCAGAACACGGTTGGTCCCACAGGAGCCTTCACTCTTTTTTTTTTTTTTTAATATTTTATTTTATATAATTCTTACATCATTTTTCATTTTTGCACATTTTCATTCTGGAGCCTTCACTCTTATGCAAGGCTGAGGCCTACCTTCTAACCCTTCTCTTCCAAGAAGTCTGCCTAGATTTCTCCCTCCCTAGAATCTTAGTTCCCCTTAGCACTTCTCTCCCCAACAATGCTAGTGCAAGAAGATTCTGGCTTGAGAGCTGACCCAGGTTCAAACTCAGTCTTTGGAAGAGAAGGCTGCACACGCCATCCCTCTGTGGCCCACGCTCCTCATCCCTATGGGGTCTAGGGTTGAAGCCCACCACAAAAAAATAAGGTTGGAGAAAACATGGCACCTGTTAATGATCTTCTGCCCGACTTCACCTCTGAACCGCAGATCCCCAAACTCTGAGGGGCAGAGAAACCCAAGACTCACCCTCTCCCAGAGCTCCTGGACCCCAACACATCGGCATCCAGCAACCCAGGAAACAAGGCCCCTAATCAAACCGGGAGGGGGGTCGGGAAGGGATTGGGCCCTGGCCAGCTCCCTGCCATCCCTTTCCTTAGCTTCCAGAGCCTGGGCAGGGGTGGGGGGTACGGGGGGGTGGGTGTAGCTGAATGGGTGGAAGGCTGGGAAGGGACAGGCTGTGAGGAAGAGGAGGGGCTTAAATCCCCGCCGCGCGACTGACCCGGGAGGCGCGGGGAGAGGGGCAGAGGGCCCTCGTCGCGGGGGGACAGCTCCCCCCCTCCACCCAGGGGGCTCCTCGAGGTCCCCGCTCCCACCTCCGGGCCCCAGGCCAGCGCTCACCTCCGTGCAGCCCGGCCTGTGGGATGCGCGCGCCGCCCGCACACACCCCTCCCGGCGCGCGCCCCGCTCTGCGCAGCGCCTCCTACCTGCCGGCCCCGCAGGTGGCGCCGCGCTGGGGGTGCAGCGCGCAGCGCCCACGCCAGTGCTGAGGACTGGTCGGCCCCGGGCTCGGGCCGGGGATCCCCTGCGGCCGGTCTGGGGCGGGGGCGGGAACTCAGGCGCCCCGGCTGCGGCCCGCCCCGCCCCCGGCCTCCGCCCCGCGCGCCCCGCCCCGCGGTCGCCGCCCATTGGGACGGGGGCGTGGCCAGTAGCGGGGAGGGCGTGGTCAGTGCGAAGTGGGCGTGGTCATCTGGGCGGGGGTGCGCCCCGCGCATGCGCACCGGGGCCCCGGCGAGAGGATGGGGAGCTGGGCTGCTGGTTCTAGCTCCGAGTGGGAGGGGGTGTCTGGAACCCGCTAGGCTCGATCCGGCCCCGAAGGCTGGGTCACGGCAGGGCACGACAGCGAAGGCCACGGCAGGGGTCTAGGGAAAGGATTCAGGGGGGCAGCGCACAGCCGCACCCCCATCTTGCCCATATCCGTTTGCAAATGTCTTATGGGGAGGGACCGGCCGGCGGGCTCCGGGCAGCTCCCCCGCCAGCCGGGAGCCGCTCCGGGACTTGTGTGGGGGATTGAAGGGGGCATGTGTGAATGACTAATCTGGGGGCGCAGGGGGGCGCAGGGCTTGATCACCTCCTGTCCACCAGAGGCCCCTGCTGCCCGGAGACCTGCATCACTTCTCGTCGGGGGAGGAACCTAAGTCCTCGCAGCCTCCTCTCCAGGCTTCCCAGTCTGGGCCCATGAGTTCACCCACCTCGCAGCCTCTCAAATCATCGAGCTTCCCGCCCCGCACAGCCTCTGTCCCAGGCCTCCCAGATGTGGCTCCAGTCCCTCAGGAGCTTCCTACCAGCCAGGGAAGACTTTCAAATATGCGGCCATGACCCACCATCCGCAAGGTTCCAAGACTGAACCCCTGTCTGATGGTCCCACCTGTACCCTGAGCTGCAGCCCCCCTTCTCTGACAGTCATCCAGTGGTGCCCCCCAGGCCCTCAGCACTGCCTCAGGCCTCCTCTCTTTCACCTCTCCCCACCCTAGACCTTATTTATGTTGATCAGCCATTTTCTGGAAGATTCTACCTTCCCTGGTCACCAGTCCTGAATTCAGCCTTTGGCTTTAATGCCGTCTCTACCAGCTAGACCCAACCCTCTTTCTTGAGCATTGTCACAGCATTGTCCTTTGCCTCTTCCACGGCCCTGAACTCGTGCTGCACCTTTGGGTTAGTGGAGGCTCCTGGAGAGCAGAGGCTGAGGCTCCGTCTGGGGAAACAGTAGTACCTGGTGAAGTGGGAACCTCTGGGCCCAGTCCTCACTGTGCCTCTATCCTTTCTGAGTCTCGTCTTCTTGTCTGTATAATGGAGGTGTGTGATGATCAATTATAGGCCAGTTGTGGGGCTCAGTGAGGCCCCATCATGTAAGGTGCTGGCACCTGTGCCTCTGGGCTGGTATTGTATTGGGGTGCAGCTGGGGTCACGTCTGAGAAAATATGTCTGCCTCATGGTGCAGTTCAAGGCATGTGCAGATCCCCTCCTGTGTTTCAGAGCGTGGAGCCACGAGAGGGATGTTGTCGTGTGGGCGTGCATGGGCTCTGGACTCACTGCCTGGGCTCTTATTAGCTTTGTGAACTGAGGTATTTGGCCCAACCTCTCTGTTCCCCAGTAGTCTCAGTGCAGTGGCACTCATACCCCAGGGGTGTTGTAGGATTAAGCGGACAGGCCCATGTCAAGCCCTAAAGTGGGCCCTGGATCCAAGTAAATGCTCAGCATGGTTTAGCTGATGTTATTTTCATGTAGCCTGACCCCTTCATTTTTTGAAGGCTCTGGGTCCCCAGAAGCAGAGCTATGTATACAAGGCCAGCTAGAAGCCCCAGCATCCCCGAATGCTAGAACTTGAAGGGCCCACCTCAGAGCCCGTCTCTGGCAGCCCCCATCTTCTCTGACAGTGGAAGAAAGAGACCTACAGAGAGACAGTCACCTGCCCAGGGCACCTAGCATCAGGGGGAGAGAGGTTTTGAGACAAGCCAGGAGGAGCCTGGCTGCCCAACAAGTCTGGGGGAGAGGTGAGGCTTTAGGGGTGCTCTGGTCTAGGACCCTGCTGCTCGGTTTTCATAAACTGAGTCATCCAGTGGTGCCACCATGGGGCCTGATAGATAAGGGTTTTTCCCATTTAATTTTCCCCATCACCCTATGCAGGGTCCCTTATTATCCTCATTTTAGAGGTGACGCGGTGAGCCTCAGGGAGATGGCCTGGGTTGCATAATTAGGAAATGACAGAACTGGGATCCACACCAACACTGAGTGACTGTACTCTGTGTCATCCCCTCCTCCTCCTCTTCTCTCTTCCAGCTGTCCCCCCACTTCTGTAGGCTCCTTCACGCACCCTGAACTATGTCATCTTCTTCACATGTGGAGTGTGTGTGTGTGTGTGTGTGTCGATCTCTGTGTCCAATTTTTTCCTCTTTATAAGGGCATCAGTCATATGGATTAGGGTCTACCCAAATGACCTCATTTTAATTTGATCATCTCTATTAAGACCTTATTTCCAAGTAAGGTTACATTCTGGGGTACTGGGGTTAAAGGTCAATAGCTTTGGGGCAATAAAATTCAATTAGTAAATATGTTCCATATTAATGAATCACATGATTTTCTCAATAGATTGGGGGGGGAGCCTTGAATAAAATTCAACACCTATTCATGATATGTTCCAATAAAGTAGCAACAGAGAGATACTTCATCAACATGATAAAATAAAGCCAACGTCTTATTTAATCAAGAAACTTTGGAAGGGCCTTCCTAGTGGCGCAGAGGTTAAGATTCAGGGCTATCAAGCTATTGCCAGACACTGTGGCCTGAGTTTGATCCTCTGCCAGGGAGCTACCCATATGGCACAGCAGACCTCTCCTAACTTGCCCACTGCTCCCCTCAGCAGTGTACTTTGGTCAGTCTGCCTGTTCTGCTCCCCATTCTGTGTCTGGTGAATCCTCTCACACCCTACACCTCAGTTCTTCTATCCAAAAACAAAACAAAACAAAACAAAACAAAACAACCACCACTTTGGAAATATTTCCTGTAAGATCAGGAATAAGGCCAGGACGGCCACTATCTCCACCACTATTGCACATGTACCAGACATATTACTAATACAATTAGACACAATGAATCAATTGATCACCTAAGAATATGAAGAAATTGAACTGTCTCTATTTGCAAATGATAAATTATACCTGAAACCCCCCTGAGAATTAATGATAAAACTAACTCAAACAGTAAAAGATTTCAGTGAAGTAGCAGTACATAAAAAAAAAAAAAAATTAAAGCTTTTTTATTTATTTATCCAAGCACTGGGTACAGTCAGAAGCGCGGGAGGGTGAGAGAATTCTCCAGAGCCAGAGCAGGGAACAGAACAGGCAGACAGATAGAGGACACTGCTGAGGGGAGCAGCCAGCGAGGCAGAAGAGGTCTGCACACCATGTGGGACCCCGCTGGCGGTTGGGGATCGAACGGGCAATGCAGAGGCTGCAGGCATCTTCTCAGCCCAGCGCTCAAACACTGCGCCACCGGGGAAGCCCGCAGTACATAAAATTAAAACACAAAATTCAGTTGTACATATACAAACAATAGCAGAGGTCATCGAGGAGAGAAAACCCTATTTATAATAAAATCAAAAAGTAAATCCTTAGGATCAAATTTAATGAGATGCATAAAATTTATAGAAGTAGAACTTTAAACATTCTTGCATGACCTGGGAGAACAAATGGAGAATCATCCTCTGTTCTTGGATGGAATGTGTCAACATTATAAAGATATCAGTTCTCCCTAACTTAATTTGTAAATTCAATACAAATCCAATACAAGCTGTTTTATGAAAGCTGTTTTATGAAAACAGACAAGTCAATAACAAAGTCTGTTGGGAAAAATAAACAGGCTAGAATAGGAGGGAAAATACAGGAAAAGAAAAACTGTGAGGGAAAAGTAAACTTTCCAAAGCTTAAAAAAACAAGAGCTTCTGTAATTAAAAATGGGTGGTATTGGTGCAGGAAGAGGCGAATTGAAATACATTGGAAAATTTAAAGTTAGACCCGAATACATCTTTACCCTGGCAAATTGAGATGCCATCTTTGTTACATACTAAAGAGGGACTTTGTCATAAATGGTGCTGGGACAAGTGGGTAGCTATTTGGGGAAAGGTAAAATTAGATCCATATGTCACACCCAACAAAAGAATAACTACATGGATTAGGGTTCTCAGTATAAGATCTAAAACGATAAAGGACCAGAAAAAAACATGAGTGATTTCATCTTTAATTTTGATGCTGAGAAAGAATTTCCATGATTCAAAACCCAGAGACCATTAAAGACAAAATGGGGAACCCTCCCTCAGGCAGATATGGGTCTAGCTCTCAGCTCAGGAGACTCCAAGCAGCCGATTGAGCCAGGGGGGATTGCTCAGCTCAGCACAGAGTGGGGGGGGGCAGGCATGAAGTGGGGGGAGATAATGCTTAATGGGGTGCCCCAAGGGTTATGCTGGGTCTGAAAAGACATGTAGGTCCTGAGGGCAGCCAGGGAAGGTGGATCCAGGTCCCCTTAGCACCTGGGGACAGAAGCTCATTAACCTAAGCTTTTGGGTTTAGTTGCAGGTTTTAGGTACCCTGCTGCCTGGGAGGGGCCCCGGGAGCCCATTTGGACAACCATTTGAGCAGGGATTGGGTGGGGTTGCACCAGGAGCCTCTAGCCAGGCAGGGAGCTGTCCCCCATCTCCGTGGGACTCCCTTCTCCCCAGCTCTGTGAAGAACCTAGCACTGTTCAGGTGTGTGGGGATGGGATTCAGAAGCCTTCAACCTGGGCCCGGCAGTGAGACCTGGGGGAGGCTGCTGTGAAGAGGAGTGGGAGCAGTGGAGGGGACTGGGGTGTGTGGGAGGGTGGGGAACCCGGCTGACGGCTGACGTCTGGCATCAGGAGACATCCCCGCGCACACCTGCCTCTGTCAGCGTGCTGGGTGCTGTAGGGGCAGGGTGGAAGGGTCCGAAGCAGCTTGGATATGATATGAGGGACCCCTGTCACCCTCAGGTGCTGCCCCAGGCTCCCCAGGACTTCTTACTCTCAAATACCTCCAATCCTAGTCACCCCACCATTACCTGAAGCAGCTGCCCTCCGTCCGTGCTCTGACACACTCCCCGCCCCTCCCCTCTGCCTCCTCCCAAGTCAGACACCTCCTTACCCCCAACTCACACCTACTATTGCTCCCCAAGACCCCCTTCTGCTCCCCAGATCCCTTCTACCCCAGCAGCCAAATGAACTTTCCAAAATACAAACCCAATCTCCCACTCTGGCAGACAGGATTAAAAATAAAAGCTGACATTTTAACAACTGATGTCATTTCTTTCTGCCTGTTTGGGAGCAGATTTAACCTTCTACATAGACTGTCCTTCGGCGGGGATAACCCATTAACAGGTCTGTTTGTTACTCAGAGGACTGGTGGGGTGTAGGCGGGGGGGGGGGGGGGAGGGGGGAGGGGGAAGAAGGGGGTCAACATGTAAATGACCATCCAGGGTGCAGAGGGATCATCCCCCAAAATCCGTATAATGTTGACACTGGCTGAGCTGCTCTCCTGGCTTCATATTAGGGAAGGCCATTTGGGTAGTGATGGGCTCTGCAGCCAAAGTGGGGAGACCTGGGCACCCCAGGGGTATCTGTGTGAGGCCCAACCCCTGGGACTGCCACAGGTTGGCCACCAAGTTGGGCAGGGCCTCTCTGGCGTCTTGTTTCTCCTGGCCCTGCTTGGCTCTAGGCTCACCCCTTTCTTCCAGGTCCCAGGTGCACACACTTGAGGGTCCCCGAATGTGCCCCTCCCTCAGTGGGACTGCTCCCTCCCGGTCCTGTCCCCGCTCCTCAGTCTCAGCACTCAAGCTCCTGCAAGCATCTCCCTACTGCCTCTGCGGGGGGGGTGGGGGGTGGGGTGCTGCCCACACTGGTTTGCACCCTGCCCCCTGCCTGGTTCGCCCACTTCTGTCTCCTTGTCTCACAGTCATCTCTGGTCCCAGAGGTTCCTGCAATGGTTTCATTGTGTCCTTCCCTATTATCCCCATTCCTGCCAGAGGCGACCCATGAGGTGTTTAATATGTGTCCTTAGACCATGTGTCTTACTTATATTTACATAAATGTAATTTCCTCTCTACCTTTCTCTCGTTGCACTAAGTGCTAAGTTTCTAAGATCCCTCCTTGTCTCTAGGTATAGTGTCTACACCATTGCTTCCAGTTCCTTGGTGGCCCTGGAGGGACTGGGCTCTGGGGACCGGACCACTCGGTGGCCTGCAGTGAGCCTCCTCACACGTGCAGACTAGAGTTCCTTTGGGACATTAACTCAGAACGCTGTGGTTGGGAGACAGGAGCCATGTGGGCCACTCATTGTAATGAAGTAGGCAGGATTCACCCAGAAAGCCCCCCAGCCACCCCCACCCATATGCACATATCCCTGACCTTGACATTTATGGTAACTTCTAATTTCTAATTGTCTGTAAGTGTAAATATCTCCTTGTTTTCATTTGTCTTTTATTCTGATCCTTCATCATTGGAGGATCTTCTCTAAGAAACAAGCATTGGTGAAGATGTGGAGAAAAGGGAACCCTCACACATGGTGGGTGGGACTATAAATGGGTGTGAGCACTGTGAGGTCCTAAAAAAAATTCACAGTAGAAACGTCAGAGGAGCCAGCAATCCTCTTTTGGATGTTCACACAAATAATATGAAAACACTGATTTTTTAAAAAAGATTTATTTGTTTATGCATATAAGAACTGGGGTGCAGGCCAGAGGTGCAGGGGGTGAGAGGATTCACCAGAGACAGAGTGGGGAGCAAAGCAGGTGGATCTACTGAAATACACTGCTGAGGGGAGCAGCGGGCGAGACAGGAGAGGTCTGCTGGCCAGGGATTGAGCTTGTGCTGAGAGGCTGTGGATCACTTCATAGTGCTGCATCTTAACCCTTTGCACCACCAGGGAGGCCCCAACGCTAGATCTTTAGAAAGTTGAAAGAATAGAATGAGGAACATCTTCATGTTCTTTTTAGCGATCTTGCTACATTTGCTAGATCTCCTTCCCTCTCTCTCTCACACACAGTCACACTGTTCATGCCTGGTATAAGGAAATGGTGTTAGTTTTTGTTCCTTGATTTTGAATGTGGAAAACTTACCACAAAGCTGCTGGTATGTTTTTATTATTACCACAATTTGAATTAGATTTTGTGTCATGATCCTTTATCTTTACTATCTGTGATTCACTTGATTTCTATTTTGTCCCTTTTAATTTTTTTCATGGTGGATTTTCAGATTTCACCACCCACTCATGGGTCTCACTTAACTGTTAGAAAACTGCTGCTTCAGACTAGGTTGGGGGGTGCCCTCCCTCTGTGTCCCCACTGGCTGTGCTCCCGTAGGATGGGGCACCTACCTGCTCTGGGGTCACTCCTGGCACAGAGGGATAGAGCCCTGTCTGGCTGAGCTCAGTGTCCTCAACGCTCACCGTAGCTAACATTTGAGCTCTCAAATGTCCCCTGTCCAGGGCTGGACTCCAAGCTGATGTCAAGCCTGGGCTCCTTGCTGTGCCCCCAGCTGCTGTGTGAGGCTGGATTGGCTACTGGTCCTCTCTGGGCCTACTTTCCCGTCCGCTGGGGTGGAAGCAGGGAGGGCATCGTTCGGGGGGCCTTCAAGCTGACTTCCTGTCTCCCCATAATTCCTATTTACTCTTTTCTTCCTGGCTTGAGGGGGTGGCAGGCAAGGCATGGAGTGATGAAAGATGAGATGGGATCTTACCGTAGAGCTCCACCCTCACCTCCCTCCTCAAAGGCTACTGCTGCTTGCTACCAAGGCACTGAAGTGAGTAGAGCTGGCGACTTGAATAATGCCAGGGCTGTGTGTGTGTGTGTGTGTGTGTGTGTGTGTTGTTTGGTAGGTAGATTAATGGTTTATAATGAGGTGAACTGGCCCCTGGGAGAGATTTAGAAATTTGCTAGGGAATTTTTTTTTGTTATGCTGAAGAATTTACACATTAAAGTGCACATTGGTCAAAAGTATTTTTAATTTGCCTTTTAAAATTATAATTAAAGAATTATAAAATTTTTGAGCCTCCCCTAGGGGTTATGTCTCAGAGCAATCATTGTTACGACCTAAGTTTGATTCCTGGCTAGGGAGCTAACCCATATGGCACAGCAGACCTCTCCTGACTCGCCCCCTGCTCCCCTCAATATTGTGTTTCAGTCAATCTGCCTGTTCTGTTTCCCACTCTGTCTCTGGGTGAATCCTCTCACCCTACCCTGGAGCCTCTGGCCTGCACCCCAGTTCTTATCCAGTTCTTACCCACCCACCCACACACACACACACACAAGAATTATAAATTTTTTTTAAAAAATGTGTGGTCAGTTTATATTACCTAAGCATTTCATTGCGTTAATTTGTTGTAGAAGGGGGAAGTTGGATCTGCTAAGGTTGCAAACCTATGAGGTTTGATAATTTTCCTTTTACCAAGTCTCATCAAATCTATGTTCTTTGTATCAAGTCATTGTATTTTTGAGTTTTTGGCTTATCTTGCTGTACCCTCAAGTGTTGGACAATGCTGAACAAAAACTGGTGTGATGGGCACAACTAGTCTTGTTCTGAATCTTAAAGGAGATGCTTTCACCTTTTACTAGGTGAAATCATAGGTGGATGCTGAGTTTTATTTAAAGAAAAACTTCCTGCATCTAGGAGACTCATATTTACTTCTTTTGGTTGATGTACCACATTCACAGATGCTCATTTTTTACTCATTTATTTTGATTGCTTTTCTAATGCTAAAGCCACATGGAATTTCTGTGGTAAATCTGCTAGGTACTGATACATTGTCGCTTTCCACTTGCTAGCATTTCTGTGCGATTTTACGTCTGTTTGTGAGACAGGACCATCATTTTCCTTGCTTACAGAACCCTTGTCAATTATGTTGGCCCCAAAAAGGACGTTGAGAACTCATACTCCCAGGACCCAGATTTACACCAACCCTTTATAAAGGACAAGCTCCTGGCCTCTACAGAAACTGTGTGCAGTGTGCGCCCCCTGGCGGCCTTAGGGCGCAAGAGCTAGAGGGGCCGGGCAGGATGGGCCAGGCCGTGAGGAGCCACCAGGGGGTCCCCAGGCTGCAGGCTGTAGGCCTGCTTTGGGTAGGTGACGGAAACAAGCAGTTCACCTTCAGAAAAGGGATGAAATGGACCCATTCAGGTCTCCCACAGCGAGCCATCGACTTCAGGGATCTGATCATGCTGACCTCTGAAGTTCCTGAATCTTAATCTTTTTACATGTAAAATGTGGAAAATCCACCTCCCTGTTCAGGACATGGGAGGGAGTTGTCAAGGTACAGGATTCAGACGTTCTGGAGGACAGGCTGCTGTCCTCACCTGTCTTGCTTAACTGTTACAAACACTTGATTAATGACAGCAAGGGGCAGGGAATTCAGGATAATACTTCCCAGAATAAATGCTGTCATTAGGGAGGTCTGTGTGAAGGTCTATTGTTCATTCATCAAATTTTATTATTTCACTGTTGTTTATTCAACAAATATTTATTGGATATTGTTGTCAGCAGAATAATGGTCCTCAAAAGATGTCCTAATCCCTGGAACCTATGAATATTTTGGGTTATATGACAAAAGGGGAATCACTAAGGGTATAGGAGGCATGGAGGCTGCTGATCGGCTGACCTTTGATTATTGAGGTGGACCCAATGTGATCACAAGTGTCCTTAGAAGGCAGAAGAGTGAGGTGTGAT